>NC_140941.1:79581507-80156507 GCF_014529385.1 Adiantum capillus-veneris | reverse complement strand
TATATATGAAGCAGCTTAAAGTTTTTAAGGAAGAAGAGACCCTCCATGTGTCACTCACTGCTTCATTCAAGAGAAAACCTTATAAGATCTCTATTTTAAAATGCAAAACTCAAAGCTAGGAAGATTTAAAATGCAAAAGTGAATAGTAACATTGCAAAAAATGAAAAGACTTTTGGGAATTGAAAATCAAAGCTTTCTACTTCACACAAAGTAACTGAACCATTTAAGTACACATAGCAAAAAGACTTTGGAAAATGTACAGTCAAAATCCTTTCTACTTTACATAAAGTAAATAGTCCAGTTTAAGTGCACATAACAAAAAAATGACAATTGTTATGGATATTTTATTGTTTTATGAGAACTTAATTTCTAAAGATAAAATTGTCTTTGTTTTTTCAAAGGATTTTTTTAAAGACCAATATTGATATCTTTTAACAATTTGTGAAAGTGTATTTTCAAATATAAAAATTTGGCCAAAATCACAATAGTGAGTGAATGTATTTAAATCTCAAAGAAATTATAAAAAGACCTCAAGCTTAGCCGAGCCTTGAGGTGCTGAAGATTACACATTTGTTCTCTCCCAGAGGCTACCAAGAACAAATTAGGTGTACTATACTAACAAACTTTTACTTACCGTAGCTTGCCACAACGACGTCCGTGTATTTTTGGAAACAAACAAGTGTATTTTCAAAATTTTAAAAATAACTATAAAGAGACACTTCTATACCCTTTCTGAAAGTGCTTTAAAAATTGTTGGCATTGGGCACCTGTGTTGGTGTCCCTTCTCTCTCAATTTATCGGTTACTATAGGGAGTGCATGTATGTATGTACATGCACATGACAGAGACATTAACAAAAACTCAAACATTGAGTATATTTTATAAAGAGAGGAGGGCTTGCCTGCTTATGACAAAGCTCGGACATCCATGGGGTAGATCTCGATGCAACTCAAGTATGTAACCGGAGAGAGAGAGAGAGAGAGAGAGAGAGAGAGTTAACAAAGAGAGGAATTTTATGGACAACCCACTATTAGATTTAGCAAGAGTACATCTTCTTGTGTAAATCAGCTTTTTGGATGGTAGATAGATCAATTTCAACACATGCATACGTCTATACTATATATGAAGCAGCTTAAAGTTTTTAAGGAAGAAGAGACCCTCCATGTGTCACTCACTGCTTCATTCAAGAGAAAACCCTCCAAAACTCAAAGCTAGGAAGATTTAAAATGCAAAAGTGAATAGTAACATTCCAAAAAATGAAAAGGCTTTTGGGAATTGAAAATCAAAGGCTTTCTACTTCACACAAAGTAACTGAACCATTTAAGTACACATAGCAAAAAGACTTTGGAAAATGTACAATCAAAATCCTTTCTACTTTACATAAAGTAAATAGTCCACCTTAAGTGCACATAACAAAAAATTACAATTGTTGTGGATATTTTATTGTTTTATGAGAACTTAATTTTTAAAGATAAAATTGCCTTTGTTTTTTCAAAGGATTTTTTTAAAGACCAATATTGATATCTTTTAACAATTTGTGAAAGTGTATTTTCAAATATAAAAATTTGGCCAAAATCACAATAGTGAGTGAATGTATTTAAATCTCAAAGAAATTACAAAAAGACCTCAAGCTTAACCGAGCCTTGAGGTGTTGAAGATTACACATTTGTTCTCTCCCAGAGGCTACCAAGAACAAATTAGGTGTACTATACTAACAAACTTTTACTTACCGTAGCTTGCCACAACGGCGTTCGTGTATTTTGGAAACAAACAAGTGTATTTTCAAAATTTTAAAAATAACTATAAAGAGACACTTCTATACCCTTTCTGAAAGTGCTTTAAAAATTGTTGGCATTGGGCACCTGTGTTGGTGTCCCTTCTCTCTCAATTTATCGGTTACTATAGGGAGTGCATGTATGTATGTACATGCACATGCCAGAGACATTAACAAAAACTCAAACATTGAGTATATTTTATAAAGAGAGGAGGGCTTGCCTGCTTATGACAAAGTTCGGACATCCATGGGGTAGATCTCGATGCAACTCAAGTATGTAACCGGAGAGAGAGAGAGAGAGAGAGAGAGAGAGAGAGAGAGAGAGAGAGAGAGAGAGAGAGAGTTAACAAAGAGAGGAATTTTATGGACAACCCACTATTAGATTTAGCAAGAGTACATCTTCTTGTGTAAATCAGCTTTTGGGATGGTAGATAGATCAATTTCAACACATGCATACGTGCTTGTGTATTTGTGTATATGTGTGTGTGTGAGTAAGTGTGGAGAGAGAGAGAGAGAGAGAGAGAGAGAGAGAGAGAGAGAGAGAGAGAGAAAGAGATTAAAAGGGCACTTATCATTGAGAAGAAGAGAGTAGAGAGAGGTTCCATGTATATGTGTGTGTGCATGTGAGTGTGTGTGTGGGAGGAGAGAGAAAGAGAGAAGAAGAAGAAGAAGAGAATTTTAACATCGTAGGAAACTATCCCAAGAGAGCTTAGAGATCTAGCGACGAGGAGAGTTGAACTCAAGACCTGTTATTCAAGAGGAAAATGGTATAACCTTTCTATCACCCAAGTGTAGTAGATTGGTTATTCCATTTCCCTCTTGAATAAATCTTTCCTCCCCCCTTACCTTAAGCTGGCCATAGTGAGTCCTTACCTTGTTTTTTTAGGTATGTAAAAGAGCCTCTCACATGAATATTTTTTGGAGTGATACACACCAAGAACTTGTTTGTGTTCTTTGTGATAAGTATCATGTTTACTTATCATGTTTTCTCTTCACGGTTGCAATGGAAGATGGGGCAATCGTTAAAAGAACCTTTCTTTTGAAGAGTGTTTGTTTCCACTCTTGAGAGTCCTTGTTGTTTTCCAACAAAGAGAATCTATTTGTTGCTTTTTTGTATATATTCTTGAAATTTTGGCTGTCACAAGGTTTCTTTCAAACTGTGTTCGTGACTAAGGGCATGGTCACGCGAGGCTTAATTTTTTGTAAGCCTCGACCAGTTCTGACCATGGCAGGTACAAATCCATAGAGGTTGACGGACAACAGTGGGTAGAGAGAGAGAGAGAGAGAGAGAGAGAGAGAGAGAGAGGTTGACAGGCAACAATAGGAGAGAGAACGAGAGTAGTGATCAACAACTAACCGGGATAGTTTGGAAACTATGTCTTTTTGGGCATATTTACATATTTGAGTCGGCGAAAACGTGCAAAAGGATGCTTCTTAAGAGAGCTAGTCGAGCCGTGTTCCTCAAAACTAAGCCTTGCGTGACCATAGCCTAAGAAGGTCTACATCAATTTGTATCTTTTGGCCCCTCAAGGTACAGACTATGCTTATGCTTGAGGCTTATTGTACATTCATTTATGGTACATTCATTTATGAGATAAACTAACTCTACTATTCACGATTGTGAGTATGAAAACAAAGGTGCTTCAAAATTTCAAAGTCGACTGCAGAAATCTATATTTGTTCATATATGCAAGACAATGTTCACGATTTTTTACTCCAAGCAAAGTGCTTGCTTTGCATTTCCAATTTTAAGCAAAGTGCTTTTAGTTCTTGCATAATTTTTTATTTATTTTTGCCTATCCAAAGCCTCTTTTTTGGCAGTTTGTATATAGCCTTCTCCATGGCAATTTGTAGAAGGTGAGGATAATCCCAGCAGGCGGGAATTGTCCCTTAAAAGGTCAAACAGTGGATTAGTCACACCATCAATAATTACCGAAGGCAGTTACTACAGTAACTCCTAGAAGCTATAAAAAGGACCTGTTGCATTGTAATTGGGTTGCTTGCTTCTTAGTTTCTTGGCTTAGTTGCTTATCTTTGGCTTTAGCTCCCAAGTATTCTCGAGTTATAATCTCTTCGCCTCTAGCTTCACTCTGTAATCATTACTGCTGTAATCATTTGAGCTTAAACCCATTACACAATGTATTGGTTGCCCTTGAACTATTAATCTGAAGCTTTAAATCCTTTTCTAGTCGTACAATATGTCTCTCGTTTCAGTATACTATTTCAGTTTAGTTAATTATTTCAATCCAGTCAGTTCTCTATTCCAGTTTCACTAACTGAACTGACGACCTAACCAGTAGCTTTGAATTCTAACACTAGAATCAGCTATCTAAAGAGATCAGCTCCAATTCCATTTTGGCGATCACGGTGATTAGAGCTGTTCACTCTTCGACCAGAACACTCTTATCTCCTAGTTAGAATTTTCAGATGTATTGATGGCGCCCAAAGCTAGTTGTGGTCGTAAACTATCAAACTGTGTCGACCTTGTTTTTCTTGAGGAATCAGAAAGGGTCTAATCCTAAGAAGGACTTGGTGACTGAGAATGAGGCTCAAGAGGAGCACAGTCATGCTGATGAGACTAATGACACTCAACACTCCAGTCATTCCAGGAGGAGAAGGACTGAACGGGAAGAACACAAGACTAGGAGTTCTTGATCCACACACAAGGATGTTGGGGCTAAGGGTAGCAAGGGTAGTCGTCACAGTTCCAGCAAAAAAGCCAGAGAAGAGACAAAAACTAAGACTGAAGAAGAAATTGACTGGGATGCTTATACAGACCACTACAAGAAGTCTTCACAATGAAGCCAGGCTGCCAAGGTCAGAAGAAGCAGAGATGATGCTGACCGGCATGATTATACCTCTTCATTGAAAACCTCTTTCCCAGTGTTCAAAGGAGGGAAGAAAGATGATCCATATGTTCATATCCAAGCTTTTAAACAGTATGCTGAGTTGAAGAATGTTGATGAAGATGACTGGGGAGAATATTTTCCTTAGACATTGAAGGATGCAACAAGGAAATGGTGCTACCATTACCCATCTTTCCAACTGAGATCATACAACAAATTTCTCAAGGCTTTCAGACTGGAATATTTAGAACAACAAGGGAGATGAGGACATCCTCTGTGAGCTAGATAAGATTAAACAAGTGAAATTGTCAGTGAGAAGTTATGTTGAGAAAATTAAGGAGTTAACCAGGCAGTTGCAACAACCACCATCAGAAAAGAGCTACGCACATGGTTTCTAAATGGATTCCGCAATAAGAAGCTTAGAGAACAGGAGGTGCCTGCACCAACAAAGAAATTTAATGATTTGGTGCAGTGAGCTCTGAAGCTTGAACAACAGGCTAAGAATAAGAGGAGTCACAAGAAGAGGAGGCCCAGCAATAGCAGTTCTTCCACTGAGAATTCCGATTCCAGCGAGACCTCCAGTAGCTGTGAAAGTAGCTTAGATGGAAAGAGAAAAGACAAAGCCAAGAAGGGATCTTGGTCCAGAAAGATTGATGAAATGGCATGGAAGATTGCTAAAATCAGCCAGACCAGACAACCAGTCAGAAGAATGGAAACTTGGTGTTCAAGGTGCAAATCTAAATATCATGCTTCCAATGAGTGTCCTCAGTGTACCTATTGCAAAGCATATGGTCATTTATGGAACAATTGTGGCATTCACATTCATCACTTCAAGAAGGGAAAGGATTTGTATGTAGTGGTATTTACCAATGCTGAACCAACCAAAGTGGAGGCAACCAATGTACCCCAAGAGGAGAAATCAGGTACCAGTGGTACTGGTATTGGGCACAGCAGGTACCACGTAGGTACTGGCCGGGGTCGAGGTTGTGGTAAATTTACAAATCGAAGCCTTACCTATTATACTTGTGGCAAGTAGAGGCATTTTGCGGCTCAGTGTACAAAAGCTCCTAGCACTTCGGCTACTACTGAGACGAAAGCCCCAAAGCCAGTTCCAGTACGAGCAGTTACACGCAGTAAAGGGGTAGTCATTGAGAAAATTCCAGATGAGCCAGCCAAACCAGTCAATTTTGAAACTAGAAAATGGGCTCAATAGAGAGAGGTGTCGAAGGCAAAGGGTAAAGAAAAGGTAGTCAGTAAATGGCAGGAGCAGAGAGATCTAGCCAAGAAGCTGCCAGAGCAGCCAGAAAGTTCTGATGCCAGAGTCATTCAGAAGATACCAACCCAATCTTCTGGAAAACACAACCAGATCAATCAGGGTCTGGGATTCCTGAGACTATGTTGGCTGTAGTTCAGGGACTGGTGCAAGAGGTAGGGAACATTAAATCAGATATAACCGCGACACGAAGCACTGAAAGAGGCATAGTAGGTACCAGAACAGAGGAATTCCACTGTGGAGATAATTTGGATTCTACAAGTTTTGATACTAACTCTGATCAAGAGAGAGAAGAAATTCATGATAAAATCTGTGAAAGAATTCAGAAACTGATAGTTGAACTAGATGACATTAGAAAAACTTTGCCTGAAGCAGCAAAATTCATCAGACAACAAAGGAAGGCTGAAGAGGAAGCTAGAGCAGTTGACTTGGCTGCTGTAAGAGACTATGAAGTGCCGGTGATCCAGATAGACTACAAGGTTAGAAAACGGTGGGAGCCACTATCCGATGTCATACTGGATGGAGGGGCATGAGTAAACATCCTGGGGGCACACCTTCAGCAAAGGATGGGTATCACAAACTTGAAACCAACACCTTTCAAAGTTTGAATGGCCGATCATCTAGTCGTGCAGGCAACTGGGATGATAGAAAGTATGCAGATAAGGGTGGGAAAAGAAAAGTTCAAGACCAACTTCTTGATACTAGATATGCAAGGCACATATGGGATGCTACTGGGGCGCCCATGGTTGCCAACGGCACAGGATGTTCACAACTATGCCAATCAGACTTTGACAATACAAGGCGCCAGTAGAAGAATTCAAATCCAGACAAACAACACTAGGAACTGGAGAAAGGCATTGCGACTAGAAGAGCTTTGCCAGAAGTGGAGTAAAGAAAATTGAGAGGATGCTGGCAGCAACGAATATTTTTCCATCGACTAAGATAGATTTAAATCCAGTATTATTTGACAAAGATCAAGCTGAAAAGCAAAGAAAGCAATTTCCAGGTTAGTTCACCGAACTGAATTCTGGAGAACGACCAGTTCAGCTAACTGGAAGGACAGAAAAACCAGCTGACTCTACATGATAATTCTGAGATTCTAGTACGCCAACGACCTCTGACCAAGTACACTCTGAGGAAATATTACTGAAGTTCAGAATGATGGTTCAAAATTAAGGGGTCCGTCCTGGGATTACGCTAAGGAGTCAACCAAGAGGAAGGGAGATGGGCCTAATTCGTTGCTACCAGATGATCAGGAATCAAAGAGTGGAACCTGGGTTCTGAGGAAAATCCTAGATTAATCAAAGTCAACAAGCATCTAGACCCAGGAATGAAAGAAAAAGCCCGAGACATGTTCCATAAGTACAAAGACGTATTTGCATGGGAACATACTGATCTAAAAAGGGAGATCTTGAGGTCTGTCAACATAGAATACCTCTGAAACCGGATGCTAGAATAGTGCGACTGCAACGGTATCGAATGAATCCAAATTATGCTAAGAAGGTCAAAGAAGAAATTGAGAAACTTCTGAAGGCTGGATATATCATTGAGGTCGCTAGTAGCGATTGGTTATTTCTTATTGTAGTAGTGCCCAAGAAAAATGGAAAGCTTAGAGTTTGTGTGGATTATCGAAAGCTGAATGCTCAAACCATCAAGGATCCTTTTCCATTAGTACCTTTTACGAACATGCTTCTTGATGAAATTGCAGGCCACGAGATGTATAGCTTTGTGGATGGCTATAGTGGCTATAATCAGCTACAAATTTCTCCTAAAGACCGGAGTTACACTACTTTTATTATTGAATGGGGAGCATTCATGTATCTGATTATTCCATTTGGTCTTTGCAATGCTATAACTACCTTCCAAAGATGTATGATGTAAATATTGAGTGAATTTCACCACCGATTTCTTGCCATATTCATGGACGACTTCATTGTCTATTCAATTGAGGAGAAACATTTCTCTTTTTGGAAATGATTTTTCAACGCTGTAAGGAAAAATGGATCTGTCTAAACCCGCTTAAATATGTTTTCTTGATCTGGAAAGGACAACTACTTGGACACATAGTGTCCAAGAATGGCATAGAGATGGCCAATGACAAGATCCAGTGTGTCCAACAAGCTAAGGCACCACACACATCATCAGAGTGAAGCTTATTCTTGGGATATATCAAATTTTATAGTAGATTTGTTCATATTTTTACTTCCCAGGCATTACCTTTGTATGAGCTCACAAAGAACATCAAGTTCATTTGGACTGCTGAACGTGAGGAGAGTTTTCAAGATTTGAAGAATGCCATTATCAATAAGCCAGTCCTTCGACAACCGAATTGGGATGTTATTTTTCATGCACAGGTTGATGCTTCAGGACTGGCAATGGGAGCAATATTGGCTCAACCAGAAGGGAGGACTGATTATCCGGTGTCTTTTGCAAGTCGAAGATTTAGTCAGACCAAACAAGAATATACCACTAAGAAGAGAGAAGCCTTAGGAATGGTTTTTAGTGCTACCAAATCTAGACACTATTTGCTGGGCAAGCTATTTCATTTTTATGTGGATCATCAGACATTATTGTTTTTTATTAACAAAGTCATTATTCAAGGAAGATTGATAAGATGGATGGTGTTCCTGATGGAGTTTGAATTCCATATATTTCATAAGCCCGGTAAAACCATTATGCTGCTAATTTCCTATCTAGGAGTACCGATGGCTACTCCAAAGTATCTTTGAGAGATGAGCCAGTGGACACAGAGTTGTTTTGGGTAACAACTGAGCAAAACACCGATCTAGAGTGGTATGATGTATATCAACTCCTTTCCAAAGGAGGATTCCTAGAAAACTAGACTCGGAATCAAAAGAAGGCTCTGATTATTAAGAGTCTAGAGTTCACCATCATAGGAGGATTGCTATATAGACTGGGGGTAGATGGGGCTCTTCGAAGGTGTGTGCCAATGGAAGGGAAATTGCAAGTTATTTCTGAGGCACATGATGGGGATTTTGGAGGACATTTTGCAGGCTAGATTGTGGTGGCAAACTCTAATATCTGATGTTAGAAGCTTTTGTAGAACATGTGATATATGCAAGAGGATGGGAAGACCAACAACAGCAGATATGACTCCTCTTACTCCAGTTCAACCATTAGAAATATTTATGAAATGGGGTCTGGATTTCATGTGTCTATTCAAGAAAATCACTCCAAGGAAGAATCGGTACATATTGATGGCCACTTGTTATGTCACCAAATGGGTGGGGACCAAGGCTCTTCCAGATAACACCGCAATTAAAACCACTATTGTTTTCCTATTTGACAATATTATCTGCCAATATGGATGTCTTGTGGAGATTGTGTCTAATCAAGGGACACACTTTGTTAATGATACTATGGATATTCTGATGGAAATGTTCTCAATAAAGCACCAAAAATCAACGCCATATTATCCCAGGTGTATGGGAAAGTAGAGAGCAGTAATATACCATCAAGCCATTCTTACCAAGATTGTGCAGAAGGAGCCACACCAGTGGGATCTTAAGCTCTAGATTGCTCTATGGGCCTCAAAGAGAGCTTATAAAGTAACTAGTGGTGATGGTCGTCTTTCGAAACAGTGACCGTGAGAACCACACCCTAAGAAAGGGAAGGCTTGTTACCAAAATAAGAAAAAAAAAAACAAAAAAAGAAGCCCTTACTGTTCACCATACCCCCCCCAAGATTAACCACTAGTGGGGCGCCGCCAGTTTGGCCACACCTCTCCATTATCGCCAAAAGACGAGCTCTCTCTCTCTCCTACTGCCCGGCTTTGCCAATATTCTCTCTCTCTCCTACTCTGTCACTGCATCACCCGGCTCGGTAGGTGAATTGGTGCCTCTATCACACCCTTCGACGGGCCGCCACAGATATTATCCTCTCTCTCTCTACTTGTCCACACCCCAGCCCCGGCGGGCTACTACATTATATCCCCCCCCCCCCCCCCCCCCCATCTCCACCTAGCCCAAATCTAGCTTTCTCTTGCCCTCTCTTAGAAGCGGTCCCAAATACCTTTTCAAAAAAAAACTCTCTCTCTATCCACTTCCCCCCCCTCTCTCTCTTCCTCTATCCTCTAAACCCCCACCCTACCCTCTCATCCTCCCCCCCCCCTCTCACAACCTCACATTCCCCTCTCTCTCCCTCTCTTTCCTTGGTGGGAGCCACCACTAAGCCACAAAACATCTCTCCCTCTCTCTCTATAACATCTCTCTCTCTCTCTCTCTCTCTCTCTCTCTCTCTCTCTCTCTCTCTCTCTCTCTCTCTCTCTCTCTCTCTCTCTCTCTCTCTCTCTCTCTCTCTCTCTCTCTCTCTCTCTCTCTCTCTCTCGTTGACTACATACACCCCCTTCCCTTGTCTTGCCCTCTGTCGGCTACCCCATCTGGGCCTCGCGCTCGCCCACACCCGCCCACGCTCTCTCGGCAGTACACATCCACACCCCCCCCTCCCCCCCCCATCTCCCTCTCCCCTCCCTCACCACCTCACCCCACCCTCATTCCCCCTCTCGCACTCGGTACACAGCCTGTAGGCGGCCGTTTTCTCTGTGTGTGTGTGTGTGTGTGTGTGTGTGTGTGTGTGTGTGTGTGTGTGTACAAGCCCGTAGGCTCTACGCTTTCACCTTCAACACACACACACACACACGCACACACACTCTTGTATACTGTTCATTAGTTATATTTGTTCAAAAAAAACTTCCAAAAAGAAAAACAACCCCCCCCCCCCCCCCCCCCCCCCCCCCCCCGCCCCCCTTCCCCTTTTTTTAAGGCTCCTTTTGCCTGGACCATACTAGGTCTAAAACTTAAGAAATTTATTTTTTATTTGAACCAGTACTACCGGGGGCCAAGCCGTTTATTGAATGATGATTCTCTGTCAAGCGTGATCAATGTTTACTGCTCTCAGGGAGTAGTGAAGGCGGCCTTCCTCCCTTGTATGTCGATCCCCATTGAAAGCCATGGGCGTGCTGCTCGATGCTGTATCTTACACTCATGGTGGAGCGTGGCCTTCCTCTCTCGATACCGTGACACTGCACACGGGCAAGACTTGCCTTCTCCTGCTATAAAAACGGGTGAGGACGAATCTCTTCCCCTCACTTAGCTATTGTGGGTGTGTTGAGTTATTTTGTGAAACACCTCCTGTCTGCTTTCTACTACCAAGGAGAATGGAGCTCTCCTCGGAGGTGACTCAGGTGTTCAATCCTACCTATGCTGAGCTTATTGTTTTAGTGCACTATTTTTTCACATACTAAAGGTTTTAGAAGGAAGGTAGTCCTACCTTTTGCTGGTTAAAAGCACGCATACTGTGTAGGTTATTTGGCTATGACATTCTTGCAACATGTGCGCAAATGGTATTTTTTGTTCAAGGGCTTGATATGATAAAACTAGGAATGGTGCATCCCTGCCTTGTATAAAAAGTACTCTTGACCTCAGACTGGTTGGGTCGCCTCTATGGCTTACTATAGGCTATGTTGATTCTTGTAAATTGTTGCAGGTTCATATAGTTATGAGCTTAAACGGTTGTTTTCATTATGGCTTGCCGTGGGTCTCTTGTACATAAAAAGTGCTCATCTATCATTGTCTGCATAAAAAAAAGGGGGTGTCCTTAGTACAATGTAAAGGAGGCAGAGAATTGACCGCTGCAGTACTTCACCTCCACATAAAAATTTTTGTGCATGTATGGCAGTATGTGTATGTGGGTATATGGTGGTGAGTATGATGGGTGGCTTGATGGCCGTTAAGGCTACAATTGGTTATGTATTAAAACGCGGACTGTCACAGTGTCCCTACTATATAAATAGTGGCTACAAGGGGCGATGGCCAATGGGCCACTTGGCTCTAACTATGGCAAAAGCAACTGGTTCTTGTCGCTGTGGTTACTGGTCTTTTCTAAGGAGATAAAGGTATCTAATTATTTGACAGGTTTCGAAAACAGTGTGTTCTTTTGTGATTAACTGGTTGCTTATCATAATTGGGAGCTCATATTAAGCCAGACACTACATATCGTGATAACCTGGCATTTCGTGAAGGTAAGTATACAGCAACTCATTCTTTTAGCTTTGGAAATAGGCTATGGTTGGTATGGCCGGACACTACTGTTCTTGATAATCGATAATGACTTTTTGGATTAGAAGGTAAGTATATAGCCCAGGATGTTTTGGCTTGGGTATAGCTTCCGAGATTTTTGGCAAAAAAATGATGAGGTTCAAAAAAAAGGGGGAGTCTTGTTACTTTCTTAACTAGTTACATTGCTGTCTTATTCGTTGTTTTAAAAAAACGAGGTAATCACCACCATCATCTTTAACCTTTGGTTAACAAAAAGATGTCGGATTTCGCATCTCTTTATCTAAAAAAGTACCTTTGGTACCATGGGTTCTACTGATTGTAAAGGTAAGTATATGGTTGCTTCTTTATGCATAGACACTGAGCGGTGGCTCTTGGTCTTACTTTTTGATGGACTTCACCATAGTTTATAAAGTAATATGAAAGACTGCTAACATACCAAATGAATAAACTAGCTTGTCTAAAGTAATTTAAACCTATAAGATGGACATGGATAACAACTGATATAGTCCATTGATACCTGTAAAACACTTTCAAGGCTAACAGAATTGTTGTCTTGTTTGGATGGATGCAGGTAAGGACTCTATATTATCTTGGATGGCTTTCTTTTCTTTGGCAAGCAGATTACCTTTCTGTAATGAATTACTCACTGAGGAACGGGGAAGTTCTTTTACTTCTAGTCTTACTGAAAGAGGATCTCTTTCCTACAATCATTGTACCTGAATAATTCTAATACTGAGTTATTTTTGTACATATCAGTTCATTTTTCCTTGGCCAGCTGTCTTTTGAATGTAAAAATTCAATTATGTCTTATTAGTTAAGATTTAAACAGCTACACACACATCCTATACATAAGGTTTCTTCTTTTCAGGGGAAACCAGGATGCTAGCCTAGGAAATTTTCTTAGGAATGGAGCTCTAAATTGGACCCACAGTCGATAAATCCTTCATTGGTAGACTGGTGTTAGGTGGCCCCTTTTAGACTCTTTTTCTAGGTTCCCTGCTCACGGCATCACGGGGAGGGGACTTGTGTGATGGTTTGCTTTGGGAATTGCACCATGTGAAGGGAGCTACGTCCACCTCTTGACTCCAATGGTCGATGCACACACACATACACATTCTTGGTAGCAAGTTTCACAATCATCGAGTCGTCTTTAGAGAATGCACCAAGTAGTTTCACCATCTCTTCTCCCTACCTCTCTATCACCACTGTGTGCCGCCTCGCCGGAAGGAAGGTCATTGTAAATACTACAGAAATAATTCTCCCTCACACCCCCGAGGATTTTCATCATTTGTCAATCTCTCTCTCTCTCTAATCTCTCTCTGTGTGTGTGTGTGTGTGTGTGTGTGTGTGTGTGTGTGTGTGTGTGTGTGTGTGTGTGTGTGTGTGTGTGTGTGTGTGTTTGTGTAAGTTTGCGGCGTTTACATCACCATGGTCTGCGTCCTAGCCACTCAAATATAGGTGGTGCCCCCCCTGTTCGCTTTACCGTGACCGGCTCGAGGCATGCCATCGGCCCCCAACATTTTAGAGGCCGTCGGGGTTCGGGTGTCGCTTTGCCCCCGTCATTTGGTGCCCCCATGGAGGAGGGCTTCTAAGAAAGCTTCAGTTTACAATGCTGAAAGTGATGCACACCATCAATCATGGACGAATAGATGAAGGAAATTTCTAACTAGAGGACAGAAGAAGAGGAGACTAAGGAGGCACTAGCCGCCTTCATTGAAGTGGTACTGCCAGGCTGCAGTGTCGTCAGTATTCAAGAGGTAAATTCTCCATTTCTTGTTGCTCATTATAACCACAATTTGAGAGCATCGGGATGGAGGTCTATGAAGTTCCATCCCTGTCGTCAACCAAAACACACTGTGAATGAGTGCCAGCAACGAAGGGAGCGAAGGGGATGAAATCGTCTACATTGCACCACTACCTCCACTACCTGTTGTAAACAAAACAGTGAGTGTTATTAGCTTGGAGACTAAAGGGAAGGCAAAGGTAGAAGAATCAGTACGAGGGAAGCACAAAGAGAAAGCAAAAGTAGAAGAAGTGGATGATATGGGAGTAAAGCGTGCCAGGCACGAGGAAGCCTCTCAAAGAGAAGAGAAAATGAAAGGGAAGGCCAAGTCTAGCAAGCAAGCAGCTAAACCGCGACAGAAGATAGACATCGTGGATTTCTCACTAGGTGAGTATGCTAAACCCTATGACTTAGTTCAGGATGTGTTGATGCAGGGCCCGAAAATAACTTGGCCCCAATTACTCCACCTTGCACCAAGAATTAGGAGGCAATGGACAAAAATGGTGAGTACCAGGAAATCAAGACCAAGGATAGCTAGGGCTATCTCTGGAAGGGATCTCGACGACATCCTACCAACTATGGATCCCACATCAAGGGGCAACGAATCTCAAATGTCTACATAGATGGTGGCACGCAAATATGCGTCATAGTGAAAAAATGATGCACCATCTAGGTCTAGAGGTGAGTAGGCTGACACCCTGCCGAGCCAAAATGTCAAATAATGTAAATGAAATGCGTAGGCATCGTGAATGCGATCAAAGTAAAAGCATTCAATACAAAAGTGGAGTTAGACATCTTTGTCATTCCACACAAAGGGGAGGGCTACCCTATCATTCTTGGGAGACCCTGGCTCATGGCTATGGAAACTAAGCAAGACTGGAGCACCGGAATGATTCATATGAAGGACGCTAAAGGGAAGTCCATATTCTACGATATGAGGATAGGGAAGCAACACAACATGATCTTGGAGGCTTCCACCAGTGACTATTTGTCTACCTCAGGAGAAGAGACAACCACCACTGACGGGAGTGACAGTAGCATCGATGTGATGGGGGTCATTCTTAAAGACCCAAAAAGATTGACACAATTTGAAACACCCCCAACAAACCAAGAGGAACCATCAGGTACGCAATCCTTAGAGGATGCATGTAAATTACAAAGGATGCTCTCAAATGAGTTAACCAATGAAGAAAGGAAGGAGTATGTCTCCATTCTGGGTAATTTCACTACATTGTTCATTGATGGCTATGATAAGATCACAAGAATCACAGTAGTACAACACCACATAAAACTCAAGGAAGGCAGTAAGCCCGTGGTGCAAAGGCTCAAAATACTTGGAGTAATCCAACAAGAGGCACTACTTAAAGAAGTGAGAAGTTTGCTATAGGCAGGTTTCATCTACCCTGTCGAAGACTCAGAATGGGTCTCCCCAGTAGTAGTCACACCAAAGAAGAATGGTAAGTGGAGAGTCTGTGTGGACTATAAACCTCTCAATGCAGCTACGACGAGGGATCACTTTCCCCTCCCATTCTAGGATGAAATTCTCAATGAAGTGGCGGGTCACGAGCGATACATAGTGTGTGATGGCTACTCATGATACTTCCAGATTAGCATTGGGGAAGAAGACCAGAAGAAGACAACCTTCATCACACCTTGGGGATGCTTTGCTTATAGAGTGATGTCTTTTGGCCTCACTAACACTCCGGCCATATTTCTGTGCTATGTGACCTTTGTTTTCCAACCCTACTTTGGAACGTTAATACGGGTTTTCATAGATGATTTTTGCATCTATAGTTCATGAGCCCTCCATTTAAGCAAAGTCTATGATGGCTTAACCGGGCTGCAAACCTTGGGCGGCCAGCTCAACGTGGATAAGTGTCACATTGGTGAGAGCAAAGTCACTCTCCTTGGCCATGTAATTTCAGCAAAAGGGATGGAGGATGACCCTACCAAGATTCAAGCTCTGGTATCTTTGTCATCACCCACCACCGCTAAGCAGTTGGTTTCTTTCCTTCAGAAGGTAAGATACTTAAGCAGGTTCATTCACTTGCTATCTCAAGTGGTCCTCCCTCTACAACAAGTCACCCAAAGGGATGTCTTCTCATGGAGTGAAGAAAATGAGCAGCAATTTACCGAGGTAAAGCAAATCCTAGCTAAGCTTCCCACCATTTCACCCCGTAAGTGGGACGAGCCATTTTATGTGAACCCCAGTGTAGATAGTGATACACTCGGAGCCGTCCTAATGCAAAAGGACCCCCAAAACTCTTTCATGCATCCTATTTACTTCTCTAGTCGTGTCATGACCCCATCAGGAAAGGGATTTACCAAAGTAGAACACATGGTTCTTGCACTAATGTTTGCTACCACAAAGTTCTGCTCCTATCTTCTACCTAGACCCTTTGTAATTCTGACAATGGAGGTGGTCTTTCCATAGGTAATGCGACACATGGATGTCTCATCTAGGATCTTTAAATGGCTGGTTAGATTACAAGAGTTCGACTACACCATGCAAGTGAAAAACTCCACCAGGGCTAGTTTAGCGGGAATACTCACTCATCGCCACTATGAGAAGAAGCTGAAGGTCAATCCGGAAGCAAAAGAAGAAACACCAATGGTAGAAAGTCCTAAGCTAGAAAGAGCTCACTCTCTATTCTTTGACGGAGCATACAAAAGAACAGTGGACCAGTCTGCAAACTGGCATAGTCATTTTCAATGAGCAACAAGAAAGGATTACACTCCCACTCCAACAACGAAGCAGAGTATGCAGCTCTAATTCTTGGGTTGGAACAGTGTATTTCACAAGGAATTCAGTGCCTAAATGTGTTTGGCGATGCTTTGCTTTTGATAAGGCAGATAAACGGCACTTGGGTTTGTATAAATCAGGTTTTACTTAGTCAACTACGCCAAGTTAAGGATCTTCTATGGAAGTTTGAAGCAGTTAAACTATTTCATGTCCCTAGAGCAAAAAATCAGGAAGCAGATGCTCTAGCCAAAGAAAGAATACAAGACGCCCCCGTAGGAGAAATCTGTAATGTCTATTGCCCACACAGGAGAAATAGGCATTACGGGAATGATTACCCGCAACTACATTATATGAACATCAACGCACAGAATGACAAGAGAAGGAAGTACAAAGTACACAGACACAAAACAACCCGTGCTTCATTCATCTGTAATCCAGACACAGAGTACAATAGATGATTCCATGAATATCATAGAGATTGGTTAAGTTACATCAAAAGACAGGTAGGCCCCTCCATATACAACCGCTGCTCCAACGCAGATCGGGAACGGTGCACACACTCCTGTCCCATGCTATCCTATGAAGAACTGCCGCTCCAACCGCCTTAGGACCGCAGGACCGCATGTGTGGCTAATGCCGTAACACTTGGCACGCACGGTGGATTGCGTGAACCCACAATCAGCCCCTCTGGTTGGAAGGTTCCAGTGGTTTCTCTGCACCCTGCTTTGGTGAAGAGGAAACATCAATATAGCCAAAGCCCCGAAAATCTGCAGTATGGGCTCGATAGACCTCATCCAAAAGACGTGGATCTATCTCAATTTGTTCCGGCCAGGAAGCCCGAGGAATAAACTGCGTTGGCAAGGAGATAGATTGAGGTGGCTGTGGCAGAGGAGCAAGAGGTGTATGCAAGGGATAATAACAAGTAAGGTAGCGATTAAGAGCAGCCCAAAATGGAGGGCAAGGTGGGAGACTGACAGAAACGGAATGAGCTAAGGTCTCCACCCAAAAACAGACCCTGCGCCTCTCCTTACGAAATCGATAATTCATTTTTTGCAAACGAGAGACATGAGCCTGGGCTTCAACACAATCCTCTATAGCTTGTGCCCAATCAGCAATATCAAAACCCTCTGGAACAACACTCTTACCTCTGTCAGTGTTGGATGACTCGGGTTGGTGCACCACAACCTACTGAGTGGGTGGCTGTGCTCCCACCTCAACAGCCAAGCGTGTGCTCTAGCTTTGTAATTGATTATCTAAAAAAGTTCGGAGATCCTCTTGCATCTCCACTGCCAATGCATCCAAATCAGTCATGTTGATCATTACATCGCCAGGGTGCGAGGTTAAGTAAGAAGCTAGGCTATGCTGTGTTCTCAACTGAAGAAGTTCTTGTTGAATAGACCTTACAAACTCAGCATTAGCCCCTCTTAATCTTTGTATTTCTGCCCCTTGCTGGTGATAGCCGTTTTTCGGCTCTTTGTAATTGCCACAGTGAGTTACCTCACCCTACCAAAATCACCCAAACACTATGGCTATCCCTACCATTTCACTCTACATAGGCGTGCGTGAGTCAAGGGACTTCTCCCATATCTTCTTAAAAAACCCTCAATTAGCTAGTCATTGGGCTAGTTGAGCCAAAAAAATAAAAAAAATATAAGTACGTATGTAAATATTTCTTTGTATATAGGGCCTAAATAAAATATTTTTTCATAATTATTTTGGTATTTATTTAAATATTTCTACCTAGGTGTGTGTTATTTATGCTCTGTACATTGCCTCACCATTACCACAATTTTTCTTACCATTTTTCATACTCTTTATTCCATATAGAAATATTTTCATGTAAGCTTCTCTTATATTTTGTGTAACTCCACCCCAACAAAAATCCAAAAAAACTAGTTTTATTTATGTGTATATTTTTTCACTATTGTGATTTTTCCCTTCCTACATCTCTTTTGTCTTTTTTTCTAAAAAATTAGAAAACCAAAATTATTTATCTTTTTATGGTAGCCTCATAATGAGAGAGATTTCTTTTGACCCCTTTATATTTTTTCCACTTATATTATTTATATTTGACATGTACATATTTTTTAGACCCCTCAATATTTGATTTTCTTAGTTGTACTATTCACTTATATCATAATCTCAACAATATCTTCAATTATAAACCTACCAAATAAGGTCAAGGGTAGGTGGCATGCATACATGCACTATGGAGGGCTCACTCTTGGAGGTATTCAAAAGAATCATCCAAAGAAGGACCCCACAAGGACCTTGTGCAGTGGAAAAAAACGGTTGGTTTTGTTGAATTTTTAAAGTTCACTTGCTCTCCGAATTGGAAAAGGTGATACAAACAAAAGTTGTAGCTCGTGGACTGAACTTTAGCCTCAAATTTTTTCATATTTTTTTGAGCTACGAGCTGTGAGCTATGATTTTATTAGTGGACCCCAGTTTTCCCATGCTATGCAGCCACACTCTCTCTTCCACTTTATCATTTTCCTCTTTCACACACACTTCTCCACTCATCATCCCCACCTCTCTCACCACTCCTCTCTGCACCCTACTCACCTTCTCCTCAACCTTGAAGAATAAGAGAAACCATGGTGAACTCATACCTCCCACACACAATTCCATTCCAAAATTGACCACCTAGTCTCATTTTTCCTCCTCCAATTTACCCATATCTATAAAAAAAACCACAAAATTCAGCCTCTTCTCTTAAAAGACAGCATCATGGTGGTTGATTACTTAGCTTCAATTACCTTGTCTCTCAAGGAAGGTCAAGAGTGGAGAAAAAATGTACCGTCAAAGCTAGTGGACCGTCAACAAGCGTCAAAATTGGCCCTACTCAAGACACTTGGAGCATCAACCTTGTAAGAAATCCACCTTTTCTTACCTCTTAAGAGTTTTTCTTCCTTATTTGTATCCTACATGGATACTCCCATTGTAAATATCCAATTCCATTTGTAAATTAATACTAACTCTACTAACACTAACCCACTATGAAAAGTCCTATCACCTCCATTTCTCTCCTCTCTCTTTCCCCACCAACTTCTTGATAATTCCAAGCAAAAGAAATTAGATAAATTGCTGAAAATCTAACCCAACCATTGTTAGAGGAGTAACCCTAGCCTTCAAAATTGCTATGAAAGGAGGGTGTAGCTAGCACAAAAGGAGGAGCCATAAGCAAGAGCACTATGCTATAGCTTGAGAAGCCAAGCTCAACCTCTCTAGAAGGAGCTCTTGAGTGGAAGCTCATTGTCTTATGCATGTGCATGTGTTGTAATAGGAGATTAGCAAGGGAACTCTATGCCATTGTAAGAGAGAGAGTGATCACTCAATTGAGAGTAGGAAATCTATCATTTCTCCTACTAGTGTAAGCCCAACATTTGCTGAATCAAGGAGGGTGGATTTGGACTAAGCTTGGATACTTTGTCTCTCTTCCCACGTGAAGTAATGGACAACAATGATGTGTAAGTGTCTTGGTGGTTTTTTTGTTAAGTTCTTGATAGCTTGTCTCTAGTGTTATCATCAATTTAGCCATAAATCCCACATACTGTAAGAGGGCGACAGGGTGGAGAGGACTCCCCTGGCCTTAAGACAGTGAGTGGGGTGGCTTTTCTTGTGATTTGTTGTGGTGTAATTTACTCAAGCTATGTTGAACAAATACTAATATCACTTTGATTGGTCATGACAGATTTGTAAGAAGGTATTAGTGCAACAAACACCCCCTCCCCCTTCTCTCTCTTTCTTACATATATAATTGTGTTTGCTTGATCATTGCGGATACGTTTCAAAGCAGCCCGAGCACTATCTCTCTCTCTCTCTCTCTCTCTCTCTCTCTCTCTCTCTCTCTCTCTCTCTCTCTCTCTCTCTCTCTCTCTCTCTCTCTCTCTCTCTCTCTCTCTCTCTCTCTTTACGCGTCGTAGTTCGCATCCAAAACTAGGTGGTGCCCCAAATTTGTGTTGGGTTAGGTTGCGGGTTTGTGTGTGTGTTTGTTGTTTTTTCCAACCCCAACCCAATTGAGCAGCACGGGAGCCTTGAAGGGTGTCTAGAGGTTGCTCTTCTTGTTGCCCGCCCCGGACCGCTTCACTGGCGTGTAGTGGTAGTCATCTATTCATTCAGAGTGTTTAACTCGTCAATCCGAGTTTGCAAAGTCGCTACCTGCACTTCCAGCTCATTGACTCGTCCCTCTGTGGCTGGGGCTGGCCAGGCCGCACGAATAGACTCTGCAAGTCTGCTAAAAAATGTGTCGCATGCTTGTAATTGGTCAGCAGGGGTCGCTGCTGTCGTAGCCTCCCAGGGTAGCGCTTCGGGGAGAATACCTCCCGTCGAGGTAGCCGCATTCGTAATACCCGATGTTTCTAGTTGAGCGGGGACGTCCGCAACCGCAGAGCTCATCCACAATGGAGTCGTATTGCTAACTCTTTCCTGCATTCGGCGGCGCCAGCGAGCCACCGCAGAATCTTTCGCAAGAGGAGATGCAGTTGCTGGAGGTGGTGTTGAAAATTGCTGCTCCTCACGGCCGCGCTTGCGGCTTGCTGATCCTGCACCTGCAGTGGCCATCTCCTGGGCTCCAGAGGATACCACCGCCGTCGATGAACCAGGAAATTCCACAGTACCCACCTGTTGCTGCTGTGTTTCCCTCTCCGCCGGCAGTGCCAAGCTTTTTGTTTGCGACAGAGGAGGACTAGTGCCTTGGACCACCAAGCGATCATCTCCAAAGTGGCAAAGAGGACGCAGGGCGAGAGGAAACACTTCTCTCAAAGGAAAGATCAATGTGAGCAGTTGGCCCACCTTGGTATTGGTTGGGGTGCCCCTCCCCAACTGTGCCATCACTCGTTGGCACTCCACCAGCAGTCGCTCTCTGACCACTACTTCCCAAGCTACTGGCCCAAAGTTGGCCAAATGCAACACATTTCTAGCTCGGGTCGAAATAGTATACGTTTTGGCCTGTAGCCAAATCGCCTCAAGGAACCACCGATATGCATCCCTGGTTGCCACATCTGACAACCCTGATAGTTTATACTCCCCTTTGACCTTCAAGCCAAATACTTGCTCGACATCTGCAGCAGGGATCACATGGGAGGCTCACACCACACCATCGTTGGGTAAATAGCAACATCTTGAGATTCTTTCTGCAGTCAACTGTATCTGTTGATTGTTGAGTACTAGAATATCCCCAGCCGCGAGTTGCTCAATCAAACGTGCTGCCTCCGGGTGCACTGGGATTCCTTGCCAGTCCAGGTTGGCGAACACAGGCAGCCGCAAGTCTTGCAGCCATGCGTCCACTTGTCGAATCGCGAGCTGCTGCACGGGAGTTAAAGGGACACATTGCAGAAGAGAATGGTGGCGATGAGATGAAGGAGCAGAGAATAAAACACTAAGAGCGCGCGACACACGAAACTAGAGAACCACAATAAAAAACGTCTGCATGCAATAGTAACCCTTCCACAATGAGTTCCCAAAATAGGACGATCCACGGTGTCGCAACCATCATAGATCTTTTCCCGCTTCCCAAGATTGCATGCAAAAGAATCCCCAATCATGATTAAGGCGGCTTCCGGCTCTTGTACCGTAGCAAAGGGGCACTGAATCGTGGTAGGTGAAACATAATGGCGCACTCTGAAACCATTGACCGGCACAGAAATAACCTCCCCCCGCAAATCCGCCAAATAAAAAGAAATAGGCCCGCATGCTTGAAAAATCCAAAATGGTCCTGACCACCTTAATTTAAGCTTTCGCGGCATCTTCCCGAGACAGGAATTGAAGACAAGGACCAGCTGTCCTCGAAAAAATTGTCGTGCTTTCGGGCGATCCAGCCATTTTTTCTGCCTAGACTGCAGATCCTGCAGCACCGCAAAGCTCTGCAGCCGCTCTTCGTCCAGTTCCTGCAAAACATCCAATCGATAAATCACGGAATCCTCTGGAAGAAGCCGATCCGCAATCAACATCCGCAAACTCGGAATCAGATGCTCCACCGGAGTGATTGCCTCCATGCCAAATGCTAACTTAAAAGGAGTCAATCCTGTTGCCACTTTGTAAGCTGTCCGATAGGCCCAGAATCAGAAGGAAGTTTCACATCCCAATCCGTTCTATTCATATTCACTAACTTTGTCAAAATTCGAATCAATTGTTTATTGGTTGATTCTGCTTGCCCATTCGCCTGAGGATAATATGGAGAAGATTTCCTGTGCAATATAAAGTAAAATCGCAGCATTCTCTCCATCACCTTATTCAAAAAATGACTTCCCCGGTCACTAACCAGCTCAATAGGGCGGCCATATCTAGAAAAGATATCCTTATATAAGCATCCAGCCACAGAAATTGCAATGTTATTCCTCAAAGGCCATGCCTCCACCCATTTGGTAGCGTAATCCGTGGCTGTCAAGATATACTTATTCCCTGTGTGAGCTGCCACTGGTTTAAAAGGACCAACAAAATCCAAACCCCACTTTTGAAAAGGCTCCAAGGGAAAGACTGGCTGAAAAGGCATTCTCGACCGTTTGGTAGGTTGCCCCAAACGCTGACACACATCACACTTTTGCACATAGTTTCTCGCATCTTGAAACAATGTGGGCCACCATAATCCTGATTGGAGAACCTTTCTAGCTGTAATTAGTACTGCAAATTGACCTCCGGAAATACCCGTATGTACTTCCTCTAGGGCTGCTTCCTGCTCCTATGGTAGCACATATCGGAGTAACACCTCTGCCATGGTGTGGTAATAGAGCTTCCCCATGATGATCTCGAAATTCCTGCTTCTAATAACCATATGTTTCCTCTGATGGTTGGTCAAGAAGGAAGGCATGTTGCCGCTGTCGAGAAAATGAAACATCTCCTCATACCATGTCCATGGAATGCTCGGAATGACCCTTACCTGACTTGGGACGGTAATATCTTCTGCAGCGACTCCTGTTAGAAACAGAGATGCATCCGAAAATTCATCAGCGACCCCCGTCGGCGGCTCTCCAGAGTCTAGCTGGGATAGGTAGTCAGCCACCGCATGCTGAGTCCCTGGTCTGTGTATGACCTCAAAGTCAAATTCCTGCAACAGAAGCACCCATCGGGCCAATCTTCCCATCAAATTTTGTTGCCTTACCAGGTATAGCAGAGCCAAGGTCCACATGGAAGAAAACCCATCGCCCCAACAGATAGTGCCAGAATTTCTTCACTGAATAAATCATCCCTAAACATTCCCTTTCCGTTACTGAATAATTTCTTTCTGCAGATGATAATCGTCTACTGGCATAATAGACCGGTCGAAACCATCCTTGACTTTGTTCCTGCATCAACACACTGCCAATAGCGCGATCCGAAGCATCCACGAACACATGAAAATCCTGCCCCCAATTCAGTGCCAGCATAATCGGAGCTTTGGAGAGATGCAGTTTTAATCTTCGAAAAGCCAATTCACATTCTTGTGTCCATTCGAAATCTATAGCATGAGCTGCTTGAGTAATCAGGATTGCCAAATGAGGGACAAACCGCAAATGCCTCCCATGCCATCGGGCTTGACCCAGGAAAATCTGGTAGTGTTTCTGATTCCGCGGTGCAGGCGCTTCCATAATTGCGGCAATTTTATCCGGATCCACAGAAATGCCATCTTCAGAGATAATATGCCCTAGGAGCCTGCCACTGCGAACAGCAAATGCACACTTTAAAGGATTCAAACTGAATTTTACCTCTCTGCATTTCGTAAAGCATAACCGTAATTGTTGCAAATGCTCCAATTGCGCTCCAAAAACACTGAGATCATCCAGAAAAATCCGCATAAAATCGGTCAAGTAAGACCCAAAGATTTGAAACATATCCCGTTGAAAAGTGGAAGGTGCATTCCGCAATCCAAACCACATTAGTGTGCAGGCAAATACTCCCCATGCGGTAATAAAAGTTGTTTTTGGTTGATCTCGCAATGCCATTCTGATTTGATTATATCCACTAAAGCCATCCAGAAAAGTATACATCTCATGTCCTACTACATCATCCAAAATGGAATCCAAAGACGGGAGAGGAAAAGGATCTGGAACATTAGCGGCATTCAATTTCCGGTAATCCACACAAATTCGGATTTACTTATTTTTCTTTGGTACTACCACAATTGGAGAAATCCATTCCGGATTATCAATAAGGGTAATAAAACCCACTTCCAAGAGGCGATCAATTTCCAATTTAACTTGCTTTGCCACATTCGGATTCATCCTATACGAATGCTGCTTCACGGGCACCGCATCCGGTTTCAGATTGATCGTATGCTGATAAAACTTAGGATCCAATCCCTGCATGTCCGCATATTCCCATGCGAAAACATCCTTAAACTCTGTCGGTAATTTGATCAAATCATCTCTAAAACTTGCTTCCAACTGCTTATTAATGTATATGGGCTCCGACTCCGTGTGCTCCCCAAGAAAAACCTTCTCTAATTCATCTTCCTTAACACTAGAATGGTAAACCTAACAGGACATAAAAGTGTCGTTTCAGGGTTTTAGGAAAAATTTCCAAAACCATATTAGATCCACTCATTTTGAAAAATCCTTTTATGAGCTTATAGTTCAATAACTACTACATATGGAAAAAATGAGAAACTTGTAATTTTTCTCATCCCTTGGTCACTACAAGCCTCCAAAGTTGATGGACCAGTGCATTTTGCCCAAAACAGCAATTTCTTACGGTTGATTGCCTATAAATAAGAGTGGGGATTTTTGTAGGACATGAGATAAAATGCCCCATTAACTTCAATGGGTTGGTGACCAAAACATATGGTTGCTTTTACCTCACTAATTTCTTTTTTGGGCAAAAAAAATAGGTACAAAAAAGTTGCATTTTTGCCATTCTGCGGACCTATCATCAAAGTTTCTACAGTCACGCTTAATACAAATTCTATATACATGTTTTCTTAGTTCCCTTTGGGCCTTTGGATTCAAAAGGAGCCATGGAGTATGTCAAAAGGATAATGGATCTCTTACAATTGGATCCTTGGGGGCAATGATAAAGTGCTAAATACAACAAACATGAAAAAATTGGGTTTAGCATTATGACCTCTAGAAACCCATAGAAACTACTCAATCTAGCCAAGTTTGTAGTCTATGATTAGATATGGTTACTACCTACAAAATACACACAATTGGCCTAAGAAACTAGCAATATTGAGAAAGTTATACTTGCTACTCTAAAATGTATCGTATTCTTCAGCAATCAAAAAACTCAACCATCATCATATACTGTGCTATATAGCATATTAGGTCCCCCAAAACTCAAGTAAGATTAGCTTTATGTTATATATTACACTTACACAATCAAAATTGAATTTGGATATCAAGAAAGCCCCCCAAAAAATCATAAAAGTGCTAATTTTGACCAAAAAACAGGATTATGCAATTCTTGTAAATTGGTCATAACTTTCAATTTTAACACTTAGCTCTTCCTACAAGCATGAAGTTTAGAGTGGTATAGTTGCCAAAAATTGAAAAAAAAGCCAAAAACAGGAGCCATTTTTTCACACAGTTTAGGTTCAAAAATGTTGTAATGGTGAGATCGATACTCCAAAAAAAATGCTAAGTTTTTTTCAGCTCATAAGGCAACTTTGTGGATAGATAGCACCTAGAAATCCATTTTCATACTCTTTAAACAATTCAAGTAAAATGATCACTTAACAGAACACAAAAGTGTCCAAGGACATAAAAGTGTCATGTTACCATTCTAGTGTTAACCCTTGTAATTTTTTCCATTTTCGCCTCAAACGCTCGTTCTTGCTGAATCACGTCCTCCAGTGACTCAGGACTTGGAAGCACCTGTTGCTGGGGCTCCCTTATTCCTCCTGGAGTTCTTGAAACCCCCACCGAATTCCCTTTCGGAATCAGAGAAATATCCGCAAGGTATGGAGAAACCAAATCTGGATTCGCTTTGAGAAATTGTTCCTCTTCATCCTCTTCTAATCCTTCCACCATATTAACTGTTTTTGCTATCACCGGCCATGCTGCTTGAACTGGTTGTCGGCATGTTCCCAACATCACACACACTTTTCTTTTACCCTTCTTTACTATGAGCATATTTGCTTCCCAATTATGTTTTACCCTCGCTTGTTGTAACCAGGGTCTCCCCAAGATAATGTGATAATCCTGATTATGATCTTCAATATTCAAAAGTACTAAGGAAACAGCAAAGGACAAGCCCGTTACATCCAAAACAATACCCCGAAGTAAACCCACTGGTTGCACTCTTCGCTGATCTGCCATGCAGACTACAAAGGGTGCAGGCTCCCAATCACTGAGACCAAAACGCTCATACGCTGCTTGGGCGATAATGTTTACCCCCGCTCCTCCATCCAAGAGCACCTTGTCAATGTATGTGCCATGGTATCAAACTGAAAGTTCCAGAATACGGGTATCCGTGATCCTATTCGCCGGCAACGGGGCTGAATCATCATCCTCGCTTTCAACCTTCCCAATGGCAACTTCCCTCAGCTCAGTGGCCATTTGTCGTAGCAATGCATTATGGAAATTCGGGACCAATTTCAGCAATGAACCCAGAGGTACTTGAATTGGTGACGTGAGAACCTCTTTCCAAACTGAATTCCACTCCTCCTGTTCTTTAATATCACCCTTAATTCCAGCTTTCCCTTCCCTTATTTCAAGGCCTATAGTGGTTGGCATAGTCGATGGTCCCGCTGTCTTTACTGGTGGTGCGGATTGTGGCAACCAAAACACAGTCTTTTTCCGCACCTCTTCCTGAGCCGTCCAATCCGGAATTTTCACATCGGGAGTTGGAACCACATTTATACCCGATCGCGTGATTAATGAAACCGCTGGGTCAGACTCCTCCAATCCTTCAATCTGAACCATAGCCACACTAGGCTGTTTCCCTGTAGTGCGTTCCTGCTTTTTCCGATCGTATTCCATAGCTTTAGTACACTCAGATCTCCAATGACCATCCCCCAAACAGAAAAGGCATGTCTTGGGGCGATTAGGATCTCGGCCACCTCTTCCGCGGCCTCGTCCTCGCCCTTGACCCCGTCCTCCTGCTTGACCTTGCACAGGCGGCTCTGGTGTATCAGCATGAGCCATCGCCACAGCAGGCTCTTGTCCCTGCCCTATCTGTGGTTGTTGCCAGGTGGAAGAGTCCCCTCGTCTCCGACAACCCCGGCCATTGAAATAACATTACACTGTATTATGAGTATTGGTCGTGCAAATCGCACACCACTTCTGATTCATTGCACATTCGTGAGCAGCATGGCCCGGATTCCGACATTGGGTACACCAGATTTCCTTCAGACTTTTAGCCACTGCAGCCGATTCCGTCGATCCAGAGGATACACCTTTCCCGTGACGCTGGGATTTTTTCCGTGGTGTCTCTTCCGATTCTTTTCCCGAATCGCTGTTGCCTGAGTCCGAGGAATCAGATCCTGCGGATTCCGACTCCGAACTATCACTACCACTGTCCTGTGACTTCCGATGAGATTTCTTTCTATCTTTCTTCTTTGACTTCTTTGGATGTTCCGTATCCTCTAAAGCCTCTCCTGCTACTACATCCCTAGCAATTATAGTATCCAGTGGAGTAGTTACCTTATCCACTGTCGCCATAGCCGTTCTAAGATCCTTGTTGAGCCCCCGCAAAAAATAGTCATTCAATACTTTCGCTGCCGGTCTTTGTGCCTGAGGTACCGTCTGCAAAAGCATGCGAAATTTTGCAGCGTAATCCTCCACTGGCAATGAATTCTGCCGGAGCGTTCGAAGCTTCTCCAAATGTTGAGGGACTGTCTTTTCCGTTCGAAACCTTCGTAGAAACGCTATGGATCCGTCAACATACGTCTAAAAATGATCATCGGGATTTTTGGACAACCATTTCGCAACTTTCCCTGAGAGTGTAGATTCAAATACTGACTGTTGATGGAGAGAAATCACCACCCCAGGATGATTCAATCCATAAGCTTTATTGAATTCGCGTAAATGTGCATCTGGGTCTTCACTCGAAAGACCTGGAAACCGACTATACTTAATCTGAGGATGAGCCATCACTCCTTGCCCAACTGTTCCTCCTCCCCCCGGAAAAAGCTGACGAGAACTAGGAGGTGGAGACAGTGGCGGAGATACTCCCGGACTGCTTACCGGAGACGGTGGTGGAGCAACCTGTGTGGGTGACGGTGAACGTACGAAAGGAGGACATGAGTGACTGCACGGAGTACGTCTCGCTCGCCGCAACCTCCTACCACGCACCAGGCTTGGTGATGGAGATACAGATTCCTCAATCTGCGGTGAAGAAAAAACAAATTCATCTGAACCGCCTCTCCTCCGACGTCTTCCTACAATTGGAACCACAGGGTCAGGCGGACCCTGCGACCTAGTGCGCATGCATATTCATCGCAGGCCGTTCATCACGCATCGTGGTCGCCAGATGTAATGGCTATTACGCACACAAGAGCAATAGGCATTACGGGAATGATTACCCGCAACTACATTATATGAACATCAACGCACAGAATGACAAGAGAAGGAAGTACAAAGTACACAGACACAGAACAACCCTTGCTTCATTCATCTGTAATCTAGCCATAGAGTACAATAGATGATGCCATGAATATCATAGAGATTGGTTAAGTAACATCAAAAGACAGGTATGCCCCTCCATATACAACCACTGCTCTAGGACAGATCGGGAACGGTGCACACACTCCTATCCCATGATATCCTATGAAGAACTGCCGCTCCGACCGCCGCATACCGCATGACTCCTGACTCCTGATCCGCAGTGTCCAGACCTCCGCAGGACCGCATGTGCGGCTAATGCTGTAACACAATCAAATTGAAACTACCCCTCTTTCAAGGTAGTGATGCTATGCCTGATATCATTAACTTTCTAGATACAGGAGAATGTCCACAAGTGTACACCAAAGGCTAGAAATAGTGGCTGGTAAGGAAGGCTACCAGATACCGCCTTGTAAACGACCACTTGTATTGTAAGAGCAAGGATCATATTCTCAGGCGAGTGCCAACCTCTAGTGAGATCACAGAGGTAATTTCAAGGTACCACGATGGCGTCTGCGGTGGTCATTTTTCTCTAGATATCACCAGTAGGAAGAGTCTACAAGCAAGATACTCTTGGCCTAGCTTGAATAGGGATGTACACCATTGGTGTAAAACATGCAAGGCTTGTCAAGTGGCCAGTGATCGCACATTAACCTATAATCCATAGACTCCTATCATCTCATATGGTCCATTTGAAAAATGGGGAATAGATGCAATTGGTCCTTTACCAAGGGCCCAATCAAGTAGACTGTACATTATAGTGGATGTAGACTACATGACTCGATGGGTAGAAGCAACAGCCACCACCCGCATTACAGCCCAAGAGGTAGCAAAGTTTATTTTTTAGCACATCTGTTGCAGTTTTGGCACTCCTCTAGAGATAAGAGTCAGACAGGGGACCAGGTTTCAGAGGCAATCTCGTAGGAGAACTGATGAAAAGTTAGGCATCACACGCCGACATTCGACACCATACTATCCACAGTGTAATGGCCTAGTAGAAAAGGTAAACGGAATGATTTGCAAAATCATCACAAAACAGGTGAACAATCACACAGGAGACTGGGATAAACATCTCATGGAAGCTCTATGGACCTAATGAACGACGTTCTGAACATCATTAGGTTTCACCCCTTTCCATCTAGTTTACGAAAAGGAGGCAATTCTACCCATTGAGGTACAGATAGCCAGCTTACGAGTCTTGGCTAGCCAGATACAGTGCCCAATTGTAAATCTCCGAAAGCACATCCTGGATCTGGAGAGGCTCCAACTAGATAGGGAAGAAGCAATCAATCACTATGCAGCGTAGGCAGAATGATGTCGGCTCACCTTCAATCAAGGGCTTAAAGAAAAGGGCCTGGAAAAGGGTATGTTAGTACTAAGATACGACAACAGATTCGACACCAGGAAAGCAATGAAATTTCAACCCAGATGAGAAGGACCATTCATTGTCAAAAGGCACTATGACAACGACAGCTATAAGCTGATGGAAGCAGATGGGAGAATTCACAAGACTGGAGTCAATGGATGGAGGCTGAAAAGGTATTTTCTTAGGTTGATCCAGAGCTCATGCTAGACATTCCAGAAGAGGGAGAACCCTCTAATTCCACAACTAAAGATGCAGAGGAAGGGCTAGAAGCATGAATGCCTCTAGCCAGATGGAAGGGCTCTAATGACGGCTGGTTTTCGAAACCGCGATCATGAGAACCACCCCCTAAGGAAGGGAGGCCATATTACCAAAGAAGAAGAAGAAAAAAAGCTCTTTACCATTCACCCCCCCTCTAGGCTTAACCACTAGCGGGGTGCCACCAGTTTGGCCACACACCCTCCATTATCGCCAGAAGACGGACTCACTCTCTCTCCTGCTGCTCGGCTCCACTAGTATTCTCTCTCTCTCCTACTCTGCCGCTGCTCCATCTATCTTTAATGGGGTAGGATTCCACACTTGGCAAGTTAAGGTAAAGGGATATCTAATGAAGAAAGGGTTATGGAGCATAATCACATCTAATATTGATGAAGAGAACCCAACTTCACGTGCACAACAACGTGAACTTCAAATTAAGGATGAAAAAGCATTGGGCATTCTTCTCACAAGTGTAACGGATGAGATGATTCACTATTTACACCAATCCACTACCGCTAAGCATGCATGGGAGATACTTGAGAGGAATTTTGGGGCAAAATCGAAACACTCTAAGATTTCTCTTAAAATGCAACTCTATAGCTTAGTTATGCAAGAGGGTGAAAGATTATCTAGCTTAGTCAATAGACTAAAAAGCATTTGCACGCAACTAAGTTACATAGAATGCAACATTGAAGAAGAAGACAAAATTTCCGTATTACTTAAGTCTCTTCCATTGCAATATGATAATATTGTGATGGTCTTAAAAGAGAAGGAACCAATTCCTTCACTTGAGATCATTGTCAACTCTTTACAAGAACAAGAGAAGAAACACACACATAAAGAAGAGAACAACTCACAAGCTTTGTATGTTTCATCTTCTTCTAAAAAGAACTTCAAAGCATGTAAGCATTGTGGAAAGACAAATCATATGTCTTTCAATTGCTACAAAATCAAGAAGTGTGGTAAAGTGGGGCATGCGCCTGAATTTTGTAACCACAATGGGCTCAACACCGACACTACCTCCGACATTCAACGAGGTAAAAGGTCTTCCAACAAGGTTCACTATATGCATAGTGATGATGATGACGACGGAGATGACGACAACATATGTACCACATTAGACCCAAAAATGTTGTATCCATATGAGAACCATTATGTACCACATTAGACCCAAAAATGATGTATCCAAAATGTATGAACCTTCTACATACCTTTGTGCAACCTTAGGAGTTCCAAGCATGAGTTTAAGGGGGAGTTTGTAAGGATTAAACACATGCCTTCACTCCATGTCTTAGCCATGTGGGAACTAGCCCTAGAACACTCTAGAACATCTCATGAGAGCCTACATAAGAAGGCATCCTCCACAAGCTCTAGACATCACTTGTAGTTTGCAAGCTTTGCTTATGCACTAGTTATTTTATTCATTTCAATGGTGTAAGTTCTCCTCTTGCATAGGCATTTTATTTCTCTCTCATCTCTCCTCATTTTGTGTCTACAACATGAATGCTACATGTGTGTATCCACCCTAAAAACCCAATAGGATCCGAGGTGGATTTCATAGCATTGCTCTCTCTGAAAGAATCAAGTGTGATTTGTTATGTAAGGTTGCAGAATTTCAGGTCTACGGCTAGAAATAGCACAAAAAGACTCGAGTTCACTCAATCCAACTGGGGAGTAAGCCTAAAAGTTGTATGAACCAGTGGGTAAGCTCAAGGACACTTCGAGGTAAAAATGTCAAGAGTTGACCAAAACTCAGATTATTTACTTTTTCTTGACTTTTTAGGCCAAATTAAGTTTTGACTTGATTCATAGGCTTAAAACACATCATAAAAGGACTGTCCTTGAGAAAATTTCAAAAAAGTGCTCATTTCAAGCCTCAACGTTTTGCTGTAAATTGGCCAAGGCTCATACCATTGACTCATTGCATGTGTACAAACAACTTTTGTAAAGGCCCAAGAGATTTGGATCACTAAACTGGCAAAAAACTGGATGAAAACTTAAGTTTTTATTGACTTTCTCAATCTTGAGTGTGAATAGAGGAAAAATTTATCCAAACTTGGTGAAAATCGATTCATAGGCTTATATTGAGGTGATAAACATGTGTATATGCTCAGTTGATCAAAAACTTGCAAAAACTTGACAAAAGTAAATAATCGCGATTATTTACATTTGTCCTATTTTTGAACTTTTTTGACCAAGTTGGCATACCACTAGCTTTACCATGTCGTAATAAGCCCACAAACCAAATTTAATAAGATTTGAATCACTGGAGTAAAAACTGTGATAAAAATTGCAAAGTTAGTCTGCGGACAGATAATTAATGACCTTTTGATCAAAAATTGTCCAAACTTGATGAAAATTGGCTAGTGACCTTAACATAAGGTGCTTAATAGATCTGTGTCAAAGTTGGGACAAAAATTTGAAAAAATTTGTCAAAAGTAAATAATCGCGATTATTTACTTTTGCTTCCAAACTTGGTGATTTTGCAAATTTGAGTATACCACAAAGTCAAGCACATCAATTGGACACCACAAATCAATTTTCGTGAAATTTGGACCACATAAGTGAAACCTAAGCCAGATTCTCGAAATCAAAGTCTGCGGACACGGAATAGTGGGTAAAATTGATCAAATTTTGTCCAAACTTGTTGAAACTTTCCCAAGGGCTTTAACAGGTTGTATACTTACCAAAACCAATCCAAAAAATGCAAAAAAAAAGGTGACAAAAGTAAATAATCGTGATTATTTACTTCTGCTACCCAGAGACTTCAAATTTGACTTTTGGGTTTATAGAGTTTTAGACCAGCATAAAATAAGGCCACTGGAAAACATTGGTGTTAATCGGATCAAAATTGGTACATATACACCGAGTTTATAGATTGTAGATTAAAGTTGTATCTGAAAGTCAAAGTTTTGACTTCCATAGCATGAATTGAAGTGAAATACAGAGACCAATCACTGGAGTTCTCATGAGCTCGACTGTCCTTATAGAAAAATAGCTAATTTGACAAATTGTGTACAGAAATCAGATTGCAGACGAGGAATCAGTGGCTTGACAGAAATTTGCAATTGAGTCAAGTGGAAATTGGCGACAAGTCAATCGAAGGGGAGTACTCTATCCAGGGCTTCATAAGTCTATATGAACCTTAGATCTGTTAAGTATGGAGCTTGATTTACCCTTGTAATTTTTTGTGATCAAAGCGCACATTTGTAAGGCCCCCATTATGAGGAGAAGCCATCTGGGGAAACTTTAGGGGCCTCGGGGGCAAAACTCAAGGACTGCAAACGGTGACAATGTGCAACAACGTCAACCAAATGAGGAGCCTCAACCTATTCCCCGAAGATCTACAAGAGCAAGTAGACCTCCAGAAAGGTTTGTTCCTTCCTTCAACCATCTCTTGATCTCAGATTCTGGAGAGCCAGAATCATACGAAGAAGCTATGCAACATGAATCCAAAGAAGAATGGACGAAGAGCATGCAATTGGAGATGGACTCACTATATCGCAACCAAACATGGGAGTTGGTTGAGTTGCCTAAAGGTAAGCGGGCACTTCAAAACAAATGGGTGTACAAGTTGAAGGAAGAAGAAGGTGGGAAGAAAAGGTACAAGTCTAGGCTTGTGGTAAAAGGGTTTTCTCAAAAGAAAGGTATTGACTTCAATGAAATATTTTCTCCTGTTGTAAAAATGAATTCAATTAGGCTTGTCTTAAGCCTTGTGGATGCTCATGATCTAAATCTCGAGCAAATGGATGTAAATATAGCATTCCCTCACGGTGACTTAGAGGAGGAAATCTACATGCTTCAACCAAAAGGGTATGAAGTAAAAGGTAAGGAGAAAATGGTTTGCAGATTAAAGAAGAGCTTGTATGGTTTAAAGAAAGCATCAAGACAATGGTACTTGAAGTTTTATCGATGGATGTTGAATCATGGATTCAGAAGATGCAACTCGGATCATTGCGTCTACACGAAGAATTTGGGAGATGAGAAATTCATCATCCTAATGTTGTATGTTGATGACATGTTGATTGCAAGTGCTAACATGCAGGACATCAAAGACCTCAAAGATCTTTTTCAATGAAAGATTTAGGTGATGTAAAGAGGATACTTGGTATGAAATATCAAGGGACAGGATGAAGAAGACAATAAAGCTATCTCAAGAAAATTATATCAAGAAGGTACTAGAAAGGTTTGCAATGCAAAATGCAAAACCAGTTTCTACACCTTTGGCTGGTCATTTTAAACTAACGAAGGATATGTGTCCAAAGACATAAGAGGAGATAGCCTATATGTCTAAAGTTCCATATGCTGCAACGGTAGGTTCTCTAATGTATGCTATGGTCTGGACAAGGCCAGACATTGCACATGCAGTGGGAGTTGTGAGTAGGTTCATGGACAACCCAGGTTAAGAGCATTGGCAAGCTGTGAAGTGGATACTTAGGTATCTAAAAGGGACAACAACAAATGCTTTGTATTTTGGAGGAACGCATCGCATTATGTCCTGGATAAGGAGGGTGTAAAGTACATGCACTCAGAAGGGGTCATAGATGAACAAGCATTAGTGCCTGTTACACCCTATGTAGATCCTAGTCCATCTACCGTAATGGTAGAGGGAGATTGGTATAGTCCACAACCACCACCAATGGAGGAAACTATGACTTATGCTCCACCAGAGCTCGCACCAATGTATTATGTAGCTAATCAAGGTTTCAGACCTCCTATGGGAAGACCCATGATGAAGCCCAGAATAGGAAACTGTCATAACTGTGGTGCTGATGACCATTGGAAAAATGAATGTCCAGAGCCTGACAAAAACCTCAAACCAATTGAAGCCTATTGCATACAATGTTGCAGAAAGGGAGGACACTTTTCGGAAGACTATCCTAAGAATCCTTTGAACAAGGGAAAAACTATAGTCAACGTAGTCCAAGTGATGCCTAATAGCTCATCAGAGAGCGAACCGATTGTTCCAATCAAGGTAATCACTAGAGCTCAGGCAAAGAAAAAGAAACACAATTCCTCTGATGATTCGGAGAATACAAAAGTTTCTTCTCAAAAAATCAAAAGGAGCAGAAGCAAAAGATATGAGATGAGAAAAAAAAAACAACGGGTTGAAAAGGAAGAGAAAGCAAAAATTCTAGCCCAGGACAAGTTAAAGGAAATGGGCAGCGAATTTAAGGAAACAACAGTGAAATCTGGAGGATCCATTCTGGTTGATAAAATTTTTTAGCCTATCAATGCTACCTTGGAAGCCTACCAAGCTGGACTAAAAGCAGGCCAAAACATGGAAAACAGATGGAAAAACTATCCATCTCCAGACATGGAAGCAACTAAGCTGGAAGCTTATCAAAATTTGGTAAGAATCACCCAAGAAATTCTGGATAAACAAAAACCCAAGCTTGAAAGTATTGCAAAATCGGAAGATCTTGTGGTAGAAGAAACGAAAGAAAAATCCAATGTGGTGGCAGAACCCCACCTTGAAACAAATGAACCAGAGCTCTTGGTGCCGAACAGTGAAGATGCCTTAGATGGAATTCCATTCGTAGAAGAAGATTGGCCAGGACACTTATGGAAAAAGGTAAGGGAGATCAATGATGGAAGCCTAACTTTAAAGTCAGCCCCTATAGAAGAAGTTTGGTTGGATAACCTACCATCTGATATAAACCTGGATATACAATCCTTATACGGGGATTGCGGATCAGAGGCTTCAGGGGTATCTCAACCAATGACATTAAAAACATTACCTTCTTACTTGGGAGATAACGAAGATGAGTCTATCATTTGCAAAACCACTCAAGTCAAAAGAGCCAAACAGACCCTAGAAATAGACAACATTCATTCAATCATGTCTACACCTATCCAATGCACTCTCACTTTGGGGGAATTGTTGAATCTCAGGCCATACTTGTGGAATGATTTACAGAAAACTCTAGAAAAGGTGGGGATAACGGGGTTAATCTCTAAGAATATGGGAAACTCGAAAAATGAAACGGAATACAAAGAGGTTCGATCAGTTCCTATGAACAAGGTCCGAGAATATTATGAAGGGGAAGAAGGAAACACTACCCTCCCAGTGAAATATAATGACATTGAAACCATGGCAATAATGGATAGTGGAGCTGGCATAGCCATAGCCATGAAAGCAGTATGGGAATCCTGGGGACAGCCAACCATTAGACAAATGTGAATGAAATTGCAGTTGGCTGACGGACACATTGAAAGACCGCTAGGGCTACTAGAAAAATTGATAGGCAACTCATGTGGAATTGAATATCAACACACTTTTTCCATAGTAGGCTTTGGGAAAAAACTCAACTATGAAATCGTATTGGGAAGACCTTTCATGCGAGAGGTACAGCTTATCCAACATTGGGAAAACGACTATCTGTACTTAAAGCAGGTGGGATCTATAACAAGAGTCAATCTAAAGGACCACACCTATAGAGACTTGTTGAAAACACCCATTCAAGAGTTTGATTCAGTCTCTTTGGTTGAAACTAAACTTCCATTATGGCTAAACAAAGACACTCCTATTTGGATGTGCGGAGCTTCAAAAAATGGAAACTTAAGACGAGAAGAATCTATCCTAGAAAGAGACTGTACAGACAAAGCCTACATACCTGAACCCTTCCCAGAGCATTTATTCAAACCATTCGAGTGGACTCAAATCTTAGCGACAATGGATGTATGTGTGAACACGTCTAAGCCTACTCAATTTTGCAATGAGGATGGCTATGACATAATTCCCATCCAAATGATATCAGTCCTTAACATCGAGACAAACAAGGATGAGGAAAAAAAGGACTTGATAAAAGCTCAACAAGTCTTTTTTGACCTCTATTACGATGCAACTAATGAGTTGGATGAACACTCAGCTACCTCTGAAGATTCAGGATCCGAAAAAGAACATACGAGAGCTCAACTACTCTTGAGGGGAAGGGAGGAATTTTTTTTTTGACTTTCCAAACCAAAAATCAAGAAGACAAAAATGGTATAGAAGAAAGAGGGACACTAAAATTGTGAAAGCACCACCTATGCCATCAGTCTCCAGTAAAACACAATTCCTGATGTAGATAGATGCTAAAGATTGTGTCAAGGACAAAATAACTGGCAGATATCCTTCAAACGAAAACTCAAAAATGTCTCAGACATCGAGAAAAACAAGTAAGGGTACTCAAGAAGAACATCAGAATAAAAAACCACTCATGACCAGAGTCGAGCGGAAAAAGAAATATCAAGAGTTGAAAAAAGCTCTAAAGGAGATATACACCACAGAGATGGAAACCACGGAAGAGGATGGGAAGAATGTAATGCATGTTCCATCCCATTACAAAAAGTATACTCTCCAAGATCGGAAAATCATAATCAAACGAGTGGTAGGAAAAGAAGCTTACAGCTTCTTAGATGGCTTTTCGGGATACAATCAACTTTTGGTTGACCCAAAAGATCAGCACAGAACTGCTTTCGCAACAAAATGGGGTATATTTGCCTATCGGGTTATGCCGTTTGGGTTAACTAATACTCCAGCTAAATTTCAAAGATTGATGAGCCATGCTTTTAAAGAGTATCTTCGAAATTTTTTGAAAGTATACATGGATGATTTATGCATACATTCCTCAATCCGATCTGATCATTTTGAACACCTCAAAAAGGTATTCAAGAAATATAGACTTTACAGGATTTTCTTAAACCCGAAAAAGTGCACATTCATGGGAAGAAAAGGAAAAATTCTTGGACATATAGTGTCTACAAATGGCAAAGCTACCGATATTGAAAAGATTCATGTCATTGCTGATTTGCCTAGACCAATAATAGGCAAAGGGGTACAAGCCTTCATGGTACATTGTGGATATTACCGACGGTTCATCTACATGTATGCTATAATTGCAAAATCCATGTATAGCCTGATTACGCACTTTGAATGGACCTAGGCATGTGAAGAATCCTTCATGAAGCTTAAGCAAGCTCTCACATCAGTAAAGCACCCGATTGGGATAAGGTATTCCACGTACATGTAGATGCTTCCAACTTTGCTATTGATTGTATGCTAGCCCAACCAGGAGATGGGAAAATTGACTTTCCTATTTCTTATGCTAGCCAACAATTGAATATGGCAGAAAATCATTACACCACCACTAAAAGAGAAGGACTAGGAATGATCTATGCCGTTAAAAAGTATAGACATTACCTATTGGCCAACAAATTTGTGTTCTTTGTGAACCACCAAGCCTTGTTATATTTGGTCAACAAGCCATGCAGCACAGGAAGAATAGTGAGATGGTTCATCATTCTTCTTGAATTTGATTTTACTGTGGTTGTTACAAAAGGCACTACATATCAACGAGCAGATCATTTGTCCAGGATTGTTTCAGGGGAATCACCTAAAGGGGTATATGATGATCTACCAGATGCCTATTTGTTCTCCGTGGAAATGATACCTAGATGGGCGAAAAAAATTGTGTCATTAATGACAATAGCTCAAGTGGATTCACCACCTCCTATCATAGTTGAATTAATTGAGCAATCGGCTACGTATCAATTACTAGCTGGGAGGCTATATAAAAGAAATCGGGGCGGAATATTTCTTTTATGCATTAATCCTGAAGAAAGAGATCAATACTTAAGTCAAGCACATATCACCATAGTAGGACTTCACTTTGCGGAAGACCAAACTATGCGACGAATCTTAAGACTTGGAGTATTTTGGCCGACTATGAGGAGAGATGTTCGATCTTTTGTAAGAGATTGCCCTCAATGTTAGGAACAACAACCCATTCCTCATGTAACATTGTTTCAAATGTCACCTGTTTCTAAATGGAGTAACTATCTGGTTACTTACTTATTGAGCCGAACATTTCTTGAGGATATGAGTAAACGCCGTCAAAGAGCAATTGAAATGGAAGCAAAAGACTATGCTCTTATTGAGAACCAATTGTATCAGAGAGGTAAGGATCAACATTTGTGTCTTTGTGCAAATGAAAACGAGTATATTCCGATTATAGAACAAGCACATGCTGGATTAGTTGGAGGTCACTTTTCTAGTGAGACCGCCGCAAGAGCAATCTTGATGGCAGGCATATGGTGACCAACACTATTTGCAGATGCCAAAGAATATTCTCGAAGGTGTGATGCTTGTCAACGAGCAAAAATGCCAACACGGGTAGACAATATGCCCTTAAGACCAATGATGGGGACTAGAGCCTTTGCAAAATGGGGTATAGATTTTGTTGGACCGATACAGCCGCCTGCTTATAGAACCCAAGCTCAATATATCATTGTAGCTACGAACTATTTGACCAAATGGGCCGAGGCTAAAGCAACTCAAAGGAATGATGCCAGAACCACTGTTGCATTCTTATATGAGTATGTATTCAAGGTGTGGACTGCCAATAGAGATTTTCCGTGATCAGGGAACTCATTTCCTCAAACGAGGTAATAGAGTATTCACTTAATGACTTTATGGTTATCCATAACAAATCATCTCCCTATCACCCAGAAGCAAATAGACAAGCTGAGCATACGAATAAAATTTTTAGCTCGGTACTGACCAAAGTGGTTAGTTCAGGAAGGACCGACTGGGAAATGAATCTCCATGCAGCTCTATGGGCTTATTGAGTTTCATTCAAAACAGCTTTAGATGCTACATCCTTTAACCTTGTTTATGGTCTTGATGCCATATTGCCAATAGAATTTCTATTGCTGACCTTAAGGATAGCACAGACTCTTGAGTAGACTGGACATGAATTGTCAGAAAGACTTGAAGATTTGGAAAAGCTAGATGAGCAAAGGCTAACTGTTGTAGCTCATATCTATGCACAAAAGAGGAAACAAAAACAATTTTTTGATTCCCAATTAATCACCAAATTTTTTAAGAAAGGGGACTTAGTTCTAGTCTATTCCCTTAAGCAACGCATTCCCAAGTTTAAGAAAAAGGAAAATGGGCCATTTATCATTGAAGATGTATCTCCAAGTGGAGCAATAAAATTGTCAACCATCGATGGTGACCCAATGGCTAATTGGATTAGTGGATGTCGTTTAAAGAAATACAATTTGCCACTAACCAATGAATTGCTAGAGAGAATGCATGCAGCCAAACAAAGGAAGATGAAGTGATAGCAGGTTATTGATGAAGCCCAAGAGGAAGGTAGACTTCGAGTACTCAAGCGTAAAGCTGCTCTCAAGAATCAAAAGATACCGATTCCCATCAACACTTGGAAACAGATGATTGACAATGGGAATTACCTAAAGATTCAGTTTCAACAGATGACGACTGGTTAGATGGAATGGATCTCCGCATCAAAGTACAGCTCAACAATCATAGCACCAATGCTTTGGTAGACACAGGAGCTAGAGTGAACGCAGTCAGTTATTCCACATACAAGAAAGCAACAAGTCAAGCATTGACCGCATGAATAACGACAATCAAAGGATGCAACAAGAACCCAACTCCAACATTGGGAGTAGTCAACTTGAACGTGATAGTACATGGATGCTCATGTCCGCATCAGTTTGTATGCTTGCCAGACGAACACATGAATGAGACGATGATTCTTGGCATTCCTTGGATGCGTACATACAAAGCAGTACCAGATTGGGATACAAATCAACTAAATCTATCACTTAAGGCATCTTTATGATAACATATAGAAAGAACATCATAAACATAATTAGTGCGTGATTTTTGAGACTCTCCCCAAAATTGTTGTCGTAACCTTGTCACCATATCACGATCTGCAAACTGAAAACATTTCTGTGCACAACAATCAATGCATGATACCCTTTGAATTGATTTTTTTGAAAGATAAAAAGTAGAAGCTGGTGTTGCTTTTGATTTTTGAGTCCTGTTCATGAAAGTGTATCGTCTCTTCCTTGACAATTGGACAACATTACTCCCATCAAGTTTTTTTCCAACATGTCATCGTTGGATATATCCTCATATGTAGCATGCATGCCATCAACAGGAACAAAGCGTTGTAATGGGCTCCCATTCAACATTGTTGTCTGCTTGATGGGCCACTTTAGCAAAGTGATGCTACCCACTTCAACCACATCAGCAATGCTTGCATTTTCTCTTTCAATACCCACACCCACACAATCATGACCAAGTTCCTGAAAGTTGACATAATCATGTGGAAATACATATAAGATGGTCCCTTCCTTCATGGTTTGCATCATTGTGTCATCTTTTAAAAGGACCCTCTGATTTCTCCAAGACTCTCGAATCACTGCTTCAAATTCTGGGCTTGTCATAGGTATTGCATCTGTAACTAGAGGATCAGAATGATCATATTCTTCATCACCATTGTAGCTTTCATGTGGATCAATTAAGTCCCCATTTAATACAAAACATTGCAAAAGAAGCTTTGACCATTGAACAACACTCCATAATGAGCCTTGGAAAGATGAAGTATCCATTGTAGGAAAAGGTAGGACCACATCCTTCAAGCATTCCTCCACTAGTATGGAGACATTTCCTTGCCCTATCTTTGTACCACCACAAGTGGAATCTGGATCTATTCTACACACACAACCAATACCAACAATTTCATTGTCAAGTATCATATGTACTTTCTCCCCAGATTCGAAGTCCATCCTGTAAGTGAAAAAGATTACATTGTTAAATCCATAGTTATAGAAAAATACTCTTCAAACAAAAAATCATGCTACAACATGAAAAAGGTTTTCATAGGTTGGACAAGTGGTGAACCTTGAGACCAAATCCTCCTTGCTATATTAATGGAAGCAAGGTTCGAAATTATGGTGGATCTTGAAACCAAAGCATCCTTGCTATATTAGAGCATAGGTTGGACAAGTGGTGGACCTAGTTGTAATACCCACTTCCACTTATCAACTACTATAGGACTATGCTTTCCAATGTCCAAGTATCCCTTGAGTTTTGCAAGGTTGAACACGTGGTGGACCTTGAAACGAAAATCCCCTTTCTATATCAGAGCATAGCTTGGACAAGTGGTGGACCTAGTTATAATGCCCAATATCCAAGGTGAAATACCTTAGGACCTTGCTACCTTGCTTCCCAATTTTTATGTAGCCCCTCATTTCTTTAATGGAAGCAAGGTTGGACAAGTGGTGGACCTTGAAACCAAAGCCTCTTTGCTATATTAGAGCATAGGTTGGACCTAGTTGTAATACCCACTGCCACCTATCAACTACTATAGGACTATGCTTTCCAATGTCCAAGTATCCCTTGAGTCTTGCAAGGTTGAACACGTGGTGGACCTTGAAACAAAAATCCCCTTTCTATATCAGAGCATAGCTTGGACAAGTGGTGGACCTAGTTATAATGCCCAATATCCAAGGTGAAATACCTTAGGACCTTGCTACCTTGCTTGCAAATGTTTACGTAGCCCCTCATTTCTTTAATGGAAGCAAGGTTGGACAAGTGGTGGACCTTGAAACCAAAGCCTCTTTGCTATATTAGAGCATAGGTTGAACCTAGTTGTAATACCCACTGCCACCTATCAACTATTGTAGGACTATGCTTTCCAATGTCCAAGTATCCCTTGAGTCTTTCAAGGTTGGACACGTGGTGGACCTTGAAACAAAAATCCCCTTTCTATATCAGAGCATAGCTTGGACAAGTGGTGGACCTAGTTATAATGCCCAATATCCAAGGTGAAATACCTTAGGACCTTGCTACCTTGCTTGCCAATGTTTACGTAGCCCCTCATTTCTTTAATGGAAGCAAGGTTGGACAAGTGGTGGACCTCGAAACCAAAGCCTCTTTGCTATATTAGAGCATAGGTTGAACCTAGTTGTAATACCCACTGCCACCTATCAACTATTGTAGGACTATGCTTTCCAATGTCCAAGTATCCCTTGAGTCTTTCAAGGTTGAACACGTGGTGGACCTTGAAACAAAAATCCCTTTTCTATATCAGAGCATAGCTTGGACAAGTGGTGGACCTAGTTATAATTCCCAATATCCAAGGTGAAATACCTTAGGACCTTGCTACCTTGCTTGCCAATGTTTATGTAGCCCCTCATTTATTTAATGGAAGCAAGTTTGGACAAGTGGTGGACCTTGAAACCAAATCCTCTTTGCTATATGAGATCATAGGTTGGACCTAGTTGTAATACGCACTGCCACCTATCAACTACTATAGGACTATGCTTTCCAATGTCTAAGTATCCCTTGAGTCTTGCAAGGTTGAACACATGGTGGACCTTGAAGCAAAAATCCCCTTTCTATATCAGAGCATAGCTTGGACAAGTGGTGGACCTAGTTATAATGCCCCTCCTTTCTTTAATGGAAGAAAGGTTGGAGAAGTGGTGAATCTTGAAACCCAAACTCTTTGGCTATATATAGAGGATAGCTTGGACAAGTGGTGGGCTTAGTTTTAGTATCCAATGTCCAAGGTCCAAGGTGAACTATGTAAAGACCTTACTTCCAAAAACAAAGTCGTACAAGTGGTTCTCCTTGAAACCAAAACCTCCTTAGTGTATTAGAACATAGCTTGAAGAAGTGGTGGACTTAGTTGTAATGGTGAATGTCCAAAGCAAACTATTATAGGACCTTGCTTCCCAAATCAAGTTTGGACAAGTGGTGGATCTTGAAACCAAAACCCCCTTACTCTATTAGAGCATAGCTTAGATAAGTGGTGGACCTAGCTGTCATGGAAAATTTTCAATGTGAACTGCTATAGGACCTTGCTATTAAATGTCTAAGTACAGCTAGCTTCTTTAATGGAATCAAGGTTGGGAAAGTGGTGCATCTTGAAACCAAAAGCCCTTTATTGTATTAGAGCATAGCTTGGACAAGTGAGGGACCTAGTTTTAATGTGTGATGTCCAAAGAAAAGTATTACAAGACCTTGCTTTCCAATATTTGAATTGGTCAAGTGGTTAAAACTGTTAGGAAATAAGACGTAGCTAAATAGATAATTGAGTAGATTACTTAATGGAGAGAGACAGATTTATATACACGAGATTATAGAGTCGAGAGAGAGAGAGAGTACACACGATATACGTGGTTCACCCAATGTGGGCTATGTCCACGGGAAAGCAGCCACTCAATGGCTTTAGTACTTCAAAACAAGAAGTAGTTTACAAAGGGATTATACCCTTAATGGAGCTCCCGCCTTGCTTCACTCTCACCACCTCACACTCACCTTGTTGCATCAACTTCACACTATGAAATGTGTGTAGAAATGGCCTCCTTTTATAGGCCAAAAGGGCTGCCCTCTCTTATGAGAGACAGCCATGTGGCCGCCCTTGTGCGAATAAGTCCAAATCGGACCCTCCAATTCGCCCATGTGTGGCCGCCCTTGAGAAGATAAATCCGCTTTTGAATTCGGCCACCGGCCACCGGCCATTGAATTCCGACCACTGGCCACCGGCCATTGACTTCCGACCACCGGCCACCGGCCAACCGATCGGTTGTTTTCCGACCACAGTCCGGCCACCGTCCGGCCATAATATTCCGGCGAAAAAAAAATCTCGGGGGCCTCCGCCCCCGAGGCCTTTAAAGTTGCCCCTGATTCTTGTCCGTGAAAATTTTGGTTTCCGGTGAGTGATTTTCCTTCACGCACGATGGCTTCTCCTCATAATGGGGGCCTTACAAATGTGCGCTTTTACCACAGAAAATTACAAGGGTAAATCAAGGCTCCATACTTAACAATCTCACACTTGGAGACTGATCTCCAAACCAAACCTGTGACTGCTTTCCATTCTGGCTTCTTATCCTTGAATGCCGATAGAAGATGAGCAAAAACTCAACTTCTCCTTGTTGACCACCTTTGTAAACATGTATGCAGGATTTTCACTTGTATGCACCTTTCCTAGCTTTAGTTGTCCCTCTTCCAAAAGAGTGCGTATGAAGTGATATCTCACCTCAATGTGCTTTGTCCTTGAATGAAAGACTGAGTTCTTCGCAGTATGGATAGCGCTTTGGCTATCACTGTACAAGACACAATTGTCTTGTTTGAATCCAAGCTCTTCTAAGAATCTGTGAAGCCACAGAATTTCTTTGCTTGCCTCCGTCATTGCTACATACTCTGCTTCCGTGGTAGAAAGTGAAACCACTTTCTGCAGCTTTGAAGCCCAACTTATTGCTGTGCCTCCAACCGTGAACACATAGCCAGTAGTGCTCCTTCGAGTATCTTTGTCACCTGCCATATCTGCATCAGCATACCCTTCTAGAAAAATATCAGTTCCTCCAAAATACAAAGCATTTGTTGTTGTCCCTTTTAGATACCTAAGTATCCACTTCACAGCTTGCCAATGCTCTTTACCTGGGTTGTCCATGAACCTACTCACAACTCCCACTACATGTGCAATGTATGGCCTTGTCCAGACCATAGCATACATTAGAGAACCTACCGCTGCAGCATATGGAACTTTAGACATATAGGCTATCTCCTCTTGTGTCTTTGGACACATATCCTTCGTTAGTTTAAAATGACCAGCCAAAGGTGTAGAAACTGGTTTTGCATTTTGCATTGCAAACCTTTCTAGTACCTTCTTGATGTAATCTTCTTGAGATAGCTTTATTGTCTTCTTCGTCTTGTCCCTTGATATTTTCATACCAAGTATCCTCTTTGTAGCACCTAAATCTTTCATTGAAAAAGATTTGGACAGCTCTTATTTTAGGTCTTTGATGTCCTGCATGTTAGCACTTGCAATCAACATGTCATCAACATACAACATTAGGATGATGAATTTCCCATCTCCCAAATTCTTCGTGTAGACGCAGTGATCGGAGTTGCATCTTGTGAATCCATGATCCAACATCCATCGATCAAACTTCAAGTACCATTGTCTTTATGCTTGCTTTAAACCATACAAGCTCTTCTTTAATCTGCAAACCATTTTTTCCTTACCTTTTACTTCATACCCCTTTGGTTGAAGCATATAGATTTCCTCCTCTAAGTCACCGGGAGGGAATGCCGTATTTACATCCATTTGCTCGAGATTTAGATCATGAGCAGCCACAAGGCTTAAGACAAGCCTAATTGAGTTCATTTTTACAACAGGAGAAAATATTTCATTGAAGTCAATACCTTTCTTTTGAGAAAAACCTTTTACCACAAGCCTAGACTTGTACCTTTTCTTCCCACCTTCTTCTTCCTTTAGCTTGTACACCCATTTGTTTTGAAGTGTCCGCTTACCTTTAGGCAACTCAACCAACTCCCATGTTTGGTTGCGATGTAGTGAGTCCATCTCCACTTGCATGCTCTTCGTCCATTCTTCTTTGGATTTATGTTGCAAAGCTTCTTCGTATGATTCCGGCTCTCCAGAATCTGAGATCAAGAGATGGTTGAAGGAAGGAACAAACCTTTCTGGAGGTCTACTTGCTCTTGTAGATCTTCGGGGAATAGGTTGAGGCTTCTCATTTGGTTGACGTTGTTGCACATTGTCACCGTTTGCAGTCCTTGAGTCTTCACCGTCCTCAAGCTCCATGTACTCATCACCTGTTTCTTTTGTTTGTTTTCTTTCCAAGTAATCTTTGTACATATTTTGTTCATTAAAAATTACATCCCTACTCCTTAAGATTTTACCATCTTCAGGATTCCATAGGCGATACCCAAAGTCTCCTTCTCCATAGCCAATGAAGAAACACTTTTTGGACTTTGCATCTAGCTTTGATCTTAGGCTTCTATCTATGTGCATGAAAGCCTCACACCCAAACACTTTGAGAAATGCATAATTCACCGGTTTACCTGTCCATGCCTCTTCTGGAACTCCTCCATCCAAAGCCGTTGAGGGTGACCTATTGATTAAGTACAGAGACGTACTTACAGCTTCTCCCCAAATCTCAAGCGATAGGCCTGCATGTAGCCGCATGCTTCGTGCTCGTTCCATGATTGTCCTGTTCATCCTTTCCGAAATCCCATTTTGTTGAGGTGTCCTTGGGTTGTCCTTTGCCTCCGAATGCCATTGCTAGCACAAAAGCTTTCAAAAGCTTGGCTGCAATATTCGCCTCCATTGTCGGATCTGAGGCATTTAACCTTGGTACCTGTTTCATTCTCCACAAAGGCTTTCCACCTTTGAAATATGGAAAATACATCGGATTTATTCTTCATGATATAAATCCATGTTTTTCTAGTCGCATCGTCTATGAATGTTACATAGTACAATGAGCCACCAAGTGATGGTGTACTTGCAGGACCCCAAACATCAGAATCAACCAACTCAAGTTTTTTATTTTTTCTTTCATTTCCTGATTTTTGAAATTTTACCCTCTTTTGTTTACCATAAACACAATCTTCACAGAACTCTAAGTCCACTTCTTTCAAACCTGGTAGAAGCTTCTTTGTTTGAAGGATTTGCATTCCTTTGGCACTCATATGCCCAAGTCGGTAGTGCCACACCGCACTGTCATCTTTCGTAGTTGCTGCACAAGCTGAAGGTTGCGTGCTAACAGTACACAAGTAAAGTGTACCGACTTTTTCACCCTTGGCAACCACCAAAGATCCCTTTGAGATCTTCCACCGTTTGTTTCCGAATGCAATGTTATGACCTTCATCGTCCAATTGTCCTGTAGAGATCAAATTTTTGCGAAGAGAAGGAACATGCCTAACATCTTTAAGCTTCCATTCATTTCCGTTAGCAGTTTTGACAGAAACTGTACCTTTTTCGACAATCTCACAAGCTTCATCATCTCCCAAGTATACATACCCAAAATTACCTTTGGTGTAGTCTTGGAAATGTTGCTTGTGTGGTGTCGCATGGAATGAAGCCCCGGAATCTACTATCCAGGAATTAGACACATTGTCTAATGAGAGAATTAGAGCATCTTGCTCTACTTTACCTGCCACATTGGCCTCCGATGTTGGCTTGTTGTCTTGAGACTCCGTCTCCTTCTTCTTCTTGGACCAGCAATCCTTCTTGATGTGGCCCTTCTTGCCGCAGTTCCAACATTCAAGAACTGACTTTGTTCGTGACTTGCTCCGTCTTGAGCGATCACGACCCTTTTGGTTTTTGAACCTCTCCTTAGGCCTTCCTCTTGTTTCCACTGATAGTGCAGCACTTGATGATTCTCCTGTGCTTCTCCTTTGCATTTACTCGCTTAGGAGAACACCCACAACATCATCAAACTTAAGAGTATTTGTGCCAGAGATAGAATTACTTACAGCCATCACAAGGCTGTCCCAACTATCCGGTAGAGATGATAGTATAAGGAGAGCTCGCACTTCGTCATCGAAATTGATTTTCACTGATCGAAGTTGACTTATGTTTGTGTTAAAGTCATTTAGGTGTTCTGCAACTGAACCATTCTCTGCCATCTTTAGATTGAACAAGCGCTTCATAAGAAATACCTTATTGGATGCCGATGGTTTCTCGTAGAAGTCGTCAAGTGACTTCATCAAGTCCTCCGTGGTCTTCATCTCCGAAACATTGAAGGCCACCATTGACGCCAAGCTTAACCGGATTGTTCCCAGTGCCTTTCGATCAAGGACAATCCATGCTTCATCTGCCATTGTTGCGGGCTTCTTCGCAAGACCGCCTAGTGGCAAATAGAGGTCCTTCTGGTAGAGATAGTCTTCAATCTGCATCTTCCAATGTTGGTAGTTTTTGCCGTTGAGCTTCTCAATCTTGAGCTTCCCTTCCTCCGCCATAACTCCCACTCAATTCAAGGAATCCTTTCCTTGAGATAATTTAGCTACGAGCAAACCTTGCTCTGATACTAGTTGTTAGGAAATAAGACGTAGCTAAATAGATAATTGAGTAGATTACTTAATGGAGAGAGACAGATTTATATACACGAGATTATAGAGTAGAGAGAGAGAGAGAGTACACACGATATACGTGGTTCACCCAATGTGGGCTACGTCCACGGGAAAGCAGCCACTCAATGGCTTTAGTACTTCAAAAAAAAAAGTAGTTTACAAAGGGATTATACCCTTAATGGAGCTCCCGCCTTGCTTCACTCTCACCACCTCACACTCACCTTGTTGCATCAACTTCACACTATGAAATGTGTGTAGAAATGGCCTCCTTTTATAGGCCAAAAGGGCTGCCCTCTCTTATGAGAGACAGCCATGTGGCCGCCCTTGTGCGAATAAGTCCAAATCGGACCCTCCAATTCGCCCATGTGTGGCCGCCCTTGAGAAGATAAATCCGCTTTTGAATTCGGCCACCGGCCACCGGCCATTGACTTCCGACCACCGGCCACCGGCCATTGACTTCCGACCACCGGCCATCGGCCATTGACTACCGGCCACCGACCAACCGACCGGTTGTTTTCCGACCACTTTCCGGCCACCGTCCAGCCATAATATTCCGGTGAAAAAAAAATCCCCGAGGCCTTTAAAGTTGCCCCTGATTCTTGTCCGTGAAAATTTTGGTTTCCGGTGAGTGATTTTCCTTCACGCATGATGGCTTCTCCTCATAATGGGGGCCTTACAAATGTGCGCTTTTACCATAGAAAATTACAAGGGTAAATCAGGCTCCATACTTAACAAAAACTAAGTATAAAACTTTGACCATTTTCTTCTGGAATTGCCAAAAAGCTAGTTTTAGACACCCCTAAATGAAAATGGTTTAGGGTGGCCTTAAACAACGTTTTTTCAAAGACTTGAACAAAAGGGTTGCCGAAGAGTAATGAAAATTTATTATGGCTTGAAGTGCCTAAGTATGTGAAAACACGCCTAGGTTTTCCACGAGGCAAAAGGTGACCAAAAAGAAGTGTTGTCACTTATGACATAATAAGAACATTGAAAACTTAGGATTGACCATGTGGCCTAAACTTTGGCAAGTGAAGTGGTGGCCAAGTTTTGTGGCACAGTGTGCACTTGGTCCTATATGTGTTGACCACTTGGCTAAATCTAGGACCATAAGGCCAAACCTTTGGCACCTTAAATATAGTATGGGACATAATCTAGAACTGCTATAGTAAATTAGTAGTATAGTTAATATGTTAATATTTGTATTATATTTAAGTATATGCTAAATATAATTTATGTTCAAACTTTCACTAATGAATAATGTTCCCATTTAGCACTCCAGATGCGGGGTCTTAGGGCAATGCCACAATGGTGTCATCTGACGAGGTAGCGCTTCCATGTGAGGTTTGGGGGTAGTGCTCTTGATGGGGATGTGGAATATAGCGCTCTTGATGGCGGGGCTTGGGAGGCTGATTTTGGGATATTGTTTCGGGCGGGGTCCTGAGGCAGCGCCCCGGGCAGGGTCAAGGGGCGGCGCCCATAGATTTTTTTTTTAAAAGTGAATTCCTAGTATAGAGTTACGCATGTTTTGCATATTTTCAACCATGATTTCTTTAATTTTGGCCGTGTCAATTGGTTAATGTTTTATACTGCTTTTGTTTTTTTTAATCCTATGATAAAACATGGACTTGTAGCATGCGTGGAATTCTAATAAACCCTATCAAGATTAGGCACAGAGAGAGCGCACGAGCAACGCACACAGAGAAAGCAGGCGAGCAGAAAACACATAGAAAGCGCACACGGATCGCACACAATTGGAGTATACGCGTGCATAGAGGAGCAAACCCGGCATCGTACACAACGCACAGGTGGAGCGCACAGGATTGACAGTTCGCGCACAAGATAAAGAAACAGCATCGTACGCAACGCTTTCCAGAAGGGCAGGATCGGGCATAGCTTCTTCTCAGGAGACATTGCACACCTCACGAATAGAGAAAAAATAGGTATTTCTCTCTCTCTTTCACTCTCTGTCTTTCTCCATATAGAGAAGATGGTTCTCTATAACTCTTTCTTGCACACACACTCTCTCGTCAGAAGATAGAGATACATAGTTTAAAAGTATTCCCACACACATACACATATTCCCACACATCGTCTTCCTGTCTTCCACATACATAACCATAGTGAAATATGTTATCTTACTGTCTCTCTCTTGAAAATACATGCACATATTCCCACACATCGTCTCCCTCTCTTCCACATACATAACCACAGTGAAATCTGTTATCTTGTTGTCTCTCTCTTGAAAATACATGCACATATTTCCATACATCGTCTTCCTCTCTTCCACATACATAAACACAGTGAAATCTGTTATCTTTCTCTCTCTTCTCTCTCTAGAAAGCAGGTATTTATCTCTCTCTCTCTCTCTATCTATCTCTGTATCTTGCTATCTCTCTCTTGAAAATACATGCTCATGTATGTGTGCGTCTGTGTTATCTATGTGTATGTATGTATATTTGTGTTATTTCATTGTAATACTCATATATAATGCAGATACACAATTACACTTAATTACGATATGCACACATAGTATATATACATACATAAATATCACAAATAACTAACACATTGTAATACTAGTAAACTTGAATGGACTACTTACTTGCGTGATCTGTTAAAGTCGATTCTTGTAGCGAGTTCTGGATGTATGCTGAGCTAATTTTTCTCTAATCCATTTGTAGATATGATTATAACTTTTGTTTCTCAACAAAAGTAGTGTTGTTTAGTGATACACCTAATGGACATAAATGGTTGAAACTAGGACATGTAGACCAAAAATACGTGTATTTCTTTGGATGAATATATACACTTTTTGGTGACCCTTACCACAAGTGGTGGACCTTGAGACCAGTGGACTATAAGGACCTCCAAACAATACCTTGTACACTCAATCCTTCTTGGTATCTAGGTTGGACAAGTGGTGGACCTTGTTCAAATTCTCTAACCACTCTCTCTAACATGGTGACATAATTTAGGTTTGATAAATTCATATCTATGCAAACTAATATAAGTTTAGGCTTGTTAATTTAATTTTTGTTTGAATTTATGTACAATATAATGATTTGAGGTTTGCATATTTGAATTTAGGTGGGATAATGATATCTTTTTGTGGTAAACTTGAACTTAAAATCAATTTCGCGTGGAACATTTTAAATTTAAGTGGTAAAATTTAAATTTTATAAAAAAGTTTGAATTTTAAAATTTGGGAGGGATATTTTAAATTTAGGCTATAAGATTTTGAATTTTAAATTTAGGCGGGAAGGTTTTGAATTTATAGCAATATCTCCCTTACATAAGAGAGTATAGGTTGGACAAGTGGTGGACCTTAAAGCCAGAGCATCCATGCTACTGGACATGATAGGTAGGGAATCTAGTTGAATATTGTATGTATAATATATATGTAATAGATCTAGCTTGGACAAGTGGTGGACCTTGGAAAAAAACCCCATGTAAAACATATCATGCACATTCCAAGTGGTGAGAAAAAATATCATTTAAGATATAGCCTGATAGGTTGGACAAGTGGTGGACCTTAACACCCAAACCTTCTTAATATAACGACATAGAGTGGAAAAGTGGTGAATCTTGAGACCAAAGCACTCATGCTACTAAGGATAATAGGTTGGACAAGTGGTGGACCTTGAATGTAAACCCCCCATGTACAAAATATCATGGGTTTAAGGTATTTCAATGGAGCCTAGCATCTTGGAGACATGGTCAGCTTGCTTCTCGTCATGTTTCAATGGAGCCTATCTTGGACAAATGGTGGAGCAACCCTCTCTCCATGTTTCAATGGAGCCTAGCTTGGACAAGTGGTGGACCTTGGAACCAAACCCCCATGTAAAACCTATCATGGTCACTCCAAGTGGTCAGAAAGAATAACCTTTAAGATATAGCCTTATAGGTTGGACAAGTGGTGGACCCTAACACCAAAATATTCTTAATATAATGACATAGAGTGGAAAAGTGGTGAATCTTGAGAGCAAACCACTCATGCTACTAGCATTAATAGGTTGGACAAGTGGTGGACCTTAAATGTAAACCCCCCATGTTTCAATAGAGTTAGCTTGGACAAGTGGTGGACCTTGGAACCAAACCCCCATGTAAAACCTATCATGGTCACTCCAAGTGGTCAGATAAAATAACCCTTAATATATATCCTTATAGGTTGGACAAGTGGTGGGCCTTAACACCCAGATATTCTTAATATAATGACATAGAGTGAAAAAGTGGTGAATCTTGAGACCAAACCACTCATGCTACTAGTGTTAATAGGTTGGACAAGTGGTGTACCTTGAATGTAAACCTCCCATGGCAACGGGTTGCCGCTCTTGGGTCCGCCATATCTCCATAGGTTGCATTTTGCTTCTTGGACCCATAGACCTCTATGGCCTCCCTTCTTTCCCTGACCGAGCTTCCTTTGTTGTGCAGCTTCAATGCGTCTGCAATGAGCTGTGGAGTGATCTGTACTTCTACTTTCTCTCCATCCATGGCTGTCAATGTGGCTTTTCCATCCTTCTGAATGGATGTTTCCAACTCGTACACTCTTCTTGTATCAACACCTGATGGTCTCGAGGTGAAGAAACTGTGCAAGTCTACCCTTTCCAGGTACCTGCTGATGTCTTCTAACCTGCTGTAATCTACCAATTCCTGTGGGATCATCGGTACATCCACCGCTTGCCCTTGAGGATCTCTGAAAGTCCCCTGGTAGATCTTTATTCCCTCTTTCTCCAATACTGCTTCCTCCACCCAAGTTTTGGTTGGCTTGAGGGTTTCTTCTGGAATGTCAAAGGGTTCCGCTTCTGCAAGAGCATCTTTAATTGTCGGTCTTTTTCTCTTCGTTGCCCATGACTTGGCAGAATCCATGGATCCTGTAACTCCAATTTCAAAAGTTAGCGTCTTTTTAGTACTGAAAGCCGAAATGAAGCTTTTAACTATTCAAATGATTTGAAAATTGAAACATGAGCTATTCAGGGCCTAAGGATGCAAGGTAGGTGAGAAAATATGCAAAATGGGCTCAAAATCATGCTGGAGACATCATACGCGTATGATGTCTTTTGTGTCAAAATGACTTCATATTGGTTGTGCTTGTAGCTGTTAGTGTATACATGAGTATCATATGCTTGGATTTGAGTTTGGATCCCATTTGGTCAAGTTTTGGCTAGTTTAGTCCAGTTTCAGCTCTTGGAAAAATTTTGAAAGGGATTTGGATTTTATGATCCAAATTGGATAAAACTTGGTGGTTCACTTTCAAATAGCATGTAGATCACTTCTGTTTGGTGGTTGAAGCCCTGAGGTGCCAAAATCACATAGTGAGACATTATACGCGTATAATGTCTTTTAGTGTATTTTTGGATCAAATTTCTCTATAAGCTTGGATTTGGCTTTAGATAGGCTTATTCAGTAGTTGTATGAAGTTTGGATAGATTTTGGGCAAAAAATGGCTCTAGAGACATCATACGCGTATGATGTCTATTTCATCAATTTTGCATGGGATTGGTTCTGTGGACTCCCCATGTACTAGTGAAGGACTGTCCCTACTCAAATCTTGGTTTGGACTTGAGTATGTTGGATTTGGGCCAAAAATAGGCTTTAGGTGAAGGATTTTCCCTCAATTGGGCTAATGGGGTGATCCTCTTGACCAAATGGTTCCAAATTTCATATGTAGCATGTATTAGATATATATAATGGATGTATGATGACAAATGAGCAGTTTTGGCTCTGTAAGTGCAAATAGACATCATACGCGTATGATGTCTTTTGTGTCAAAATGGTGCTTTTTGGTTCCAGATAGCTTGTAGATGTGTTAATCAACAATCCTACAAAGTTTCAATGAGTTTGGAGTTATTTTGACAAAATTAGAACCAAAAATCAATTATATGGCCTACTTTGCGTCTTTTTGGTTTTCCTTGGGTTTTCTAACTCCAATTCTCATGATACTTGGTTCATAGGATGTGATTAACATGTGGTATGAGGTTCTGCACTCAAATGTTGAAATGGATGTGAAATTCATGCTGTGAGACATCATACGCGTATGATGTCTTTTCTTGAAATGTTGGTCTTTTTGTGCAAAGAATGCTTTGCGCTAGTGCCCTAAGCCCTGCTAACTAGTTTTCAACTTAAAAAGTCATGAGTTTAGCTAAAAAGCTCCCTTATAGGCATTTCAGCCTCCGAAGTCGTTTTTTTGCCTTGGAATTGAATTTCTTCAACTTTTCTTCTCGAGAGTTGCATTTCCAGCTCATTGGATATGTTGTGAAGCCATCTATTTGGTTGAACTTGACTTTGGCTCCCCGTTCTCCATCTTTCTCCTTTTGGTTGCCCGAAAGCGTCTTTTTCACCATCGGTAAGTGAATCAGCTTTCTTTTGGGTTTTGCTTGCAAACATAAGTCATTCATGTATATTTGAAGCTGCTTGTGAAGTTTCATTTCATTCGGTCGTCAATTTCAGCCGTTATGCCAAAATGACGCTTTGTGTGTCTGTCGTCGAATCGATTGTTTTGACCCACTTTTGGTGGTCCAAACCTAGAGATACTCCATGGTTGCATTGCCCTCGATGTTGTTAAGCTTCCTGAGAAGTTTTGTGTCGTTTCGACAACTTTTTCCTGTTTGCCTCTTGCAGGCTCTGTTGACCTAGGGTTTTTCCAGTCGTTCTTTCTCGAGCTTTGAGTGTTAGAAACCCATCTTCTATACTAGGGTAACCCACCTATAAGTTCTTGCAAGGTTTGGTTAGGCGGTTGTGCCACTACCTAGCATTCTACCGCATTCCCCGTCTGCTCTTGTTTCTTGGTTTTGGTCAGTTTTCGCGACAAAAGTTAATGATAAGCATCAAAAGCTTATGGAAACGAGTCTACCTCTCATGTCTGGTGTCCTTTGAGCTCTCGTAGCAGTCGTAGAAGGCTGTAGAAGGTTGGATGCTCCTGTGTGCTCTTTGCTCTCTCCAAGAAGGTAATAGTGGAAATGAGCTTGAAAGTGATGTGAAAAATACTTAACTTCGGACTTCACGGATCACTTGTTACCAAATTTGACATGTGATCCTATCTCGTCGTGAAATGCACTTTAGGATTTGAAATTTCTCAATTTGGACTCCGTTTGACCTGTTTCTGAGAAATCTGTCCACTTTGCCAAAATTCTATCATTTCGGGCTTTCCGTAACTTTTCCCGAATCGTACTCAATTTTTACCATGGGTTGCCCTTATCATTAGGATCATCACCATCTATTTTTTTCTTTTTTCTGATCTCGTTTTACCTGCTTTTTTATTTTTCTTTTACTTTTATCAAGAAAATCATAAAAATTAAAGGAAAATAGCAAATTGAAGCCAAAAAATTCCAAACATACACAATAAATAGCTGGTAACCCTGTGTATATGAATATACACTTATTTGTGATTTCTGGACTTGGATTAGCACTTTTTTCCACCTTTTAGCTCCAAAAACACTCTTATTTAGTGATATTTACACGTCTAGAGACCCAAATTCATCATTTGATCTCTTCTTGTTGCAAAACAAGGTATATAAGGGCATAAATATTATCAATATCCGCAATCAAACATAAAAATTGCAAAATCATGTAAGACACTGCCCTTGTAATATAAATTTTTTGTTTTTCTTTGTTTTGTCGCTTGTAGCTGCTTTGTAGCTCCTGTATACCTGTATACCTCCCCCCTTCCTAGTCTGAGTCCTTCTGGACGACTATGAAGTGTGTGTGGGCGAAGCATTGTAGTTGTTTTGGTCATAAGTTCCCAATTGAAGGATTGGTGGTCGGGTTTTGGGTTGGTTTTGGCACTTCGGTAGTAGAATCAGTAGATGGATTCTTCTTTACCTTGTTGTTCTTTTTCACAATCCAAATCTGCTTCCGCTTCGCTTGTGCTTGCCACAAACTCTTTGCGACCCAAACTGCTTTGTTCTTTGTGTTGATTTCCTCGCCTTGAAATACCTAGGAGTTTCCGTGGATTGTACTGAAGGGAGTTCCTGTTTACAAATCCTTGGGATCCAAATTTGCTTGCTATAGTTTTGTGCCATCATGAACTTCTTTGGAATCCAGATTTGTTTCACTGTCCTTGATTGTCTGGAATCACTCTGTTGTCTGGTATTGAAGACTCTGTTTTCCACCTTTGTGTTCTCTAGCAGAACCTTTTTTGGTCTCCATACCAACTTTGACTCCGTTTTTTTCCAAGGTTGAGCTGTTATATTATTACTTGTCTTCCTTATCCAATGTTGAGAGTTCCTCGTCGAAGAGCAATCCAATTGTATAGAAATTTTTGGTTGCCATTGCTTCTTCTTTTTCTCTGGTTGTTGTTTACCTTTGTTCTTGGATTCTTCCTTTGGAGTTGTCTCTGATCCTTTGGTGAACTTAACTGATTGAATTTCACCTTCGTATTTGATAAGCACTAATTTAGAACTCCAGTCAATCATTGCATTGTATTGCTTCTGCCATGGTTGTCCTAGCAATAATGGATGTTGTGTAGCTTGGTCTTCAACCATGTAAAACATATGAGGATACACATACTGGTTAATCTGTATATGTAAAACTGTGTATCCGACAGTTTTGATTGAATTCTCAGAGTAACTCTTTAACTCTTGCTTGGTAGTTTGTAATTTAGTGTCATTTGTCAATTGTCTGTACAAACTGAGTGAAAGTAGGTTAGTTTGAGCTCCTGAATCCAATAGTGCTCTGGCTTTGATTTGGTTGGTTCCTACTTTGCATTCAATGATGGGTTCTTCTTTGTCATTATCCATTTCTGTTATACTGACTGCGTTTATTCGTATTGCTCCTTCATTGCGCTGTTTCTGACGTAGTAGTCTTCTTTTCTCCATTCTTTCCTTCGCCTCGGCTTGCGCTTCCTCCACAATCTTTTTCTTTTTCTGGACACGCAACTTTTCTTGATGTATTTTGAGAAGCATGTCTTGGGTTAGCGGCAAAAGATACTTTTTCACTCTGCATCCACTAATCCAATTGGGCATTTCTTCTCCGTCTAATGTACCAAGCTTGACGGCTCCACTTGGTGATAGATCTTTAATCACCAGAGGTCCCATCCCTTGCTTTTTAATCTTCTTAGCATGCCGTTTCAGAGTGTAAACTAGGACATAGTCCCCAACCTTAAACTCTTTAGTCCGCACATGCTTATCAAAAAATTTCTTTTGTCGCCTTTTTTGAGCGTAGATAGAAGCTACTGCTTTTAGGCGAAGCTCGTCTAGCTTTTCCAGGTCATCTATTCTATCAGAAAGCTCGTGCCCTGTCCACTCTAGATCCTTAGCCACCCTTAAGGTTGAAATCAAGAATTCTATTGGTAAGATAGCATTTAGCCCAAAAACCATGTTATATGGGGTCGTTCCTATTGATGTTTGATATGCTACCCTATATGCCCATAATGTTGAATGCAACTTCTGGTCCCAGTCAGTTTTCGACTCAGATACAATCTTCGTAAGGACCGTGCATATGGTTTTGTTTGTTGCTTCAGCTTGTCCGTTTGCTTGTGGATGATACGGGGCTGATTTCCTATGGATTACCATGAATTCATCTAGAAGGATCTCTATCACTTCATTTATAAAATGTGTGCCTCGATCACTCACAATTTCTATTGGCAATCCATATCGTACAAAGACGTATTCATATAGAAATTGTGCCGTGGTCCTGGCATCTACTTTTTGAGTTTCCTTTGCTTCGACCCACTTTGTTAGATAGTCTATAGCCACAACGATGTATTGTGCATGAGTCTTATATGCAGGAGGTGAAATGGGTCCGACATAATCAATCCCCCATTTTGCAAAAGCTCTTGCCCCCATCATTGGTCTAAGCGGCATATCATCTCTTTTAAGTGGTACTTTGGTCCTCTGACAGTCATCACACCGTTTAACGTATTCCTCAGCGTCCATATGTAATGTTGGCCACCATATTCCTGCGGCGAAGACAAGTTTTGTTGTCTTATCACCTGAGAAATGGCCTCCACCTACTCCTCCATGAGCTTGCTCCAGGATTATCACATACTCAGACTCTGATGCGCAAATCCTAAGCTGGTTGTCTATACCTCTCTTATAAAGTTGATCTCCTATTAAAGCGTAATATCTAGCTTCTATCTCTACAGATTTATGACGAGCTTTTGACGTTCCTTCTGGGAAAGTTCTATTTGTGAGATATTCAACAATATACTAACTCCATTCCGGAGCTATCATAATCTGATATAATGTCGAATACTCGGCTGGCGATTTTCATGAACATACAATACATACAGTGACATATTCATGTACGCTTTCTTTCATTCCTGGCCAATGGACTCCCAATTGTAACAAATTTCTATATGTGTTCCTTCTTGAACAATGAAATACACATTCCTGAATATGTGCTTCACGCAGATATATATTGTATTCCTCAGGATTGATGCATAGTCGTAAAACATTATCATTCCCCAATTGATACAACCTTCCTGCAACCAATTGAAGATTCTTGGATTGCTGAATAGGAATATGTTTCTGGTTGTATTCTCTTCTATCAAACTCTCCTCCATAGGTTAATAAGATAACGACATTTTGAGACCACTTCGGTATCATTTCTATGTTGAACAAGTACACGTCTGGCATGTCGTCATCTACTCCTATAGGGTCTTCTCCATTCGTCAATCGCGAAAGATGATCAGCTCTAAGATGTGTTTTTCCTTTCTTTACTACTACCGTGAAGTCGAATTCCAGTAAGATAATGAACCATCTCACTATTCTCCCGGTATTGCATGGTTTATTCACTAGGTAGAGCAAGGCTTGGTGATCCGTAAAAAACACAAACTTGTTGGCTAGAAGATAATGCCAAAATTTCTTCATAGCATATATCATTCCTAATCCTTCTCGCTCTGTTGTGGTGTAATTATTCTCTACATTGTTGAGCTGTCGTCTGGCGTAGCAGATAGGAAAATCCATGTTTCCTTCTTCTGGCTGAGCCAGAATGCATCCTATTGCAGATGCCGAAGTATCTATATGCACATAGAATATCTTCTCCCAATCTGGTGATTTCAAGACTAGAGCAGTAATGAGTGCCTCTTTCAATTTCTTGAATGATTCCTCACACTCCTCTGTCCATTCAAAGTTCACTATTAGCCTGTAAAGTGGTTGGCCTATTATAGCATACATGTAAATGAATCGTCTATAATATCCGCAATGTCCCATAAATCTCTGTACTTGTTTCGCATTTGTTGGTCTAGGCATATCCACTATAACTTTTATCTTCTCTAAATCTGTGGATATTTCGTTTTGTGAGACAATATGTCCCAGAATTCTGCCCTGTCGAACCATAAACACACATTTCTAAGGATTGAGACAAATGCGATATGTCCTACATTTCTCAAATACTTTTCTTAGGTGTTCTAGATGCTCATCTCTTAGAAGAGAATGTACACATAAGTCATCCATGTATATTTCTAGAAACAACCTTAAATATTCTTTGAAATCATGCGTCATCAGCCTCTGGAAGGTTGCGGGAGCATTGGTTAAACCAAAACGCATAACCCGATAAGCATAAATTCCCCACTCCGTTGCAAAAGCTGTTTTATGTTGATCTGCCGGTGCTATGGCTAGCTGGTTATATCCTGAAAAACCATCAAGAAAGGAGTATGTTGTTTTCCCTGATACACGCTCTAGAACATGATCAGTTATCGGCAGGGGATAATTGTCCCTGATTGTTGTAGCATTCACTTTCTTTAAGTTGACACACACTCGGAGTTTTCCGTTCTTCTTGGGTACCACCACAATTGGAGATACCCAATTGGTGTGTTCAATCTCGTATATGAATTCAGCTTCCATTAGCTTATCTATCTCTTCTTTAATTCGCTTAGCAAACGTATCATTATATGTGTATGGTCTCTGTCTGCTAGGCTTTGCATCTTGTTTTAGTGGGATTGTGTGTTGGCATATCGATGGGTCAACTCCCTTTAAGTCCTTATAAGACCATGCAAACACATCCCTGTACTCTCAGAGAAGACTCAAAAGTCTCTCTTCCTCGCCTGGAGACAAATCTGTGGCTATGTACACCGGTCTAGGTGTCTCCACTTTTTTTGCATCCTCCGGTCCTTCATAAGATTCGTTCTCCCTTCTCTCTCGAATAGGTTGGGTTAATACCACCTTCCTATCCTCAATTGTGAATTTCCTGTAGTGAGAGGGAACATCCATGTTTTCCTTGATTTTGGTGTTTTCGTCCTCTCCACTCTCAATTTCTGTCGTCCAAACTTCTTTCAGAGTTTTCTTGAGCTCTCTGTACTTGTTTCTACGTTCTAACTTGGACTCCGTGTGTTCTCTATTGTGCTTGTTCTTTTCTGATTTTTCTGTTTCAGTTTTTGTTTCATTCCTTTGAACTTGATTTCTTGAGATTCTTTTGTCTTTTCGTAAGCTCTTTTGATCATTGCCTCTCATTCTTCCAGAAATCTTGTCCTTAACACAATCTTCCGCCTTTACTAGCATTAGGAATTGATTTTTTTCTCTTATTCTAGGCATCGGATTGGTTTGAACCCCCTTTGTTTTTCTCTTTGCTCTATAGCGTTTCTAGCGTTGTTTAGTTTGGTTCGGAAAATCATAAAATCTGACATCCGTTATAGTTTCTTCATTTCCGCTTGAATTGTCCGTTGACTCCTTGTCTGCTTCATTTCCCCACTCGGGATGATCCGGAATGTCGTGAAACACCTCTTCTTCATCTTCCTTTTCCAGTGTATCGTTCTTTTCAGTTTCTTTTTCGAGTACAGTTCTCAACATGAAGTACGGAACCACGTCGTACCCGTCCTTGTCGCAAAATTTTGTTGTGGGACCATCTGGAATTTCACAAACATCTACGGTTGCTAGAATGTGTGTCCATTCTAATGGTTCAAGCGTGTCTTCTGGAAAGGGTTCTCCTATATAAGCTTCGTCTTCGATAGCCCTTTCTTAAACATATTCTTCTCGCCTCAGACTTCCACATTTCGAGGCTCCACACATCCATAACTCCTTGGGCTTACCTAACCAAGCTGGAAATTTGGATCCCACCAAAGTAGCTGAATCAAACTCCTCTACCGGTGTTCGGTTCACATCTTTGTAGCTATGGTCTCTCAGGTTCACACGTGTAGTTGTTTCCATATTTCTCAGGTATATGTGATCGTAGCCCCAATCCTGGACCCTTTTCAACTGTCTCATGAATGGTCTTCCCAGTATGATATCATAGTTATTCTCCTTGCCAAAATCGACAATAGCAAAAGTATGTTCGTATTCAATGCCACAAGAAGTCACTACGACTTTCTCTAATAACCCCATAGGTTTCTCCATGTGTCCATCTGCTAATTAGAGTTTCAACCTAGTCTTCCTTATTGCTGGTTTCCCCCATTTTTTCCAGATTTCTTTTGTAGCAATGGCTACCCCATTTCCGCTGTCTAGTATTGCCATCGTGTTCACTCCTTGGAATTCAACTGGTAAGGTTGTATTCCCCTCTTCTCCTTTGCAATACTCTCTGACCTTGTTTAAGGGTACAGGCTTAGCGTTCTTTTGTGGTTTGCTCAGCTCTTGTATACCCTCTTGCAGTCTCGATGTTGGGTCTTTTATCCCAAATTTCTCCAAGCATTTTCCTACAGTGGTCCACATATGTGGTCTTAGCCTCAAAAGCTCAGCTAGAGTGATAGTGCATGTCACTGGTGTTGACAAGATCTCTATCAATCCTTGCGAGTCCATGACTTTTTCTGATGAAATTCTTCGTGAGGGAAGTGCTCTAATCTCGGATTTTGCTTCATACTCTCCTAAGTATGAAGGTAAGGTATTCAGTGAATGAGGTTTTCTCTCCATTGTTCTAACAGAGCCCCCATCTCCCCAGTAAGATTGCAGATCCAAGTCCACTTGAGATCCTGCCTCAAATTCCACTATGGGAGGATTCCTGATGACCTTTTCCCAATTTTTCTGATTAGCTTGGCAACTTAGCTCGTTTGCAAAGTTTGCCTCTCTCACTTGTTTCCAAAATTCATTGTAATCCTCATCTCTTCCGTAAGACCTCTGTATGACTGGATGAAAACTCTCTATCTCCTGATCGGTTGTGTTCAATACTATGCGGTCGTCCTTGTGTGTATCTTCAAACTTTTGTGCACTGTGAGTCTGTTCAGCTACCCGTGAAATGATAGTCTCTTGCTGAATTGGGTTTTCCATTCCACAATTCATTGTTTCTCTTGGTGGTTCTAATAAGGCTTGTGCAGTCTCGATCATTCTCTGGCAAATTTCAAGTCTCTGCTTTTCCAATTCCGCGTTTGGGTATGTCATCCACCTCTGTTCTTGTGTTTGGTTGTTCTTTAACCTAGCTTCGTAAGCTCTCATCAGTGCGTCCAATGGTTCGTATACTTTGTCGACTAGCATTGATCCCCCTGAGCCTAAGCTCGTTGTTTCTTTGATACTCTTTTGTTTCGTTCTTTCCGGGCTCATCTCTCGTTTCCCGTTTTGACTCTCAAGTTTTTCTAATCTATCTTTAGTTCGCTTTAGTTCCTCAGCTAGAATAGCATCTTCACGTTCTTTTTTCAACTTCATGCGTGCTTTTCTAGCTTTCCATGTGTTTCTCTGACTCTGCGGTCCTTGTCTAACCACTTCAGTCGCTAAATTTCCATTCTCAGGTTCTCTAGTGGTTTTCTTAGCTTGAGCTCTAGTAACAACTTGCGTTGGTATCAGAGTTGCATTTTCAGACCCACTGCTGGTAGGAATAGTTTCTAGCATATTCAATGTCGTCTTTTGCACTTTGTTTGGATTCTTTGAACAATCTTCAATGAAGTGAGTAACCCCACACTCAGTGCAATAAGCGTTAATTCTAATGATTTCTGTATGTGGACAAACATTCATCAGATGGTCACCTCCACACTTGTAACAGGGTCCTAGTGCTGGTCTTGGTCCCATTTGATTTGTCCTTTGTGGATAGGATGGTCTTTGTCCTGTTAACCCTCCATGAGCTATGAACATCAATGTTTTTGTGTCCAAATTGTATCTCTCTTCATCAGAAGCACTTGTAACTGTTGGTATTCCAACATTCCCAATCATGCCCCATGGTTCTGGTTGTTTGGGTTCTTCTGGTGGGTAATACACAGTTGGAGACATGTGTGCACCAGATTCTTCATAATAGGCTTGAACAGGCACTAAGGCTTGTTCTTCCTGATTCTCTAAGGTTGGTGCATATCTAATGCCCACTGGTCTTGCTCGTGGTAAAGGCGGTTGTTGTCCCAATACCGGTTGCGGCCTTTCTATCCCCATAGGTCCTGGTACATTTCCCGTTGGGTATCGAGGTATTGGATGTACCTGAGGTGGTGCTAATTGAGAAGGAGGTGCATACTGACGCTCCCTTACATACCCTTTGTTGTAATAGCACTCCTCTGTTGGATGGTTTGTCCATTTTTGTTCAATAGCACACCATTTCGGTGGTTTTGGCAATGGTTTTTGGTATGGTGCCATCCTTTTTAGAGCCTCTTGTATCATTTTCTCTACATTTGGCATGGTTGTTGTTTGAACATTCTTTTTAGTGGTAGTCTCGCTCGCTACGGAGGAAGAGCTACTGGATACAAAATCTGTATCCGCTGACACCTCTCCATAAACCGTACAGTTATCCACTAAGTACAATGCTTCTCTCGTTACTTCATCGAAACTTGTACAAGCTTTCAAGTGCAAGTCCTTCTTGAGAGTGTCGTTTCTCAATCCCTCAATAAAGAGAACAGATAGTCTGTCATCTTGTGGTCGTTCACGTACTGGACATCTCTCAATGTATTGTTTGAATCGAAGTGAAGCTTCCTTCACTTTTTCGTGTTCTCTCTGTTTAAAAGCATATATTTGTGAGACCGTATTGTGCTTAATCCCTCGTTTTGAGAATTCCTCAGCAAACTCTCTTAGCAAATGGTCAATGTCATGGAATCCCCCTATGTTCAATGGTTGAAACCATGTCAATGCCGTACCTTCTAGAGTAAGACCAAATCCCTCGTATTGTGTATGGAAATCGTTTATCTGCTCAGCTCTTAAGACTTTCTTAAAGAGTGACACATGTGCATACGGATCTACTGAACCACCATACTTCTTTGGCATACACTTGGCTACTTGAGATGGTCTCATACGTCTATGGTCTGCTACCAATCTCATTGCTCCTGTGTCCCGGCTAAAGCTTTCTCTAGCATCATGGACTTCATGGGTTACCCTTGTCGATTCCCCTGCCCTGAATCTACTACTAGGAGGTAAATGTGATGGTTCCGCTTCGAACCTTGGACCTGGAGTGGTATACGTGGGGATTGGAATTGCACTACCTCGATTCGTACCCATTGACTCTCTGGAATGTAATGATCCCATTGGTCTGGGCTTCGAGTACTGAGGTTGACTGAAAGAGTTAGCAGCCTGAGTTCTTTGTCCTCCTGTCGTCATTGGGTTTTGCACTCCATTTGTTGGTGCTGGTCTTTGTGAGCTAGAAGTAACATAATACTGATGTAGTGGTCCCCCAAAGTATGTATATCCTTCTAATTCTTTCTTGCCCATTGTTGAGTATTGCCTCCCATACTTGTCGTAAGCGGCAATTTTCACTTCCGATCCCTCTGTGTAGGTAAAGACATAAAGTCTTTTTTGGTCTATCAACTCTCCAGTGTAGGGTTCTTCACATCTATAATAGAGATCTTGCTCCCCATTATTATATTTGTATAGCCCCACATAGATGTTATCAGTGTTGATCCTTGTAGTTTCATTCTCTCTTCTTAACCTCGCATCAGGGAAGTTCATTATTGGTGCTTTCTCCTCAAGTTCTTCATCTACTTTGGCTTTGGTGCCCATCAATCCCCACTTGTACACAATGTTAGGGTTTAGGACTACCAAGTACATGGTACCCTCGTCATCTAGATGTCTATCTCCGCGATAGCTCACAGGCACTAAGTCCTTGAACTCACTAGGTCTCTCTTCTATCTTTACACAATAGCGGTCCATTCCATCTTTGTAGATCTTGGCACCTTGCTCATTGTCGTACTGGTATTTTATGAACAATAGCTTCATTGTGGTGGAAGGGTTTGATGATCCTGCTGCCATATTTTCTCTCTTGTTCAGGTTCAAGTGTTCCAAGTGTTCGGTGAAAATCTCGTAAGATCTCTCCGAAGAAGTATCAGAAACACTTCCTTCAAAGATCGGCTCTAATGGTTGCACCCAACTTTGGTTTACACTTCCCTCGGTTAATATGACACTTGCTTGTTCCCCTTGTTTTGGTTTGTTATTCTGGAGATTCCTGCTCGATCTCAAATTCATCAATTCCCCTAAAGGACTTTAACTTTTCTGTCTCGACAATTTGTTTTCCCAAGTTTTTGTGGTCGGAATTGATCCAAGCTGATTGATACTTTGTCAATTGTTTAATCTTGTCAGTTGGACAACTTTTGTTTCATCAAGTGAGAATTTTGTTGCAGTTATGCTGAAAAAGACATTATACGCGTATGATGTCTTTTTTTTCACAGGTTTGGACTATTTTGGTTATGCTCACTTTCAGTAGCCCCCTTATGCTCTGTCCACTCACAAAATTCAGTTTGAACTCTGTTTCAGCAAGCTATGGCTAGTTTAGGCTTTTCTTGGCAATTTTCCGCTTTTGACTTGTTTTGGGTCAATTGTGATCGAAATGGGATGAAACTTGAAATATAACCTCTAGACAGCTATTACAATGGATCTGTGTTGACAAAGTATCAAAATATGTCCAAAATTAGGTCAAAGACATCATACGCGTATGATGTCTTTTTCATCAATTTGGGTCAAGACTTGATATTTATGCTTTCTACAGTGTTTGTAACAATTTTGTCAGGTCAGATATCAAAAATAAGCAGTGGGTGTGCTAAAAGACATTATACGCGTATGATGTCTTTTGTCCCAGATTTTGACTATTTTTGGTTTTAAGCCTTCTCCAATGTTTATAATTGAGTTTCAAGTGTTTTTGTCAGGTTTGAATGTAAAAACAAGATCTGAATCCAAAATTTCCTATTCTTTGCGTTTCTTGGACTCCTGCTTGTCTTTTTGGGTTTCTTTGAGTGTTAATGCTCTTGTTTTAAGTTGAAATTAGGGTATAACCCCCTTTTGAACACTCTGGTAAAGTCAAAATTTCTGTTTGGTCTCTGTTTGGTCATTTAGACATCATACGCGTATGATGTCTAAAGTTGCAGATTTCCAATTTTTTGGCACAGAATCCTTCCTAAAGCTTTCTCAAGTGCTCAACAGCTCCCAGATACACAGAAAATTTCTCTGACTTTTGTTTATTGCAAGTTTCACTACTAACTCGACGGTTAAGTGATCTAACATGCAATCAACCATATCAAGCAAATACTCCAATGATTACTAGCTCCAGATCAGGATCAAATGAAGTCCTACCTAAGCTATTCCTAATCATAAAATGGGCTTGGTAATTGTGATTTTAAAGAGATCCACTGTCACTCACGGACTAGCAAATTCTTCTTCTATCAACAACTACTCAACACCAACAAAACAACAAACAAATCTTAGCTAAACTAAAAATACTGTCAACATGGAAGACCCAGGAATACCCCACTTCCTAGTATCTCTCGAGATCTTCGGCGTCCACCACTCCTAGATCTTTTCTAACTAAAGTATACAAAGTAGTTTATACGACTCACCTCGTAGGATTAGTCTAAGGTCACCTACTTAGGGCTCTCGTCCCAGGCAACGGCGCCAAATGTTAAGGCGGTTAGGCCGCTAGCGGAAACTAAATAGCGAGAACTCAACCAACAACAGAATTTGTCAGACGAGGATGGAGCTTGACCCGCAGGCGCATGGAAACAACTAAGTGGGTGTCAAATCACCTACTCGACCTTCTAATGACAATCACTACTAAGGAAATCAAATCTAAGTTCTAAAATACGCAAGTGACTGAAATCCGTACTACGAACGAATGCTATACGAAACAAGATCTAGAATCATTGAATGGATCTCAAACTCAAGGGGAAGTCTATACACTAGGTAAGAACAACACCCTAAAGACTTGAACTGCAAAATCAACCTATAACCACTCCATGCGGTAAACGCGTATGAAGACAGGCCGAAAAATACAGGTGATCGAAACTTGACCCCGATGGTACTAATGTGTAGCTCTACTCGTTGTGGTTCTATAGATATGCTGCACGCTCCATTCCAACACACGAGTTGGAAGAAAACTCACATCGAAGCTCGTAAGAACTTACCACACATAGAAGCCGATAGCGCACACTCTTGGTATCTGTGCGTAGCTCTCGCCGTTGCTAACACAATGGCGGTGTCGCTTGTCCAATGGCGGCTCCGTAGCTCGCGTAGCAAGTAGATAAGACTCTCTCTCTCTCACTCTCTCTCAGACACAGTCACGACGCTCAAAAACCCACTTTAATTAATAGTCTCCCTCTTTAGGTTACAAAAACTTTGGCTTATATACCTCAGCCTTGAAGGTGAGAACATCTCTAACTAATTACATCAGCAAGTGAAATTACTTCGGAATTACAAGCTGGAAACTCAATTGAGTCCCGTTACTTAATGAATGGCTCAAATCAAAATTAATGTCAGAAAGACATTTATTACAATCAATGGTTACAAAATGATGACTGTGAGCAAAAATGTGGGTGTGATCCTCTACTGGCTCAACAAAAACAATTAGAGATTTGGCTTAGATTTGGATTCAAAGGCCACCACTTATTCAAGTAAGATAACTCCACTTGTTTAAGACAGTAATGTTTGAAGCCCCACCACTTGTCCAACCTAGACATTGATTAAATTTTGGTAAGATTTATCACAAATCTATAGTAGAATCAAGATTCTATGGCCAAGGTAGTCAAATAAGTTAGACAACACACAAAGCATAAGAGCACTCTAGATTCTCGTTGAGCATAAACTAAACAATAATCAAATGTTATATTCACTTGAGATTTCATCCATGAAAAATAAAAATGATGCATGTACTTGAGATTTCCATCCATGTACAATACTTTACAATGTCAAGTAAAGTTATAGTCAGCAAGCAACTCTTCTCCTACTTCAACTTGACAAATAGTCTCAATGCATACATGGCCATATTCTTCTGACTTGATGTGTGAAGAGGTGCATTTATACCAAGGTGGAAAATTTGGATCAAATGTATAGCGTATGTTGGGACAAACATTTGTACTATGAGAACTATTTATATAGCCCGACACGTTTCCTTCTTCTACACAACCAATAATGTATGATTGATCTTCCTCTTCTTCTATATTTGGATCCTCTAGAAGAGAATATTTATAAGCTCTTGGAAATATTTTGCATATCTTTTTGCAGTCTTGAAATCTATACTTATGTCCTCCATAGTTTAAAATATTCAAACCACTTTCCAGGGTAGTATGCACAAATAGCCCATAACCAGCTCCTTGAATACATGAAAGTCGCACTTCAAAATCCACACCGTTAATATGGAAAATTACATCTTTGGGTATAGGAAAATTTGGTGTCCCAAAAGGATCTTCATGCCAATCATAGTGTGAAATACATCTAGTTTTTATATCACTTAACTCCTTTGTGTCTGCAAAAAGAAGAAAATATTATGCATAAAATAATGACAAGATCAAAGAAAGATATCATTATTTTATAGTCCAATAGGTCCATTGTATGGAAAACTTAGAGTTCCTCTTACATGGTGCCTCCAAGGTTTCCAAAAAATAAAATCATTGAAAAAAAGGCCACTGTGTCTCCAATCTATTGCCCATTTGAAGCATAGAGAGAACCAAGGTCCACCACTTGTCCAAGCTAGACATGGAGCATTGACACATGATCCAACACTTATCCAAGAACCCTATAGTATATGTGGTAACATGGGATGCGTTGATGCAACAAGAGTAGTCTAGCCTCCTCATCCATCTCTTTTTTCTTGTAGCCTAGAGGGATTAGTTTCAAGGTCTATCACTAGTCAAAAACTACACATAGAACATTGATACAAGGTTCCACCACATGTGAAACCTATCATCTCTAGTAGCATGGATGGTTTGATATCAAGGTTCACCACGTGTCCTACCTATACTCTATGGTAGCATAGAGATTCTGGTTTGGTGGTACTACACTTGTCCAAACTTGGCTTGTTGTTGATATCTGGAGGTAATCAAGGGTCCTCCACTTGTCCAAGTTAGGCATATAAAACAATTGCAAGGTCCACCATGTGTACAACATATGATTGATTATAGCATGCATGGTCTTATTTCATGGGCAACCATCTTCTCTCCAACATGTGTCCAACCTCTCCTCCATTGAAGCATGGAGAGAAGCAAGGTCCACCACTTATCAAAGCTATTATTTTCTCCCAGTGCTTTCAAAACCCATAATACGTTGTACATGGGGGGGGGTTCTTGTTTCAAGGTCCACCACTTGGCTAAGATTGGATCCATTGAAACATAAAGAGAAGCAAGATCTACCATTTGTCCAAGCTAGGTGACATTGAAACATGAAAACCCCATAATATGTTGTATACAGGGGGTGTTTTTCAAGGTCTACCACTTGTCTAAGCTATTGTCCATTGGAACATGGAGAGAAGCAAAGCTCTACCACTTTTCTAAGCTAGGATCCATTAAAATCTAAAGAGACGCAAGCTCCATTGTTTGTCTAAGCAGGCTCCATTGGAACATGGAGAAAACAAGCTCCACCACTTTCCTATTATTGCATAGAGATTTTGGTTTGAAGGTCCACCACTTGTCCAACCTTGCCTTCATGTATGGAGATAGTCAAGAGTGCAATGCTTCTCTAAGCTAGGGACATAAAAGAGTTTCAAGGTCCACTACATATACGATCTATGATGGGTTTTAGCATGGGAGGTTTCATTTTAAGGTTGGCCACTTCTCCAGCTCCGCTTGTCCAACCTCAGATCCATTGAAGCATGGAGAAGAAAGGTCTATCAACTCTCCAAAATAGGCAAGAAAATCTCTATAAAACCCATGAATTGTTAATATATGCTATGCTGTGGAGTTTTGTTTGAAGGTCCACTCCTTATCCAATCTACAATCCATTGAAGCATGGAAATAATTAAGATATATCTCTAGTCCAAGATAGGATCCATTGAAACATAGAGAGAATCAAGGTCCACCACTTGTCCAAGCTATGCATGGGTAATTGATATAAGGACCACTACGTGTTCACCTATACTATGCTCTATCATGGATGGTTTCATATACCACCAATTTTCCAACTTATTTAGTAGGTTGTACTATGGGGGTTTGGTTTCAAGGTACTTCACTTGTATAAGGTGGGTTCCATTGAACCATGGAGAGAAACAATGTCTACCACTTGTCCAAAATATGCTCCTTTAAAACATAAAAGCAAGGTCCACCACTTGTCCAAGCTAATGTTTCTCTCCATTGAAGCATGGAGAGAAACAAGGTCTACCACCTGTACAAAATATGCTCCATTGAAACATAAAAGCAAGGTCCACCACTTGTCCAAGCTAATATAACAAATGGGTGTTGGTTACAAGGTGTACCACACTTGACTAAACTAGTCTCCATGCAAGGTCCACCACATGTCCAAGCTATATGAGCTTGGTTTGAAGCTCTACCACACCTCTTGAAATTAGGATCCATGTAAGGTCCACCTTTTGTCAAGCTATGCCTTTAGTGAGTACTAAAACTAAGTAAATTGCAGTACTTAAATACCTTTCCAAGCTCATTAATATTTTGGTCTCTAAGGCCACCACCACATGTCTAATCTATGCTCTAATTGATTACTTATGCTAGTTTTCAAAGTCCAAACATAAGCTCCCTTCTAGCAAGGTTAGTTTAAATTTAGGCTCGAGCACCTGTCTAAGCTAGGTTCAATTTATGAAGCATCATCATTTAACCATGCTAGGATCTAATGTATCATATCAAGGGGGTATTGATAAAAGGTCCAAAACTTATTGAGTTCAAGCTCTTAAGTAATTAAGTCTTTGTGAGTATTAAATGTTATAGTTTTAGTCTAAAGATCCACCATTCAAAAACTCAAGTAATTTACTATTTACATTCAAACCTTGAATGCTTGATATAAAAAATACAAACTCAATCAATACTATATAAAGAAAAATCTAACATTAAGAGTATCAAATCAGTAACAAGAAACACTAACATGCACAAGAAACTCAAAACATACGTGTCTCCATTTCCAAAAAGTCCTCCATTGACAGAGGATGTTGTTGTTGTTCTTCTTCTTCTCTTTGTGGAGAGCACTCCTCTGTAACAGGCACAGTGTCGTTTGATTGCGAAGTGGGTTGTTGAAGTCAAGCCCATTTTTCTATATCTTCATGAGACTTAACAAAGTCTAGCAGCATGGTCTCCACGTTTTTTGCCTCCTCCACACTATCAACTAAGCATATAAATTCTTTTTTCTGTTGTATTCCTTCTTGTAACCAAGGAGCCATCACCAAAAACATCAACAAGCTTGCGGTCTTCAAAACAATATGTACGAATGTAGTGCTTGACCAAATCTCTGGGTTCTAAGGTCGACCACTTGTCCAACCTATAAGGCTATATCTTAAAGGGTATTCTTTCTCGCCACTTGGAGTAACCATGATAAGTTTTACATGGGGGTTTGATTCCAAGGTCCACCACTTGTCCAAACTAACTCTATTGAAACATAGAGAGAAGCAAAGGTCTCCACTTGTCCAAGTTGGGCTCCATTGAAACATGGAGAGAAGGATGCTCCACCATTTATCCAAGATAGGCTCCATTGAAACGTGAAGAGATACAAGCTGCACCATGTCTCCAAGATGCTAGGCTCCATTGAAATACCTTAAACCCACGATATTTCGTACATGGAGGGTTTACATTCAAGGTCCACCACTTGTCCAACCTATTATCCTTAGTAGCATGAGTGGTTTGGTCTCAAGATTCACCACTTTTCCCTTCTATGTCATTATATTAAGAAGATCTGGGTTTTAAGATCGACCACTTGTCCAACCTATTAGGCTATATCTTAAACAGTATTCTTTCTCACCAGTTGGAATGACCATGATATGATTTACATGGGGGTTTGGTTCCAAGGTCCACCACTTGTCCAAGATAACTCTATTGAAACATAGAGAGAAGCAAAGGTCCACCACTTGTCCAAGCTAGGCTCCATTGAAACATGGAGAGAAGGATAATCTACCATTTGTCAAAGATAGGCTTCATTGAAACATGAAGAGAAGCAAGTTGCACTATGTCTCCAAGATGCTAGGATCCATTGAAATACCTTAAACCCACGATATTTTGTACATGTGGGGTTTAAATTCAAGGTCAACCACTTGTCCAAGTCAGTATCTCTAGTAGCATGAGTGGTTTGGTGTCAAGATTCACCACTTTTCCACTCTATGTCATTATATTAAGAAGATCCGGGTGTTAAGGTCCACCACTTGTCCAACCTATAAGGCTATATCTTAAAGGGTATTCTTTCTCGCCACTTGGAGTGACCATGATAGGTTTTACATGGGGGTTTGGTTCCAAGGTCCACCACTTGTCCAACCTAACTCTATTGAAACTTAGAGAGAAGCAAAGGTCTACCACTTGTCCAAGCTAGGGTCCATTGAAACATGGAGAAAAGGATGCTCCACCATTTGTCCAAGATACGCTCCATTGAAACATGAAGAGAAGCAAGCTATACCATGTCTCCAAGATACTAGGCTCCTTTGAAATACCTTAAACCCATGATATTTCATACATGGGGGTTTACATTCAAGCTCCACCACTTGTCCAACCTATTATCTCTAGTAGCATGAGTGGTTTGGTCTCAAGATTCACCACTTTTCCACTCTATGTCATTATATTAAGATGATAGGTTTTACATGGGGGTTTGTTTTCAAGGTCCACCACTTGTCCAAGCTAACTCTATTGAAACATAGAGAGAAACAAGGTTCACTACTTGTCCAAGCTAGGATTCATTGAAACATGGAGAAAAGGATGCTCCACCATTGGTCCAAGATAGACTCCATTGAAACATGAAGAGAAGCAAGCTGCACCATGTCTCCAAGATGCTAGGCTCCATTGAAATACCTTATACCCATGATATTTCGTACATGGGGGGTTTACATTCAAGGTCCACCACTTTTCCAACCTATTATCCTTAGTAGCATGAGTGGTTTGGTCTCAAGATTCACCACTTTTCCACTCTATGTCGCTATATTAAGAAGATGTAGGTTTTAAGGTCGACCACTTGTCCAACCTATAAGGGTAGATCTTAAAGGGTATTATTTCTCACCACTTGGAATGACCATGATATGTTTTACATGGGGGTTTGGTTCCAAGGTCCACCACTTGTCCAAGCTTACTCTATGGAAACATAGAGAGAAGCAAAGGTTCACCACTTGTCCAAGCTAGGCTCCATTGAAACATGAAGAGAAGGATGATCCCCCATTGGTCGAAGATAGGCTTCATTGAAACATGAAAAGACACTACAAGAGGTTGTGTGCTCTTGTGACGCTGTTAGCGACGAAAATACACTGGGTTTTTATAACCCCCGGCGTCGCTAAAACCGTCGCTACGAGAGCGTCGCTATGTGCGTCGCTACAAGCGTTGCTATATGCGTCGCTATAAGCGGCGCTATATAGAGACGCTCATTGAGACGATTATAGCGACGGTTACACAGAAGACTATAGCGATGCTCATAGCGACGCTACAGAGCCATAAATAGCGACGGTTATAGCGATGCCCGAAGGATTTTTTTTTTGGTGACAGGGCATTGAATGCCCTGCCACCCATCAACCATATTGTACTTGATTCACTTTTTTAAAAAAAGTGCAAGGGTAGATAATAGACCCAAAATAGTCACCCACAAGACGCATTGTTTGCAAAATTGACAATTGTACACATCATAGGCAAAATGAATTGATTGGCAAATGTAATAATGACAATTGTACAACATCATAGGCATAAAGAATTGATTGGCAAAAGGAACTCCGGTGACAAATGTAATAATATACATGGTTCAAAAAGACGTATAAAATCCGTCTCATGATACATAAGCTATGAGAAACCCTAAACTAATGCTATCTAGCTACGGCTAAACTGACGTCGTCTAGTCAGACGTCTCATCGCGTCCAAGCGGCGTATCTGTCGGATTCTGCAAAAAAAGACAATAAGACAGCTTTCAGTAAGTATAAACATATAACGACATTTATAAAACAATACAAAAAATAGAAAAGAGTAAACCCTAATACTAACCATGCTGCCGCGAGAACTGAGAATGTCCATCAGGGCGTTTAAGCCCTTCCTGCCTACGTACTCGCGCTTGTACGGTGTGGGATCACGTCCTGTCATCGACCACTGTCAAAACATACAAAGATTTCATTATGTTAGAATTAAAAAACTCATAAACCCTAAACTATCGAACATAAAGAGCAATGCGAAAACACTTACAAAATCGGCCTCAAATGATGCCCATCCACCGCTCCCCAAGTGGTGCGAGCTCCCTGCCTCTACTCGCGCTCTGGCTGCATCCTTTTGTTGCTTCCACTTGTCGGGATTCTCGCGCGCTGCTTTCTTCGCATTCTTCCAATCTTCTTTGGCCAGCCAATCTGGCCTGTTCCACATTCTTGATTGCTTTTTGCACTTCGGAACGCTTGTGTTTGCAGTATTCGCGCATTCGAATCTTCATCAGGTCTTCATTTAAGCGCTGATCCCGTGTTGGAACGGGAAACTCATCATGAAGTATGCTGATGACTCTGTTTTTTAAATCACTTGGTACTTCACTCCATTTGTTTAGTATGTAGTGTCTAAACATCTGAGAGCAAAGACCACGCATGCGCGAGATCACCTTCTTGCCGTCATCATCCATGATGATGCCGCCGCTGAAGTCGACGGAGTAAGACAAGCCCTTTGGCCGATGACGCGTGAACCTGGGTGTCCCGGAAGGGGTCTCTAGCGGCGTGTCAATGCGGGTACGGACGTCAGGTGTCTCCACCGGCATCTGGGCCCCGAAGCGAGGAGTGTCGAGTGGGGTGGCTCTTGGCGGAGTAGGTAGAGGTGTGTAGCTTCTAGGAATAGACAGCCGTGCAAAACCTGGCGTAGATGGCGATGCTGTGGCTGGTGTGAGGGCGGGCAAAGAAGAGGAGGGTAAAGATCCTCGTCGAACATGAGGCGGTGTGGAGGCATCGGTGGCGGAATCCCCACAACCGCCACCGCCACCACTAGAGCGCCGGTGTCTAGACGAGAGTGAAGCTCGTCTCGTCGACGCCGAAGCTTCGGAGCGCGCCGAATGCTTCGAAAGAGAGGGAGATGCGGATGGAGTAGGAACGTGTGATGATGCGCCAGAGCGATGACGCTCCACGTACCACTCTCTCTGCTACGGTGACAAAGAAGAAAGAAACTCCTCATCATCCATACCTGCATTAAACACACGAATATTTAAACTTAATATTGAATGAATAGAGTAGATAATGACGCAAAGACCATTAAATACAATGACGTAATGACGCATATAAATACAATGACGCAATGAATTGAGTGATAGAAGAGGCAAGTCGAAAACTCAGAATTTTCAATCAAAAGATGTGAGGGCGAGCAGAAAAGAGCGTTATACACCATGGAAGGTACTTAGAGAGCCAGAGCTTTTACAACACGGAGCAAAATTGCTCAAATACAATATTTGTGGCTTTAAGAGATCTCTCTCTCATCCTCGCATAACTCAGCATAACTTCCTATATCTATATAGAGCTCTCCGTTTAAACACATATCCTCTGTTTCATTTTGTAGCTCCTCTGCATGCACCCCATATAGAGTAGTAGCATCTTGATGCTCGTCTGGCACCACCGCAGCGGCTTCTGATTGAGCATCTTCTCTGATCTCCTCCATTGATGCCGTTGTGATTGGCACATGGTAGCCTTCATACGTCCTTGCACTACGAGGGGCTACCTCTATGACGTACCACCAGTTTGATGTAGACTTTGTAGGATGAAATATTACCTGCCAGAGCCACATAACTTACATGAGAGCTTTCAAGCACATAACTTGTAAAAGGGGGATGTTAACTATTTACATACTTACTTGTTCACAATGCTCGGGTAGTACGAAAGTGTCTTTTAGGTCAGTCCATTTCTTAGTAGAATCCACCTCAAGAAAACCAGACTCTCCTCTACGCACAGTAGCGTTGCGACCCTCCATGATTATCTTGAACCATTGCACGTCGAACAAGTCGACAAAAAATCCTCTGTAATCGATCCTCAAAATCTCTTGCAGCGTGCCGAAGTAAGTGAGTTCTGCCACCACAAGATCTGCATCAGAGGAACGTCGTCGACTAGACTGTTCAAATTTTGCCATGATTCCACAATCTTGAGTAAAACGCTTTTTGTCGATTCGTTCCACCCTAAACTGTCGACCTTTACACCATGCTGCTGTGTATGACTTATACTACAACGAACAAAGATTATGAGTGGCCCTTCAAACGTTTATAAATAAAGTCACTTGCTAGTCGTACATTGCAAACTTACCTTGGTCGCGCAACCCCGAGAGTACTCCCACTCTTCCTCAGTCACTTCATCACCGCATTGTTGTGCGCTTTTCAATTGGTTGTGCAACCATCTTAAGCTCATGAAGGTTGGTAGGCTCTCCAGAACCGCTGGATAGTGCATCGGTGGTCGTCTTCCCCGTCTCCACTCGATTCGTGCCCTTTGTCGCTCTTGCTTTGCATCCTCATATTGTGAAATCCACTTTTGCATCACTGGATTGTGAAGCATGCAAAATCGGTTGATTTTAGCCTCTAGATCTTCCGTCATCTTCTTCTCAACACCGAGATTGCACATGACGATCCCAGATATGCGCTCATCATCTATGGTTCGCCATAGAGTATCCCGGGCTTTATCAAATCCATCTAGCCACTCTCCAATGTACACTAGGGACTCTGATACCAACCAACCTTCTGCCATGCTACCCTTCGGACGTGCCTTTTGACGCACATATCCCTTAAGCGTTTTCATGAAACGTTCTAAGAAGAACATCCATCTGGAATGAACTGTGCCAGCTATTTCCACCTCATCAACTATGTGAACAAGAAGATGCACCTGAATGGTTAGCATGGTAGTAGGAAAATGTTTCTCAAACATGCACACAAGCTCCGCAGCATTTAGTTTGGCGAATGGTATGGAGTTTACGTTGATCTCCTTTTGTGAGATCCATTGCACCAGCTTTGCAAGTTTGTAGATTGTGTTACGGATGTCGAGAGACAAACATCCCTCAATGGCAACCGGTAAAATAAAATGTAAAGTATGTGCAGCAATGATATTAAAGTCCACATTTTATGCAATGATATTAAAGTCCACTATTAACGTACCTGACACATTTTATGCCAATCGTGTGACTTCAAACCGGTAAGCTTTCCTTCTTTAGTAAAACACGTTCGGAGCGAGTGCATTAAGCCAGTGGGGGTCCGCAAAGATCGAATGGTCTCTTTTACTTTGCGTTCTTGGGCTCCTGTGAAAATCCATGGTGCTTTAGGGAGTTTTATCGATCCATCAGACGCTGTTTGCGGCCAATATTGCTCCATACGATCCACATTTCTAAGGTCAACCCTGGCTCCCAAAGTATCTTTCTTGCCGGTCAGATGGTCCCATAGTAGATTACCCACATTCTTGAATATGTGCATTGGATCGAGCAAGTGATTGATCGTGAGTCGGGGCCAGTATGGTAACTCGTACCATAGAGATAGTCTCTTCATCCCTGGAGGCAATCCGTCATCGCACATCTCCTTCTGCTCTAACCATGATTGTGCAGACATCCTTGGTGGCTCTCTTCTGAAAAAGCCGTCGCGTAACACATGATTCTCTGGAAGATACGCTTGATGACCTTCGTAGATTTTCTTCTTCAATGAGGGTGCCCTACGTGCATTCAGTCTAGGTCCACATGTGACACATGCTCTGTATCTGCTTGTTTGAAGCCCTGCATATATACACATGATAATAGATCAACTATGGGAAAAAACAAGATTTACAGTGTCTGAGTGAGGAGTGTCAATAGATCACCTGAGCATTCTGTTAGCCCGGGATAGTCATGCATGGTCCACATTAGAATGCCTCTGATCAAAGCATTCCGTCGTCCTGTGTGTCGGCTCATATCCACCACCTCTATGCCAATCCACAATTGTTGTAGCTCTTCCAATAGTGGGCGAAGATACACATCCATATTCCCCACTTTATATCGCCCTGGCACAATCAAGCTTAGCCATAGGTGCCCCTTCTTCGCAGTCAACCACGGGGGAATGTTGTAGTTGACGTTGACAACGGGCCATACACTGTAAGATGTTGATCTTTGACCAAATGGATTTACGCCATCCATAGCCAGGCCTAAGCGCAAATTTTGAGCTTCCCTGGCAAAATCCGACCATGTTCCATCTATATGTTTCCAGGCTGCGCAATCTGCAGGAATTCGTAGCACACCATCCGAAGATTTACTCTCCTCATGCCATGATGCTAGGGCGGCCATGGACTTACATTCGAAGAAATGCTTGGTGCGAGGAAGCAGAGGAAAATGTCGCAAAACATTTTGTGGAATTTTTGTCCCGTGGAGATCCACTTGATATCTTTCGGAATCACATTTCGGACACTTCTCCATGTCTATGTATTCCCCTCTGAAAAGAATGCAGTCATTAGGACAAGCATGGATAGAATTGTAATCCATCCCCAAGTTTCGCAAAATCTTTCTTGCTTCATCTCGGGAATCTGACATCACATTGTCAGTTGGTAGTATGTGCTCTTTAAGCAATCTACACAACATAAAAATACGATACAGTCGTGTAAAAATCTATCAGATCATTATACATTTAGAGTTTTATTAAAGTAAACTAATTGTAATAGATCACCTGAAAAGCGCTGTGACGCTAGTGTCACTCCATCCAAACTTTGCCTGCATGTTGAGAAGAACCAGGAGTGCTTTCAATCTAGACATACGTGCTCCATTATACAATGGCGTATCGGCTTCACTTTTCATATCATCATAGATAAGCCTTTCTGAATCCATGATCGTCTCGATCATTTCATCAATCTCGGGCTCAAACATTGCCTCGTTGGGAATGTGCTCTGCATGATCATCCCCCTAGCTGTCAGAGGCTACATCTTGTGGCCTCACATATGCTGCTTGACCAAAGCACCTGCGAACACGTCTATTGGGTTGCAAGATTGCTGCTTGTTGGCCAGCGTCAGAGTCCGACGAGTTATAATTGGCAACAACTCGATCTATAATAGAAGGATCGAACTCGCCAAATTCGCGAACGTGCTGCAAAGAAACACGTCTTGTCCGTCGCACATCATGCTTGCATTGATTACAAGGACATAAGACCCTTGTTGAGAGATAGGTGTTTCGTTTGGACGGTCCCACATCCTCGTCACTACTCATAATGAGGATAAAAATCTTATAACCTGGACAACAAATTTAATATTCTATTGGCATTCTTCGTCTTATCTCTCTCTCTCTCTCTCTCTTTACCTCACATTCTCTAGTCATGTCCAATCCCCGCACACCTCAGTCTAGAGGTGCACGGAGATCAGAACCACCGGGTTATAATCTCGTCTTTATTGGTCAATACCTATATTTGTGGGTACAAGAAATATACACACCCACGTCTACATGATACTGCATGTAGTGGAGAAAACCCCTTTGCCTCTTCTCTAGCTGTAGCACTTCGCAGCATCTTAACATCTTTTCACAGTAGATCTTTTCACTGTTCGTCTAAATCTAAACCCTAAACCGTAAGTAATTCTTACGTGGACTCGATCTAACGTAAATAAGCGTAAATCTAAATAAACGTAAATCTAGCTAAAAATAAACCTAAATCTAATTTAACGTAAGTCTACATCTAACCTAATCTTTAACGTCTTTTGGGATAGTTTCCTACGACGTTAAAACTCTCTTCTTCTTGTGTGTGTGTGTGTGTGGGTAAACCAAAATAAACCTAAGTCTAATCTAATATAACATAAATCTAAATCTAACGTAAATTATGTTATATTAAAAACAAAGAACTAAACTAACATGGATTATAAGAACCTTAAAACTGATTTAACACATAATTTTTCACATAACTCGGCAAGAGTTGGCATTCTCATCACTAATGATGTGAGAGTTAACTTCCGGCGGTGACGCTGCCTCATCTCCATCCACATCTGACGACAGCAATTGGCCCTTTAGACCGTTCTTGCTCTTGTTACTAACTTTGAAGTTGCTGTTGAATGACTAGAGGTTGTCTAGATGGTCATTGTGTCGGGGATGTAGTGACTCTTGCCGCCCTGAAGATCCACCTTCTTGCCTATCTTCTGAAGACATTTCACCAGTACTTTTGGATCGATGGAGCCCACCAAGAGTGAAGGCATCAATACCCTATATTCCATTGAGGGCTTTCTTCACCCGCTTCATGAAGGCATCGCAGTCTATGGAGACCTAAATCTAATCTAATATAACGTAAATCTAAATCTAGTGTAAATAAACGTAAATCTAGTTAAAAATAAACCTAAATCTAATCTAATTTAACTTAAATAAACCTAAATTTAATTTAACGTAAGTCTACATCTAACCTAATCTTTAACGTCTTTTAGGATAGTTTCCTACGACGTTATAACTCTCTTCTTCTTGTGTGTGTGCGCGTGTGTGGATGTGTGTGCCAATAAAAAGAGATAAATGGTATAACCTTTCTATCACCCATGCCAAGTATGATAGATTGATTATGCCATTTCCCTCTTGAATAATAGGTCTTGAGTTCAACTCCTCGTCGGCTAGATCTTTAGGTCTTTTAATTTTAATTAGTTTCCTACGACGTTAAATTAGTTTCTCTCTCTTTCTCTCTCAATGTGTGTGCGTTTTTTTGGATCGTATGCATGTTTTCTCTCTCTTTTCCTCTCTCAATGTGTGCGTTTTTTGTTTATGCATGTTCTCTCTCTCAATGCGTGCGTTTTTTGTTTATGCATGCTCTCTCTCTCTTTTCCTCTCTCAATGTGTGTGTGCATTCTTTGTTTATGTATGTGTGTGTGCGTTTTTGTTTATGTTTGTACTCTCTCTCTCTCTCTCTCTCTCTCTCTCAAAAACACTATGTGTGTGTGTGTGTGGGAGAGAGAGAGAGGGAGAGAGAAAGAGGGGAAGGGAACATGAGAATGAGGAGAGGGAAGGAGCATACCTGGCTCTCCTTCCTCTCCTCGTGTGTGTGTGTGTGTGTGTGTGGAGAAGAAAGAGAGAGAGAGAGAGAGAGAGAGAGAGAGGGAGAGCGTTACCAGCTGCTTGCTTGAGGGCGCCGAAAAACTCAGATATGAGATCTGAGTTTTTGGGCGCGCTCGATTATTTTTTTAGCCCAGCCGGCGTCGTTATGAGCGTCGCAAATTTCTTTGTAAATTTGCGACGCTCATAGCGACGCCGGGATTTTTTTTTTGAGCGTCGCTGTGTGAGCGTTGCTAATATGAATAGCCTCTTGTAGTGAGAAGCAAGCTGCACCATGTCTCCAAGATGCTAGGATCCATTGAAATACCTTAAACCCACGATATCTTTTACATGTGGGATTTAAAGTCAAGGTCAACCACTTGTCCAAGCTATTATCCCTAGTAGCATGAATGGTTTGGTCTCAAGATTCACCACTTTTCCACTCTATGTCATATATTAAGAAGATTTGGGTGTTAAGGTCGAGCACTTGTCCAACCTATAATGGTATATCTTAAAGGGTTTTCTTTCTCACCACTTGAAATGTCCATGATATGTTTTACATGGGGGTTTGGTTCCAAGGTCCACCACTTTTCCAAGCTTACTCTATTCTTCTCATAGAGAGACACAAAGGTCCACCACTTGTCCAAGCTAGGCTCCATTGAAACATGGAGAGAAGGATGCTCCACCATTTGTCAAAGCTAACTCTATTGAAACATGGGGGGTTTACATTCAAGGTCCACCACTTGTCCAACCTATTAACGCTAGTACCATGAGTGGTTTGGTCTCAAGATTCACCATTTTTTCACTCTATGTCATTATATTAAGAATATCTGGGTGTTAAGGTGCACCACTTGTCCAACCTATAAGGCTATATCTTAACCTTTATTCTTTCTAACCACTTGGAGTTACCATGATAGGTTTTACATGGGGGTTTGGTTCCAAGGTCCACCACTTGTCCAATATAACTCTATTTAAAGATAGAGAAAAGGAAAGGTCCACCACTTGTCCAAGCTAGGCTCCATTGAAACATGTAGAGAAGGATGCTCCACCATTTGTCGAAGCTAACTCTATTGAAACATGAGGAGAAGCAAGCTACACCATGTCTCCAAGATGCTAGCCTCCATTGAAATACCTTAAACCCACGATATTTCGTACATGGGGTGTTTACATTCTAGGTCCACCACTTGTCCAACCTATTATCGCTAGTAGCATGAGTGGTTTGGTCTTAAGATTCACCACATTTCCACTCTATGTCATTATATTAAGAATATCCGGGTGTTAAGGTCCACCACTTGTCCAACCTATAAGGCTATATCTTAAAGGTTATTCTTTTTTATTACTTGGAGTGACCATGATAGGTTTTACATGGGGGCTTGGTTCCAAGGTCTACCACTTGTCCAAGCTAACTCTATTGAAACATAGAGAGAAGCAAAGATCCACCACTTGTCCAAGCTAGGGTCCATTGAAACATGGAGAGAAGGATGCTCCACCATTTGTCCAAGATAGACTCCATTGCAACATGAAGAGAAGCAAGATGCACCATGTCTCCAAGATGCTAGCCTCCATCGAAATACCTTAAACCCACGTTATTTTGTACATGGGGAGTTTATAGTCAAGGTCCACCACTTGTCGAACCTATTATCGCTAGTAGCATAAGTGGTTTGCTCTCAAGATTCACCACTTTTCAACTCTATGTCATTATATTAAGAATATCTGGGTGTTAAGGTCCACCACTTGTCCAACCTATAAGACTATATCTTAAAGGTTATTCTTTCTGACCACTTGGAGTGACCATGATAGGTTTTACATGGGGGTTTGGTTCCAAGGTCCACCACTTGTCCAAGCTAACTCTATTGAAAGCTAGAGAGAAGCAAAGGTCCACCAGTTGTCCAAGCTAGACTCCATTGAAACATGTAGAGAAGAATGCTCCACCATTTGTCGAAGCTAACTCTATTAAAACATGGGGGGTTTACATTTAAGGTCCACCACTTGTCCAACCTTTTAATGCTAGTAGCATGAGTGGTTAGGTCTCAAGATTCACCACTTTTTCACTCTATGTTATTATATTAAGAATATCTGGGTGTTAAGGTCCACCACTTGTCCAACCTATAAGGATATATCTTAAGGGTTATTCTTTCTCACCACTTGGAGTGACCATGATAGGTTTTACATGGGGGTTTGGTTCCAAGGTCCACGACGTGTCCAAGCTAACTCTATTGAAACATAGAGAGAAGCAAAGGTCCACCACTTGTCTAAGCTAGGGTCCATTGAAACATGGAGGGAAGGATGCTCCACGATTGGTCCAAGATAGAATCCATTGAAACATGAAGAGAAGCATGTTGCACCATGTCTCCAAGATGCTAGCCTCCATCGAAATGCCTTAAACCCACATTATTTTTTACATGGGGAGTTTACAGTCAAGGTCCACCACTTGTCCAACCTATTATCTCTAGTAGCATGAGTGGTTTTCTCTCAAGATTCACCACTTTTCCACTCTATGTCACTATATTAAGAATATCTGGGTGTTAAGGTCCACCACTTGTCCAACATATAAGACTATATCTTAAAGGTTATTCTTTCTGACCACTTGGAGTGACCATGATAGGTTTTATATGGGGGTTTGGTTCCAAGGTCCACCACTTGTCCAAGATAACTCTATTGAAACATAGAGAGAAGCAAAGGTCCACCACTTGTCCAAGCTAGGGTCCATTGAAACATGTAGCGAAAGATGCTCCACCATTTGTCGAAGCTATTTCTATTGAAACATGGGGGGTTTACATTCAAGGTCCACCACTTGTCCAACCTTTTAAGGCTAGTAGCATGAGTGGTTTGGTCTCAAGATTCACCACTTTTTCACTCTATGTCATTATATTAAGAATATCTGGGTGTTAAGGTCCACCACTTGTCCAACCTATAAGGATACATCTTAAGGGTTATTCTTTCTCACCACTTGGAGTGACCATGATAGGTTTTACATGGGGTGTTGGTTCCAAGGTCCACCACTTGTCCAAGCTAACTCTATTGAAACATAGAGAGAAACAAAGGTCCACTACTTGTCCAAGCTATGGTCCATTGGAACATGGAAAAAAGGATGCTCCACCATTGGTCCAAGATAGACTGCATTGAAACATGAAGAAAAACAAGCTACACCATGTCTCCAAGATGCTAGCCTCCATCGAAATACCTTAAACCCACGTTATTTTGTACATGGGGAGGTTAGAGTCAAGGTCCACCACTTGTCCAACCTATTATCGCTAGTAGCATGAGTAGTTTGCTCTCAAGATTTACAACTTTTCCACTCTATGTCATTATAGTAAGAATATCTGCGTGTTAAGGTCCACCACTTGTCCAACCTATAAGACTACATCTTAAAGGTTATTCGTTTTGACCACTTGGAGTGACCATGAAATGTTTTACATGGGGGTTTGGTTACAAGGTCTACCACTTGTCGAAGCTAACTCTATTGAACGATAGAGAGAAGCAAAGGTCTGCCACTTGTCCAAGCTAGGCTCCATTGAAACATGTAGAGAAGGATGCTCCACCATTTGTCGAAGCTAACTCTATTGAAACATGGGGGGTTTACATTCAAGGTCCACCACTTGTCCAACCTATTAACGCTAGTAGCATGAGTGGTTTGGTCTCAATATTCACCACTTTTTCACTCTATGTCATTATATTAAGAATATCTGGGTGTTAAGGTCCACCACTTGTCCAACCTATAAGGATATATATTAAGGGTTATTCTTTCTCACCACCTAGAGTGACCATGACAGGTTTTACATGGGGATTTGGTTCCAAGGTCCACTACTTGTCCAAGCTAACTTTATTAAAACATAGAGAGAAGCAAAGGTCCACCACTTGTCCAAGCTAGTGTCCATTGAAACATGGAGAGAAGGATGCTCCACCATTGGTCCAAGATAGACTCCATTGAAACATAAAAAGAAGCAAGCTGCACCATGTCTCCAAGATGCTAGCCTCCATCGAAATACCTTAAACCCACATTATTTTGTACATGGGGAGTTTACAATCAAGGTCCACCACTTGTCCAACCTATTATCGCTAGTAGCATGAGTGGTTTGCTCTCAAGATTCAACACTTTTCCACTCTATGTCATTACATTAAGAATATCTGGGTGTTAAGGTCCACCACTTGTCCAACCTATAAGACTATATCTTAAAGGTTATTCTTTCTCACCACTTGGAGTGACCATAATAGGTTCTACATGGGGGTTTGGTTCCAAGGTCCACCATTTGTCCAAGGTAATTCTATTGAAAGATAGAGAGAAGCAAAGGTCCACCACTTGTCCAAGCTAGGCTCCATTGAAACATGTAGAGAAGGATGCTCCACCATCTCTCGAAGCTAACTCTATTCAAACATGGGGGGTTTACATTCAAGGTCCACCACTTGTCCAACATATTAACGCTAGTAGCATGAGTGGTTTGGTCTCAAGATTCACCACTTTTTCACTGTATATCATTATATTAAGAATATCTGGGTGTTAAGGTCCACCACTTGTCCAACCTATAAGGATATATATTAAGGGTTATTCTTTCTCACCACTTGGAGTGACCATGATAGTTTTTACATGGGGGTTTGGTTCCAAGGTCCACCACTTGTCCAAGCTAACTCTATTGAAACATAGACAGAAGAAAAGGTCCACCACTTGTCCAAGCTAGGGTCCATTGAAACATGGAGAGAAGGATGCTCCATCATTGGTCCAACATAGACTCCATTGAAACATGAAGAGAAGAAAGCTGCACCATGTCTCCAAGATGCTAGCCTCCAATGAAATACTTTAAACGCACGTTATTTTGTACATGGGGAGTTTACAATCAAGGTCCACCACTTGTCCAACCTATTATCGCTAGTAGCATGAGTGGTTTGCTCTCAAGATTCAACACTTTTCCACTCTATGTCATTACATTAAGAATATCTGGGTGTTAAGGTCCACCACTTGTCCAACCTATAAGACTATATCTTAAAGGTTATTCTTTCTGACCACTTGGAGTGACCATGATAGGTTTTAATGGGGGTTTGGTTCCAAGGTCCACCACTTGTCCAAGCTAACTCTATTGAAAGATAGAGAGAAGAAAAAGTCCACACTTGTCCAAGCTAGGCTCCATTGAAACATGTACAGAAGGGTGCTCCACCATTTGTCGAAGATAACTCTATTGAAACATAAGGGCTTTACATTTAAGGTCCACCACTTGTCCAACCTCTTAACGCTAGTAGCATGAGTGGTTTGTTCTCAAGATTCACCACTTTTTCACTCTATATCATTATATTAAGAATATCTGGGTGTTAAGGTCCACCACTTGTCCAACATATAAGGATATATCTTAAGGGTTATTCTTTCTCACCACTTGGAGTGACCATGATAGGTTTTACATGGGGGTTTGGTTCCAAGGTCCACCACTTGTCCAAGCTCACTCTTTTGAAACATAGAGAGAAGCAAAGGTCCACCACTTGTCCAAGATAGGGTCCATTCAAACATGGAGAGAAGGATGCTCCACCATTTGTCGAAGCTAACTCTATTGAAACATGGGGGGTTTACATTCAAGGTCCACCACCTGTCCAACCTATTAAGGCTAGTGGCATGAGTGGTTTGGTCTCAAGATTCACCACTTTTTCACTCTATGTCATTATATTAAGAATATCTGGGTGTTAAGGTCCACCACTTGTCCAACGTATAAGGATATATCTTAAGGGTTATTGTTTCTCACCACTTGCAGTAACCATCAAAGGTTCTACATGGGGGTTTGGTTTCAAGGTCCACCACTTGTCCAAGCTAACTCTATTGAAACATAGAGACAAGAGAGACAGAGACACCACAAGAAGAATCAGGTGGAGCAGCCATAGAGCTACCAAAAACTGGAGAGGCAACCACAATTGAAGATCCAGCCCCAGCTCAAGAGGTGGCCTCGACTTCAAGAATCTCTGAAGAAGAAGAACAAAGGCTCCATGACCAAATAGAAAAGTCAGCGGAGGAGAGTGCCAAGGCGGAAATGGAATGGGAGAGGAGACTCCTAATCTCCATTAGACTTCAGGGAATAGACACAAAAGTGCTCCATGAACAGTGGATGCAACCCAGCGTGCCTTTCCCTTTGATGAAATTTGAAGTGCTTAAGACGAAAAAGAGAATAGAGGAGGAGCAGTATGTCGCTCTTTACGAAGGCGACATCACAAAGGAGGAACAATCAAAGAAGATAGTAGATTCACAACCTAGATGGAGGAAAGGTTGGCTGAACAAATACCCAGTCTACCTCATCTACTTGGTGGAGGCACCAAAGGAGATTCGGGAGGATGCAACCTTCTGCCCGGTGCCAAGAGTCAGAAACTGGAAAGAGCATGGCAGGATTGCAGAAAAGAAGCCAAATTGGCTTAATTATCCGAGGATGCCAGGACCAAAGGCAGGAGAGAGAATAGGTAAAGCCTACATGGTGAAAACCTTAATGGGCACCATCAAGCTCTTTACTGGCTCTCCTGACCTTTCGTGTCAGATGCTCAACAAAATCTGCAGGACTCTCTTAGTTTGCATTGAAGTGTTCGCGCCAGATAAAGCCACAACCTCGAGTCTACTATCGATGGCCGACACAGTGACTGATATGATGTACGATCTTTCATTGCAGCCTTCTCCAAAAGTGTTACACCTCCTATACCAAAGGATTATGTTTTTGCCTAGCTTCCACATGCAAACATTCGAAGAAGCTTTCTACACCGGCTTTTTCACCCACGAAAGCAAAATATTCGGCCCAACCTTGACCATCGGCAACCTACGATACAAATCACATTTGCAGATGCTCAAGACGACAGGACTTTATTGACCAAGATAAAAGTCATGTTAGGGACGACATGAACGCGGAGGGGGGGAGTGTTGAGCCAGCAGAGGATCACACCCACATTTTTGCTCACACTCATCATTTTGTAACCATTTATTGTAATAAATGTCTTTCCGACATTAATTTTGATTTGAGCCATTCATTAAGTAACGGGACTCAATTGAGTTTCCAGCTTGTAATCCCGAAGTAATTTCACTTGCTGATGTAATTAGTTAGCGATGTTATCGCCTCCAAGGCTGAGGTATATAAGCCAAAGTTTTTGTAACCTAAAGAGGGATATTATTAATCAAAGTGGGTTTTTGAGCTCCGTGACTGTGTCTGAGAGAGAGTGAGAGAGAGAGAGAGTCTTATCTACTTGCTACACGAGCTACGGAGCCGCCATTGGAGAAGTGACACTGTCATTGTGTTAGCAACGGCGAGAGCTACGCACAGATACCAAGAGTGCGCGCTATCGGCTTCTATGTGTGGTAAGTTCCTACAAGCTTCGGTGTGAGTTTTCTTCCAACTCGTGTGTCGGAATGGAGCGTGCAGCATATCTATAGAGCCACAACGAGTAGAGCTACACATTAGTACCATCGGGGTCAAGTTTTGATCACCTGTATTTTTCGGCCTGTCTTCATACCCGTTTACCGCACGGAGTGGTTATAGGTTGATTTTGCAGTTCAAGTCTTTAGGGTGTTGTTCCTACCTAGTGTATAGACGTTGTGAGCGGGATGAAAACACACACAGCGCCTCTATAACGACCCGACACACACTCTTGGGAAGATACACACACACACTATGGGGCACCACTCGGCTTAGACAACACACCTGGCCGAGACAGGGAACACACCTCTGGAGTGAGAGGAGAGAAACTATCCACTTGTCCACTCCACACAGACACACACACACACACACCCAAAAAACTCAGCTCAAAAGAGGAGAATTTCTGATGTTTAGATACAAATGAGCTTGGGCCAACACCAATGGGGCAAACAGCTCACACAATATGGGTAAAAGATACTAGATACAATCACAAATTGGAGAAGAAGCTTCACTCACCGGAGAAGATTACACAGAAAAACAGCAGAAAAAGAGTGAGGAAGTTGGCAAAATGGACAGCGCCATCGCGTCCGGAACGGCCCAAAACCCCAGTCTACAATGTCAAAGTGCTCAAATCCGACCTCGGATGAGCAGTTTAGGGCCAAAACAGGCTCCAAAATGGGCAAAAACACACCTGCGACTGTTCCTCCTCTCTTCTCCACGTTTTTTCTGGTCTTCTCTCTTTTTTTTTCAGTTTCCACACTTAGCTTTTTTAGTTGGGCACCCTTGGCCTTTTAGATGACCTCAAACGGACCCCGAACAAGCCAAAAATTGACCTCGCAGTGCATAGTTGTCACCTTTTTGCATCATTCGCACACCTGGCACTCAGCTTTTTTCCAATAATGCATCTCGCCACCACGTGAAGTGGCCCCAAAAAAAGGTCCTCATGATGACCTTTCTGCATAATTCTCACAAGCAAACACTCACGTTGTGTCCGTCCTCATCTGCGTGCAAATATTGACCTCGTTCGCCCTCCTGACGCCACTAGATGCCATCTGACGCACCTGCTCACCTCACGTCGTCGGCCCGCGGATAGCTTCCTCGAGAAGTTTTACGCGCTACCAACTCCTCCTTATTGTAGAAAAACACAATGGTACTAGTAACGATGAAAATCGATGCACTATGTACATGGTGTCCTACCTGTACACATGTGGGCCCCACGTAACCACCTGGCTCTGGAAAATGGGCAATACTTTATTTGATGCACCATGCATGGGTATGTACATATGCGCAATCCCTTGCTCCAAAAAACTCCTGACATAATTTGCCCATCCCCTAGCCTGCTAGATCATTCATGATCAGCAGCAGCAAAGAGAGATATGAGACTCGCCGCATCACAAGTCTCCTCATCCTTCACCAACATTTCTTGCTCCACCGACAACTCATCTTGTTCCACCATCATCAATCTAGCATGATACAATTTAAGACGCAATCCATTTACCCTTGACTTATGTAGAACACCATCCAGGTTAGCCAGCTGATATGTGCCATTTGGAAAACACTCTACTACCTTGAAAGGGCCTTCCCACTTAATTTGAAACTTCTTTTGGAAGGTGTTGTCCAGCTTACTGTTGTAGCGCAAAACCAAGTCATGTTGCTTGATACCCTTACTTTTGACCTTTTCATTTAGCTTTGTCAAAGCCTTATCCTGCCTCTGCCCATAATGCTCCAAAGCGCTCATCCTATCCAACTGGACCTCTTGTAACTGCAAGAGCCTCTCTTTGAATGCATCACTAGGCGGCCCAAGCAACTTCTCTAACATCTTGACCGCAGGCAACTCTACCTCCACAGGCAATAGTGCTTCCTTTCCATACACCAAATGAAATGGAGTAAACCCTGTACCTGTCTTCACCGAAGTACGGTAAGCCCATAATGCACTAGGCAATTCTAAACCCCAATTCTTTCCTTGGTGCTCTGTCACTTTTGAAAGAATCTGTACCAACTCACCATTGAATCTTTCATTCAAGCCATTACACTGCGGGTAATAAGGAGTGGTATGCTGGTGCCTAATCTTCATCTTTGCACATAAAAAATCTAGCAGTTTAGCTCTAAAGCCAGGCCCCTTATCTGAAAGTAACTCCAGTGGCACCCCAAACTTGCAACATATTTCATCATACACAAATTTTGCCACATCCTTTGCAGTGATCTGTTTTACTGCTATAGCCTCTGCCCATCTAGAGAGATAGTCCACTCCCGTCAAAATATAGCTTTTGCCCCTGCTTGTGATAGGTAACGGGCCTATTGCATCAATCCCCCACTTTTCAAACACATCAAACGCCATAATGGTTTTTCGTAGCTCTGGCTTCAACACTCTCTTCCCAAATGCTTGACACCTATTGCAAGACCTACACCAATGGTGAACATCCTTGTGCAAACTAGGCCATACATACCCCTCTTGCAAAATCTTATGCAAGGTGATCTTTAGAGCAAAATGGCCACCACATGCGCCTTCGTGATTCTCTTCCAACACTCTGTAAAGCTCCTCCCGCCAAGGTACACGTCTCAACACGAGATCAGCCCCTTTCATGTATAAGACATCACCAATCAATTTGTACCTGTATGCTCTACGCACAAAGCCATACTTCTTAGACTTCTGAATCTCCTTTGGAATGATTCCTGTTAGCAAAAACTCCTCTTCTTGAGCCAAACTTTCCCGGCCATGATAAAGAGGTAAAGTGGTCCTCAACACAAATAGCTCCCCAATCATGCTTGAGCTGCTTCATGTGCCTCTCCATTTAGAGCACGTTCAATGTGTCTGATACTCCATGCTTCAAACTTTTTTAACATGCCTTTAATTCTGAAGCACATTTCCTTCAATGAGGTGTTCTTGCTCTTCCACACACCCAACACTTGCTTCACCACTAACAAGGCATCACCAACCTTCGAACCCCATGCTTCAAACAAATGTGTAATCCGGCTTCCAATGTAGCATATTCAGCCTCATTGTTACTATGAGCATCCAATTTGAACCCTCTCTTGCATACTAGCTTCCCCTCTGTGGCACTTCTTCAACTACCTTTCTCACCACCTCTTCCTTAACAATAAGGGGATTCTCCTTGTAGGTCAACAAATCAGCTAGGGTAGCCCTTGTACTATCTTCCACTAGAAAAGAGAACTCAAACTCTTGCAGCTCAATTACCCATTTCTTCACCACATTTGACATGTTAATACCATTAATTAACTGTGGCAAAAAGGCATAACTCGTCAAGAAAACAAAAGGCCGTGGTAGCAAGTAATGACGAAATCGTCGACAAGCAAATATTACACTAGCCATCACTAGCTCTACTTCCGATAACTTTCTCTCCGCTACCAACTTCACTCGGCTTGCACAATACACTGGCCTCATATAATGGCTGCCCTTCCCCTTTTGCAATAGCATGGCTCCAATGGCATCATCCCCTACTGATGGATTTACATAAAAAACTTTCTCCCAATCAGGAGCCTGCATGGCTGACAACCCCCCTAACACCTCTTTCACCTCTTGAAACACTTCTTCACACTTGTCATCCCATTGCAATGGATCATGCTTTGCCACTTGTTGTAATGGATAAAGAAGCTGCGAAGACAATGGAATAAACCGTGCCATGTACTTCACTTTGTGTATAAAGGTTGCCAATTGCTTCGTACTCATAGGTGATGGAAGAAGAATAATAGACTTTACCTTATCTGGATCAGCCTCAATGCCATTTTCTGACACCATATGGCCCAATAACTTCACCCTTGGCTGTGCTAGATGACATTTCTTTGGATTTAGTTGTCCTCCACATTCATCATATCGAGCCAATACCATCTGCAACTTCTCATGATGCTCAGCCCTACTGCTATAGACACAGAAGTCGTCCATAAAAGCCTTAACACAACTACCAATGAATGGTTCCAGCACCCAATTTGCTCTTTCTTGATAGAAAGATGGTCCATTTGACAACCCAAACGGCAACACTGTGTAGCAATAGCAGCCCCATGGCGTAATAAAAGTTGTCTTTGTGCGGTCTTTAAGAGCAATCTTCAATTGAAAATAGCCTGAAAAACCATCACACACACTGTACCTCTCATAACCTGCCACTGAATCCAAGATCTGATCGATGAATGGAAGAGGATATGGGTTCTTCTTAGTGGCTGCGTTTAAGGGCTTAAAATCTACACAAATCCTCCACTTCCCATCCTTCTTTGGACTGACTACTACTGGACTCACCCATTCTGTGGTCTCCACAGGGACTATGAACCCTGCCTTCAATAACTTGTCCACCTCTTCCCGCAAGGCTTCCATTTGCTCTTGACCCATCCTTCTTAGCCTTTGCCGCACTGGCTTAGAACCTTCTTTCAGCTCTATATGCATCTCTTCGCCCTTGAACCCTCTGATCTCTTCATATGAAGTAATGAACAAATCAGGAAAACTAGCCAGCATATGCAAAAATATATCCTTCTCCATAGCTGAGAGGTCTCCACTAATCATTTGCGTCATTAATTCCTGCTTTTTTGACAACTCAACCTTGGTTTGCATCAGCCCTTCAATCACTTCATAAGGTCCTTCACTTTCATCTTCAACTTCATTCGCAAATGCGACTAAACCACACTCCTGGATTTCTTTATCCATCAAAAGAAATGCAACATCAGCATCCTCATCACTGCTGGTAGTGCTATCACTGTCCTCATCTGTCACCGTGGAAGAGTCTTCATCACTAGACTCATCCTCATCTTCATAAAGCTCCTCTAATCGTTTCCTTGTGTCCATATTATAAAGCTTCTTGGTACCTGTCTTTCCATAGAGGCTAATTGTACCATGTCGCCAATCTTGAACAGCTCCCACTGCACGTAACCATGGTCTGCCCAGTATAATAGGATATGCTCCCAACCCTGCTGGCATCACATGAAAATCAACCACTGCCTTTGCATCATATGCCTCCACTTCTAAGCTCTTTACAACACCCAAGCATTTTACTTTTTGATGGTTTGCCAATCTGATCTGAAAACCTGACACCCCAGCCACTGTGAGACCCATCTTCTCAACGCATGAGTGTGTTATGACGCATATTTGGGCTCCGCCATCCACATAACCTTGTCCCAAATTTTTCCTTTTATGCCACACATCTACTATTGGACAAATGTCCGGTAGCTCGTCCATTGCCAACACCTTCACTGAACCTCTCTCTGGCTCTTTCTCCATTGGGTTAATCATCCTCTTCCACTGTCGCTTTAGCTTAGGCACCATCTCTATAAGCTGCCCAAAAGTAACATCTGCCTTCCTGCTCGTCAGATCCTCCTTCAAGTCATAGATTAATTGCCCATCCCCTAGTGGAAAATCTGAAACATGAAACTTTCGACGAGCTCTCCTTTTCCTCTTGGCCTTGACATCCTCGCCTTCATGGCTCTTTCCTTTCTTCTTACTAGGACCTGGGGCACTTCTTCCTTCCTTATCCTCTGTGGTCCTCTTCCCAATAGGCATCACTAATGTATCCTCTAGCTTTGATGCCTTCTCCAAGGTGACTACACTTAGCACTTTTGTCTTTCCCTTTTCCTCCTGGGTCAGTCCACTGGTTCCTTCGTCTCCCTTAATTTCGATGCCATAATCATTTGATCTAGTTAGCACCTGTCTTGGCAATTGATACATGTCTCCCCCCATCCTTGGTGGCTTATCACATTGTGGGCTGATGTGACCCAACTCTCCACAATTATAACATGTGGGCGTCTGCCTCCAAAACCTACTATTACTTTGTCCAGCACCATTCCTAGGTTTTTCTTCACCTCCTGGCTGATTTGCAAACCGCCCTCGACCTCGATTATTTCCCACTTGACCTAGCATGTTTAGGCTGAGATTCTTCATCAGATCAACCACTTGCCTCATGTCTTGCCTTAGGCCATCATCTTGCACTGCTGTAGTGACCACTGCTGGCATAACCTGAGTAGTAACAGGAACCACTGGTTCATGATGAACCCCTGACATGCGCCCTTGTAAAGACTCTATAGGCTGAAATTCAGACCTCATTGACAAAGACTCCACCCCTAACTGGCTCATTTTCCTCAGCTTCCACTCTTTGTTCCTTGCTACCTCTAGTGCATCTTCATATGTCCTAGGCTTCTTTAGCTCTACTCTCCAACGTATATTCTCCCAAAGACCAGCCAAGAACCTGTCCTTCTTCATCATGTCAGGCGGGGGTACCTGTGGTGCTAAGGCCTTGCACATTCGCTCCCATGCCAATGAAAACTTACGTATGTACGCATCTACTGGCTCACCTTCCTTCTGCACCAAACCTTGTACTTCTTGCCACACTTTGTCAGGGTCTTCTATCTTCACAAACTCCACTTCCAATCCATGCCTTAGATTGTCCCAACTCAATCTTATAGGTGGATCATCCATACGCAACTCCTCTTCAAATGCTTTGGACCAAGCTCGTGCATCACTCTTCAAACAAATTTGGAGAAGGCATAACATTTGCGTAGGGTCATGAATCTGGTTGCTAATGCAGGCAACCTCCATCTTTTCCAGAAAGTCCTCCACATCTTCATCACTTCTTCCATGAAACTCCGGATAAGAGAAAGCCATGGCTACCCAAATTATGATGCTTTGAGAACCCCTTCGAACACACGTGCAAGAACCCAAAACTTTTCACTTCCCAATCCCTAGAAACTTCAATGGAGCTCAACTTTAGATAAGGACAAACACATGCACATCAAATGAGTTTTCATAGTTGATCATCGGAATGACAACAGGCAAAGGACATTCCAGGATCTCTCTCAATCTTCTTGGCCCAAACATAAAGACTATGCGCTGCTGGAAAAAGATCTTCCTGGACACATGAACATTAATCTGAATTCTTTGCGTTAAATGAAAAGGACTGAACTGAGGGCCATTTTGATCATCCATTAAAGCCAACCATGAAGCTCCCAAGAAGGCACACCTGACTCAACCTCTGATTTTGCCAAAATTTCAGCAGCATAACAGCATAAATGGCTCAAAATACCAAAAAACCAGCCATCATAACTTGGGAAAATTTCGACAGAGTTTCCCCAGAAGTAGAGCAGTAGGAACCCAAAATATAGACTGTATCAGTATGCATAAACTGCCAACAATAGAACCCGAGCATCAAATAGGACTCACTAGTACATAGCCTATGGCGAGGTCACGAAAAGGGTGCTCCAGCTACCTGTATCACCGAAAGGATCTCCACATTTGAGAATCCCCCAGCTCAATAAAAACCTCACGCTATCGACCCTCACACGAAAGCTAATGCAAATCGCGTATAGTCAAGTCTCAGAAATGACTATCTTCCAGACCAAGTCTCAGAAATGGCTGGGACTGCCAAATAAAACCATATATGGCTCCACAAAGGCGTACAATGGCAGTTTCCACAAGTAACGTACAATCCAACAGACAATGCGCTCAAATAGGCGCCAAGTGATGCATTCCCACAACAACTGCAAGTGACATCACTGTACTCCAGCTACCTGTACCTGTGTGAATCACCTGTACCTGTCCCTGTCCCTGTTCCTGTAACCTGTAACCTGTAACCTGTAATCTGCAACCTGCAATCCCGAAGCTCGAAGCTTGAAGCTCGAAGCAGAAGGTACTCGAAGAAGATCCTCCGTGGGGGCGCCAAAAGAATGTGAGCGGGATGAAAACACACACAGCGCCTCTATAACGACCCGACACACACTCTTGGGAAGATACACACACACACTATGGGGCACCACTCGGCTTAGACAACACACCTGGCCGAGACAGGGAACACACCTCTGGAGTGAGAGGAGAGAAACTATCCACTTGTCCACTCCACACAGACACACACACACACACACCCAAAAAACTCAGCTCAAAAGAGGAGAATTTCTGATGTTTAGATACAAATGAGCTTGGGCCAACACCAATGGGGCAAACAGCTCACACAATATGGGTAAAAGATACCAGATACAATCACAAATTGGAGAAGAAGCTTCACTCACCGGAGAAGATTACACAGAAAAACAGCAGAAAAAGAGTGAGGAATTTGGCAAAATGGACAGCGCCATCGCGTCCGGAACGGCCCAAAACCCCAGTCTACAATGTCAAAGTGCTCAAATCCGACCTCGGATGAGCAGTTTAGGGCCAAAACAGGCTCCAAAATGGGCAAAAACACACCTGCGACTGTTCCTCCTCTCTTCTCCACGTTTTTTCTGGTCTTCTCTCTTTTTTTTTCAGTTTCCACACTTAGCTTTTTTAGTTGAGCACCCTTGGCTTTTTAGCTGACCTCAAACGGACCCCGAACAAGCCAAAAATTGACCTCGCAGTGCATAGTTGTCACCTTTTTGCATCATTCGCACACCTGGCACTCAGCTTTTTTCCAATAATGCATCTCGCCACCACGTGAAGTGTCCCCAAAAAAAGGTCCTCATGATGACCTTTTTGCATAATTCTCACAAGCAAACACTCACGTTGTGTCCGTCCTCATCTGCGTGCAAATATTGACCTCGTTCGCCCTCCTGACGCCACTAGATGCCATCTGACGCACCTGCTCACCTCACGTCGTCGGCCCGCGGATAGCTTCCTCGAGAAGTTTTACGCGCTACCAACTCCTCCTTATTGTAGAAAAACACAATGGTACTAGTAACGATGAAAATCGATGCACTATGTACATGGTGTCCTACCTGTACACATGTGGGCCCCACGTAACCACCTGGCTCTGGAAAATGGGCAATACTTTATTTGATGCACCATGCATGGGTATGTACATATGCGCAATCCCTTGCTCCAAAAAACTCCTGACAACGTCCCCTTGAGTTTGAGATCAATTCAATGATTCTAGATCTTGTTTCGTATAGCATTCGTTCATAGTACGGATTTCAGTCACTTGCGTATTTTAGAACTTAGATTTGATTTTCTTAGTAGTGATTGTCATTAGAAGGTCGAGTAGGTGATTTGACATCCACCTAGTTGTTTCCATGCGCCTGCGGGTCAAGCTCCGTCCTCGTCTGACAAATTTTGTTGTTGGTTGAGTTCTCGCTATTTAGCTTCCGCTAGCGGCGTAACCACCTTAACAGTTTTCTTGTAGTCTAGGTTGGACATTTGGTGGACCTTGTATCCATGTTTCCTCAACAAGTTGTGGCTTTTAGTTTTCACTTTAAGTACTCATCTTTAATAAAGTGTAAGATGGAAAATGTTGAGTTAGTAGATTGTATTTTAGACAACTGGTGTTTTGTGTACAAATGTTGAAAATGGTTGCAAGGATTCTAACAATGACTTTACCTTAAATAAATTTCTTACTATGAGTTCTACATATAAATATGGTGAATAAAATTCTAGTGGTTTTGAGATACCATTTGTGTGTGTGTTTTCTTAGATTCACAAACTGGGATGGATAATGCTCCTATGGTTCAGTCAACAACTATAGAATCCATAGATTCTATGGTTTCTGAAGTGCCCAAGACGGATGTTATTTCTATACTAGAGTCTAGTGTTGTGCAACTTGAGCAAGCTTCCAATAATGAGAACCAAGAAATAAATGCTTCAAAAATGCAACCTACATCAAAAGAGACTAAAAAGTCCACTCATGAGCTATTGCCAATTGCTACTTCGTCATGTAGTGTAGATGTTGGAAATCCATGCTTATAATTATATTGGATTTAAATGGTCTATTGTTGAAACGTTCCCCTCAACCATCCTCACACCACAACTCAGTGCAAATGGATTCAAAAAGATATATTATACTTAGGCCAGGTCATCCAATTCTGGAAGACTATTTTACAGAGGTTTAATGTTGCAATTTGGTCGATAGCTACTAGGAATAATGTGTATCAAATCCTTGCAGCACTAAACAACTTAGCTGAGGATACATCGCCTTTCTTTGCAATTTGGTCGCAAGATGTTTACTACACTGCTCAAACTCAAAAATTGTTTAGGCCCGACAATCCAAATGTTGAGGCAATGTTCAAGCCTCTAGCCAAAATTTCCATTGGGTTTGAATGTGATCCACAAAGAACTGTGCTTATTGATGACTCTCCTTACAAGGGATGTATTTCACTAGCAAAGAATTGCATTGTTCCACCACAATTTGATGCTGAGAAGATGGTTGACAATATGCTCTTGGAGGAGCTACTGCCATACTTGATTCAGCTTGATGAGAGAAGGGATGTGCGTGATTTAATTGCTTCTAATCGTTATGGACAACCTATAGTGGCAAATGATAGTGAATACAAACAAATCATGGAGTATTGGAAGCAGAAAAATGATGTTTGGTTAGCTAAGGTGTTCTTTACAAGAAGAATACCACTTGCAAAAGGTGACAGAGATGAAACTATCATTGAAGACGCAAGTGACACAAGCCACCGCAATGAAATGAGAAGAGCCCAAATACAAGAGATCTTGGCAAAGGAGCGTATACCCATTGAAAGCATGAGGGCATCACAATTGACCACTTTAGCTAGGCAATTGGGTTGTAACACAAAAGGAGTTTTGAAGGCAGCCACAACAAAGGCTTATATAAATAAGGTGAAAGCTGAGAACAATCTTCTAAGGCTGGATAGAAACCAACCCTAAGGTACTAGTGACATGTCATATATTATTGATACACATGCTTGAACACTCATGTGCATGGTATCTAACAAATCTTTCTTTTTATTCCTTCCTGTAGAATCTTACAAAGGATACTACTAGATGGAGCTCAATCAAAAGAGATTTTGATATTTTTGCTCAAAATAATGAACCAGTCACCTACATTTTTTGTTTATCAATTTCTTGAGAGACTTTCTTTTAATTTGTAATCATCAAATGAAATGAAAAGTATCCTTCTTATTAAGATTGCTGATCTTTTTCTTGTTCAAAACTTTCAATTGTGATTTATAGTTTTGTTAGCATGAGATTGTGCTTTTTTAGTTTGAAAAAAACTGTCAAAGATCCAAGTCTTTTTGGATTTACTTAAGTTATTAATTGTGAAAGATCCAAGTCTTTTGCTTTACTTAAGTTATTGATTGTCTATGTAATAGTCCTTAAAACAATATCGGATGGCTTTCTTGCTCCCATGTCTCACATTGGTCTTTAGGTAAGACAAGTGGTGACCTTGAAAGTATGGTCTCATATCTCGATCAAGTGAAGAGACATGAAGCTTAAATATCACTACTATGTATCTAGTGTTAAACTCCATCGAGACAAAGATACTAGAGTGCTAATTGCAGTCTATTTTAAGTGAAAATCCATTTGAGCTAAGGTAAAACTTATAGTGCCTCATTTTTCTAGGATTCTACCCCATCAAGGAAGTTAGAATCTAGCACAAACCAATTAAGACTCTTTTGAAGCCTAGATAGGACAATTCGTGGAACTTAAGAAACTTATTATTGAGTTAGAGTCTAGTTTAGATAAGCAAAAGATCTTTAAACCAGCACTTGACTTTCTCACTATTAAATATTCAAAGTCCCTTGAGGCTAACAAATTACATACCTACTTGTAACCTAACTAATGAGTAATTATATATATCTAATCAAGTATATATAATGAGTCTTCAAACTAATAAACCAAGGGAAGAGAGTAGCAAGTTCCACTACTTGTCCAAGCTCGGATCTAGACAACATAGAGCTTTAGATGCTAGTTCTACTAATTGTCTAATTATAGGCATGGAGAAATGATAGAAGGTTGACCACTTGTCCAACCTATCATCTCTAGTAAGATGGGAGGTTTGGCCTTAAGATTCACCATGTAACCAACCTATACATCATTGTATTATGAAGAGTAGAAAAGCAAAGCTCCACCACTTGTCCAAGCTAGTTCTAAAATCCACATGGAGATAAGCAAGCTCCACCATTTGTCGAATCTCTCTTCCATTAAAACATGAAAAAACTCAGCTATGTTGTACAGGGGGGACTTTTTTCCAAGGTCCACCACTTGTCCAAGCTAGGATCCATTAAAACATGTAAATAAACAAAGCTCCACCACTCGTCCAACCTTTAGAGTTGCAAAGTGTATGGGTTGTCTAAACTAGGTATGGGAAAATAATTGAAGGTCCACCACTTGAAACATGGAGCGAAGCAAGCTCCACCATGTCTCCAATATGCTAGACTCCATTGAAACACCCTAAACCCATGATATTTTGTAAATAGGGGATGTACATTCAAGGTCCACCACTTATCCAACCTAGTATCCCTAGTAGCTTGATAGGTTTGGTCTCAAGATTCACCACTTGTCCACTCTATGTCATTGTATTAAAAAGGATTGGGTGTTAAGGTCCACCACTTGTCCAACTTATAAGGTTATATTTTAAATGGTTTTTTTTCTCACAAATTGAACTACCCATGATATGTTTTACATGGGAGTTTTGTTTCAATGTCCACCACTTGTCCAAGCTATAAGGGTATATCTTAAATGGTATCCTTCACCACTTTTCAAGGTCCATCACCACTTTTCCAACCTATAAGGTTATATCTTGAATGGTATTTTTTCTCATCACTTGTAATGCCCATGCTATGTTTTACAAAGGGGTTTTGTTCCAAGATCTACCACTTGTCCAAGCTAGCTCTATTGAAACATAGAGAGAAGCAAAGGTCCACCACTTGTCCAAGATAGGCTCCATTGAAACATGGAGAGAAGGATGCTCCACCATTTCTCCAAGATAGGTTCCATTGAAACATTGAGAGAAGCAATCTCCACCATGTCTCCAAGCTAAGCTCCATTGAAATACCCTAAACCCATATTTTACATTCAAGGTCCACCACTTTTCCAACCTATTATCCCTGTTAGCACGAGTGGTTTGGTCTCAAGATTCACCACTTGTACACTCTATTTCATTATATTAAGAAGAACTATGTATTAAGGTCCACTACTTGTCCAATCTATAAGGTTATATCTTAAATGGTATCCTTTATCACCACTTGAAATGCCCATGATATGTTTTACATGGGGCTTTCATTCCAAGGTCCACCACTTGTCCAAGTTAGCTCTATTCAAACATAGAGAGAAGCAAAGGTCCACCACTTGTCCAAGCTAACTCTATTCAAACATAGAGAGAAGCAAAGGTTCACCACTTGTCAAAGCTAGGCTCCGTTGAAACATGGAGAGAAGTAACCTCCATTTTTCCAAGATAGGTGCCATTCAAACATAGAAAGAATCAAGATCTACCATGTCTCCAAGATGCTAGGCTCCATTGAAACACCCTAAAACCATGATATTTTGTACATGGGGTGTTTACATTCAAGGTGTACCACTTCTCTAACGTATTATACCTAGTAGCATGAGTGGTTTGGTCTTAAGATTCACCACTTATTCACTCTATGTCATTATATTGAGAAGAACTGGGTGTTAAGGTCCACCACTTTTCCAACCTATAAGGGTATATCTTAAATGATATCCTTCACCACTTTTCAAGGTCCATCACCACTTTTCCAACCTATAAGGCTATATCTTGAATTATATTTTTTCTCATCACTTGTAATGCCCATGCTATGTTTTACAAAGGGGTTTTGTTCCAAGATCCACCACTTGTCCAAGCTAACACTATTGAAATATAGAGAGAAGCAAAGGTCCACCACTTGTCCAAGATAGGCTCCATTGAAACATGGAGAGAAGGATGCTCCACCATTTCTTCAAGATAGGTTCCATTGAAACATTGAGAGAAGCAATCTCCACCATGTCTCCAAGCTAGGGTCCATTGAAATACCCTAAACCCATAATTTTGTACATAAGGGGTTTACATTCAAGGTCCACCACTTGTCCAACCTATTATCCCTAGTAGCACGAGTGGTTTGGTCTCAAGATTCACCACTTGTACACTATATGTCATTATATTAAGAAGAACTATGTGTTAAGGTCCACCACTTGTCCAACCTATAAGGTTATATTTTAAATGGTATCCTTTCTCACCACTTGAAATGCCCATGATATGTTTTACATGGGGGTTTCATTCCAAGGTCCACCACTTGTCCAAGCGAACTCTATTAAAACATATAGAGAAAGAAAGGTCCACCACTTGTCCAAGCTAGGCTCATTGAAACATGGAGTGAAGGAACCTCCACTGTTTCTCCTAGATAGGCTCCATTGAAACATGGAGAGAAGTAAGCTCCACCATGTCTCCAAGTTGCTAGGATCCATTGAAATACCCAATACCCATGATATTTTGTACATGGGGGGTTTACATTCAAGGTGCACCACTTGTCCAACCTATTATCCGTCCAACCTATAATGTTATAGCTTGAATTGTATTTTTTCTCACCACTTGTAATGCCCATGACATGATTTACATGGGGGTTTTTTTCCAAGGTCCACCACTTGTCCAAGCTAACTCTATTGAAACATAGAGAGAAACAAAGGTCCACCACTTTTCCAAGCTAGGATGCATTGAAACATGGACCTTAATACCAAATTATTTGTAGTAGCATGAGTGATATTTTGTACATGGGGGGTTTACATTCAAGGTCCACCACTTCTCCAACCTATTTTCCCTAGTAGGTTTGGTCCCAAGTTCACCACTTATCCACTCTATGTCATTATATTAAGAATAAATGGGTGTTAAGGTCCACCACTTGTCCAACCTATAAGGTTATATATTGAATGGTATTTTTTCTCACCACTTGTAATGCCCATGATATGTTGTACATGGGGGTTTTGTTCCAAGGTCCACAACTTTTCCAAGATAACTCTATTCAAACATAGAGAGAAACAAAGGTCCACCACTTGTCCAAGCTAGGCTCCATTGAAACATGGAGATAATGATGCTCCACCATTTATCCAAGATAGGCTGTATTGAAACATGGAGAGAAGCAAGCTTTACCATGTTTCCAAGCTAGGCTCCATTGAAACACTCCAGGGGGTTTTATTTCAAGGCCCACCACTTGTTTAACCTATTATCCCTAGTAGCATGAGTGGTTTGGTTTCAAGATTCACTACTTGTACGCTCTATGTCATTATATTAAGAAGAACAATGTGTGAAGGTCCACCACTTGTCCAACCTATAAGGTTATATCTTAACTGGTATCCTTTCTCGCCACTTGAAATTCCCATGATACGTTTTCCATGGGAGTTTCATTCCAAGATCCACCACTTGTCCAAGCTAACCATATTCAACCATAGAGAGAAACAAAGGTCCACGACTTGTCCTAGCTAGGGTCCATTGAAACATGGAGAGAAGGAACCTCCACCATTTCTCCTAGATAGGCTCCATTAAAACATGGAGATAAGTAAGTTCCACCATGTCTCCAAGACGCTAGGCTCCATTGAAATACGCAAAACCCATGATATTTTGTACATCGGGGATTTACATTCAAGGTCAACCACTTATCCAACCTATTATCCCTAGTAGGTTTGGTCTCATGATTCACCACTTTTCCACTGTATGTCATTATATCAAGATGAATTGGGTGCTAAGGTCCACCACTTGTCCAGCCTATAAGGTTATACCTTGAATGGTATTGTTTTGCACCACTTGTAATGCCCATGACATGCTTTACATGGGGTTTCTGTTCCAAGGTTCACCACTTGTCCAAGGTAATTCTATTAAAACATAGAGAGAAACAAAGGTCCACCACTTGTCCAAGCTAGGCTCCATTGAAACATGGACCTTAATACCAAATTATTCCTAGCAGCATGAGTGATATTTTGTATATGGTGGGTTTGCATTCAAGGTCCACCACTTGTCCAACCTACTTTCCCTAGTAGGTTTGGTCGCAAGATTCACCACTTGTCCACTCTATGTCATTATATTAATAATAATTGGGTGTTAAGGTCCACCACTTGTCCAACCTATAAGGTTATATATTGAATGGTATTTTTTCTCACCACTTGTAATGTCCATGATAATTGGGTGTTAAGGTCCATGATATTAATAATAATTGGGTGTTAAGGTCCACCACTTGTCCAACCTATAAGGTTATATATTGAATGTTATTTTTTCTCACCACTTGTAATGTCCATGATATATTTTACATGGGGGTTTTGTTCTAAGGTCCACCACTTGACCAAGCTAAATCTGTTCAAACATAGAGAGAAACAAATGTCCACCACTTGTCCAAGCTAGGCTCCATTGAAACATGGAGAGAATGATGCTCCACAATTTATCCAAGATAGACTCCATTGAAACATGGAGAGAAGTAATCTCCACCATGTCTCCAAGATGCTAGAGTCCATTGAAATACCCAAAACCCATGATACTTTGTACATGGGGGGTTTACATTCAAGGACCACCACTTGTACAACCTATTATCCCTAGTAGCATGAGTGGTTTGGTCTGAGGATTCACCACTTGTCCACTCTATATCATTATATTAAGAAAAATTGGGTTTCCATATCTAAATGGATCTTTGCTTGGATAAGTGGTAGACCTTTAGACCTAAATACCCATTCTACACTAGAGCATTGGTTAAGCCTTATGCACTTCAAGCATACCTTTAACAACAAGTAGTAGTTATTAGTTGACTTAAGTCTAGTTGAACTCCAGGGTATTGAGACTAAGAGAGAGTATAGCATAAAAAAGAGTCAGGATTTTAATTTGACATTGTTGTTATTAATGAGTAGATCACATATGTATTTTGGTATCTAATAAAACCTTAGGGTAGACAATGTAAAACTCATGTCTATTGTTGTGTTTGCATTAAGTGTTCTTGTTCTTGAATTTCAGAATCATTACAGAAAAATGGATTGGCTATATGCGGGCATAAATTGAAGAAAACTATTGAATTACCCATCCAACCTCCTCCAAGACCTTGTCCAAGGAATGAATCACCTCCTTATCACCTACCACGTGCTTTCAAGGACATCAAAAGAGTACTTATCTTGGATCTAGAAGGGTTACTTCGCAAGACAATTGAAATGAAACATGGAGATTCTATCCCAGCTTGGGCTCAACACATGTGACTTGTGGAGGATAAAGATGAAGTTTATCATGTGGTGCGACCAGACGCACAAAGTTTTTTGGATTTCTGTGCTGAATACTTTGAGCTATGGATATGGGGTTGCTATAACTTAACAAGGGTGCAACGCATCACACAAAAATGTTTTCCTGAGCATTATACCAAGTTCAAGGTGTTTATGAGTAACAAAAATTACCAAAATCCAAATATCATGTTAGGATTTACAAGGGTTTATCACAAAAATTTAAGTGATATTTGGAAGATATTTGAGCATTTGGATGCAAACAATACCTTAATTTTTTATGACACTCCATATAGAGTGATGTGGAACATGCCAGGGACATATCTTATATTTCCAAAGATGTGGAGGAAAACTTCCAAGCAACTTCAAAACTTCTTGCAGAGAACCATAATTCCATGGTTGGTAGGATGGTTGTATGCAAGAGATAAGAGAGTCTATACATACAACACAATTGTAAATCAGTATAGTGATTCTGAGACAAATTATGTCCTTGGTGTGTACTTGTCAACACGAAAGCATTGAATAAATATGGCCATAAGATGCTTTTTTTATTCTAGTGTGTATCTTTCAACATTTGTATAATTTGATATAGTCTTTAAAAAAAAAAAAACAAAGGTGTGTCAATTTTATGAACACTTCAATGGAGTGCACCCTACTCTAAGGGGACTCTGATGTATTGCTAGAGTGCACCCAAATTTTTGGGGACTCATTTTTTATTTGATTGGGGCCTATGTTGGGTCATATAGTAAAAGAAATTCATTTTTTGTCAATTCATCTATCGAGGTTGCATTTATTTGTAACTATGAGAGAATTGATGTTTGATGTCAAAATAAAACTTGTAAGTGTGGATCAGAGAATTCATGGACTTCAAATATGTGAGAGGGATCTTTTTCTTGGGCACAAATGCTTGCTTCAAGAATTTTGTCATTACATACGTTATGTGAAAGAGTTTTAGAACCTAAAAGACTTTGAAAAGAAAACTATGGAATCTAAATGTATGTATTCTTGAATGGATTGAAAGTTGATGTATACATGCATGTCGCCTTGATGAAGATTTAGATCTGACAAGATGGAAAGCTAGAATTCTTGGACGTTACCTTTGTCAATTTGGTAATAACATATTTAGCTTTCTTTTCTTATGGGTGGAAAATATATTATTATGTGCATTTGGAACCTAATTTCTTGACCTTCAAACCAAGATTCCTATGTTATTTTTTCATATACTTTTTTGTAATGAATTAAGATTGTGGATACAAGTTCCACCACTTGTTCAAGCTAGATCTAAGAAAGTATATATACTGAGTCTTCAAACTAGTAAACCAAGGGAAGAGAGAAGCAGGGTCCATCACTTGTTCAAGCTCATCTCTAGACAACATAGAGAGATGTTAGGTCTAATAATTTTCCAATATAGTCATGGAGAAATGATAGAAGGTTGATCCACTTGTCCAACCTATCATCTCTAGTAAAATGGGAGGTTTGGCCTTAAGATTCACCTTGTAACCAACCTATAATTCATTGTATTATGAAGAGTAGAAAAGCAAAGCTCCACCACTTGTCTAAGGTAGTTCCAAAATCAACATGGAGAGAAGCAAGCTTCACCATTTGTCCAAGATAGGTTCCATTAAAACATGGAAAACCTCATATATGTTGTACATGGAAGATTTTTTCCAAGGTCCACCACTTGTCCAAGCTAGGATCCAGCTAGGATCCATTAAACATGGATAGAAACAAGGCTCCACCACTCGTCCAACCTTTATAGCTGCAAAGTGTATCGGTTGTCTAAACTAGGCATGGGAAAATAATAGAAGGTCCACCACTTATTCAATATATTATCTCTAATAGCATGGGAGGTTTTGTCTCAAGATTTAGGAATTGGCTGACCTGTATTATATTGTATTATGATGAATTTGGTTTTAAAGTCAACTACTTATCCAAGCTATAAGTTTATATCTTGAATGGTATTCCTTCCCATCACTTAGAAAACCAATGATATGTTGTACATGGGGGGGTTTGTTACAAGGTCCACCACTTGTCCAAGCTAGTTTTATTGAAACATGCATGAAGGCAAGGTCCACCATTTGTTAAAGCTAGACTCCATTCAAATCTAGAAAATCCATGCTATGTTGTACATGGGGTTTTTGTTTTAAGATCCAACACTTGTCCAAGCTAAGCTCCATTGAAACATGGAGAGGAGAAACACTCCACCACTTTTCCAAGCAAGGAAACATTGATAATAGTTGGTTTAGTTTGAAGATACACCACGTGTCTAAGCTAACTCTATTGAAACATAGCAAGAAGAAAAGGTCCACCAATTGTCCAAGCTAGGCTCCATTGAAACATGGACAGAAGCAAGCTCCACCATTTCTCCAAGATAGGCTCCATTGAAACATGGAGAGAATTAAAGGTCCACCATTTCTCCAAGCCAGGCTCCAGTTGTCCAACCTATAAGGTTATATCTTAAATGGTAATCTTTCTAATCACTTGGAATACCCATGATATGTTTTACATGGGGGTTTTGTTCCAAGGTCACCACTTGTCCAAGCTAGCTCTATTGAAACATAGAGAGAAGCAAAGGTCCACCACTTATCCAAGGTAGTCTCCATGAAACAAGGAGAGAAGAGAGCTCCATCATTTCTCCAAGATAGGCTAGCCTGGATAAGTGCACCTTGAAACCAACCTTCCTATGAGGCAATAGAGCATATGCTACATCTTTTATGTATGCCCCATGCCTCAAATTAAGAAGTTATAGATTAAAAGTGGACCTTGCTTGAATGTCACATGTAGTAAATTAAGGAAAAATAGCCAAGTGGATTGTATTCCTCAATGGATCCTTGCTTTCACAAGTTGTGAACCTTGAGTCACTTTTACATTAACTTGGACAAGTGGTGGACCTAGAAACCAAGCTCTCCATGTTGAGGTAAGTTGTAGGTAGGACAGTAGAACATAGACAATGATAATGAATGCAATATACTCGTCTCCTAATAATCCAATTGATTGAAACCATGGTATTTTAGTTGTTTTCATTGTGTATTGTATGTGCATAAAGTGGAATGAGACCTTAAGAAAACTCAAATTTTTGACAAAATCTCTATATTTTGTACATGATATATTGAAAGTTTTCCAACCTGGGAATTGGGATTTTCCCACTTTACCTAATATGGTCTTAAAACTTACATTGCGCGTGTACGGTCCAGTTTTGCGAGCTCCTTCTACGAGCTTCATCTGGTGATTTGGTGAGCATACGTTGTCCGATTTTGCATTGCAGCATATCCACGCGTTCACATTGAGTAGAGCTACACATTAGGCACTTTAGATTTCAAAAACGGAGACCTGCAAATTTTGGCCAGACATCCTACGTGATTTTGCACCGTGTGTTTTGGGTTGGGGTTTTGGTTCATAGACCTTAGGGAGAGCGACCTATTGGTGGTAGTAGGGTCTCCTTCAAGTTCTATGGTGTTTCGAGATTGTTTGATGGATGTTCGGCTCTTACAAGCGTTGTAGGAAGTTTTCTCTTATGCACTCTTGAAGGCTGTGACTTAGACATTGGGTAGAGACCTCTGTAGGAATTAGTTAGGAGTCAGTCGAGTGTAAGGTAACACCTTATACTTGCTTCCACGCGTCTGCGGGTCGAGCTTCGTCCTTAGCTGACAAATCTTGTAAGGTGAGTTCTCGCTGTGCTGACGTCCGTCACGGCGTATCCGTCCAACAATGACCATAGAGGACAAGGCCTTAACTTGGTTCTAGACCATACCTCCTAAATCAATAACTGATTGACCAACTTTGGCAATGAGATTTGTTTCTGCTTGTTCAAAAATGGGAATCAAACATAGTAACATAGCTCAAATCTACAGTTTTAGATAAAAACCAGTTCTATCAGAGATAGTGTGAGTCAGATGAGACATTATATAGACAAATGTCCAAAGTTGGAAATCCCAACCGAGGAAAGACTCATCTCAATATTTCTAGAGGGGTTAGTAAAAAAATATTTGGACGTTATTTTGTATAGCAAAAAACACATGCCATGGGAAGCATGTAGTCTGGACGCGATCAACTTGATTGATAATTGCGAGATCTTCAATGAGGAGAGCATTGCTAAATATACAAACAGCAAGTGAACTACATTGACTATCCCAACACAAGTGGGACCAATTGTAAAATCTCTCGCAAACGCTATAGAAGACATGCTCAAACGTATGAATGATATGATGACAACATGCAAAGGATGCCTATGGGAGGGCCGAGGTAGGAACCAACCCTAGGACAACTTATACTGTTGAAATGGTGTGCCATTGAAGGAAAATGGACAAACCATGATACAAACAAGTGCTATTACAAGCCGAAATACAATGAAAATGTCGAGTATGTACTGATGACACCACAAGGACAACCCATGTATAGATACCCACCAAACGTGGCACCAATGCAAATATTTTCCATCAATCTAGAGAGACCACAACTAGTGGTAGGCCAACAACCACCACTTCTAGGGAATAATGCTATACCAATCAAGTACATGTTGCGTGAGGGACACGTGGATGAACAGGCTCTAGTACCCGTTACTCCATACCTTGAAACGAGTTTGATAACAATGGGGGTAGAAGAAGAGTGGTATAATCAATTGACACATTTTTTCCCTGTAGAACCAATGTACCAAACACCTACGGACGCAACACCTATTTACTTCATTGCAAACCAAGGAGCTAGACCGCATATGATCAAACCAATGCCCAAACCAGAAACTAGAAATTGCCATAACTGTGGGGCCAATGACCATTGGAAAAATGATTTTCCTATACCAGATAATAATGCGAGACCTATAGAGGTAAACTATGGAGCCAGTGGTTGCAAGGGTGTTCACTTTCTTGAAGACTTCCTTAGGAACCCAACAAACAAAGGGAAAACCGCCATAAACATAGTTCAAGTTGTGCAAAGTAGTTTGTCAGAAGGGGAACCTAAAATTCTAGTTCAAGTAGTTATAAGGACACAAGTCAAGGGGAATAAACAAAGAAATACAAGCGGGTCGGACATACCCTGCAACTCATCCAAAAACTCCAAAAAAGAGTGACGCATACGGTATGAACTCAAGAGATAGAAACTACAAAAGGAGGTTAAAGGGAAGATACAAAAAGAGATAGAAGAAAAGATGCAAATTCTTTCATCAGACTTTAAGAAACCTAGACCAAAATCAACTAGATCAGTATTGGTCATAAAATTTACGAACCAATCAATGCAACCTTAGAATATTTTCAAAAGTTGGCCAAACATTGAAAACCAAATAGAAAATTTATCCAATAGTTGATAGTGAAGAAGCTAAATTAGAAGCATAGAAGGATACTTGGTACAAATCACGCAATCCATCATTAGAAAAATAGAAACTCAATGGGAAATCATAGGGAAACCATTAGAAATTCAGATTAAAACCATTAGAGAAAAAGCACAAGAGAAGGGAGAGTTGGAAACTTTAGAGAACAATAACATCCAATCACCTCAAGTGATAGTTCTTGACAGTGAGGAGGGATGGGGACGAAGTGCCCATAGTTGTAGAAAATTTTCCAAATCACTTGTGGGAACGAGTGAAGGAAGCCAAATATGGGATCTTGACTCTAAAATTGGCTCCAATTGAATAGGTATGGCTAGATCAACCACCCATAGAATTAGATGAACCGTCTTTGTATGGAGATTAGGGATTAGAGCAGTCAGGCTTAACAAAATTCGGAACATTGCGGACACTACGTTTGTACTTAGGTGAGAATGAAGAGAAATCAATGGTTTGCAAAACAACAAGACTAAATAGGCCAAAACAAAACATAGATGTGGATCATTTACAATCCATTATGTCAACTCTAACTCAGTGCACAATCACATTAGGTAAGCTAATGAAGTTATGACCACACCTATGGGAGAATTTCAAAATACCTTGGAAAAGATGGGATTAAAGGGAGTATCTCGAACAAAACAAGAAAAATTGCAAAAGTAGGAGATACAAAATAAGCTTATCAACTTTGTGCCCATGAACAAAGTAGGAGACTACTGTGAAGGGAACGAGGGAAACACGAGCCTTCTAGTACATTATAATGTTGTAGCAACCATGGCTATTTTAGACAGTGGAGCATGTATAGCCACAACAACCAAAGCTGTCTGGGAAGTCTGAGGAAAACTAGCGATCAAGAAAACAAGGAATCGATGTTAGTTTTCCTCAGACTCAAAAAAAGAGCACCTAAGAGAAAAAATTCTACTCAGGGGAGGGAAAAAAAGCTTTTTGAGTTTCCAAACCAACATTGAAGATGCCAACAAAGATATTGCAGGAAACCAGACAATAATCTGAAAAGGAAACAACAAAACTTGCATCAGAAAACAAAATTCAATTCTTGATGAAAGTAGATGCAATGGATTGCATAAAAGACAAGACAATAGAATGATATCCAGACACATAACATTTGGAGCAACAAAACAAAAAAAAACAAAAATCACGCAAGCTTGATAAGAACAAAGGGATGTGTCATGCCTTTTGGTTTGACCAATGTACCGGCAACATTCCAAAGGCTAATGAGCCATGCTTTTAAGGAATATCTATGGAATTTCTTGTAAGTATACATGGATGATCTTTGTGTGCACCCACAAAAAGTGAGAGTCATTTTGAACATCTACAATGTGTCTTTGAGAAATGCCGTCTATATAGGATTTGCTTAAATCCTGAAAAATATGTTTTTATGGTTAGACATGGCAAAACTCTTGGACATATTGTGCCAAAAAATGGTATAGCCATAGACATGGAGAAGGTGGTAGTGATTTTGTTGAAATGGCTAGACCAACATCAATCAAGAAGTTCAAGCATTTATGGGGCATTATGGTTATTATCGTAGATTTATCTACATGTATGTAGTTATAGCTAAACACATTTATAGCTTTATCACTCATTTTGAATGGACCAACGAAATGTGAGGAATCATTCCAGAAGCTTAAATAAGATTTGCCCACAACACCAATATTGAAAGCTCCAGACTGGACCAAAGTGCTCCATGTGCATGTAGATTCTTTAAATTCTACTATTGGTTGCATCTTAGCTCAACCAAGAGAGGGAACCATGGATGTTTCTATCTCCTATGCTAGTCAACAACTAAACCTAGCAGAAAAGAACTACACAACCAGTGAAAGAGAAGGTCTTGGTATGGTGTATTGAGGTAAAAAATTCCGACACTACTTGTTAGAGACAACAAGTATGTCTTTTTTGTAGACCATGAAGCCTTACTCTATTTGGTGAACAAACTATACAACACATGAAGGATTGTGAGATGGTTTATCATCTTACTCGAATTCAACTTCACAGTGGTGGTAGTAAAAAAGGGCACCACGCTCCAAAGAGAAGATTATCTCTCAAGACTCACCACAGGGGAGGCACCCAAAAGGGTAGATGATGATTTACCAAATGCATATTTTTTCTTTGTGGAACTGGTTCGAAAATGGCTAGAGGATCTCGTATCCTTAATGACCTTAACATAAGTAGATACCCAAATATCAATCCCTATTACACCACGATTGAAAGAGCAATATCAATTGATGGCTTGAAGATTTTATCGCAAAAAAAAGGATGGAATCCTGCTTTTGTGCATTGATCCTTAGGAGCAAGATACCTACTTGAGTCAAGCTCATACCATGGTAGTAGGTCTGCATTCTACACAAGATCAAACCTTACGACGGTTGAATTGCTTGGGAGTTTATTGGCCTACCAGGAAGAGAGATGTTCATGATTATGTGAATAGTTGCTCTCAATGCAAAGAAAGAACCGCCATACCCCATGCCATGTTATTTTAGATTTCAACGACACCACAATGGAGTAGATACTTGGTGGAATATCTGTCTAAAAGAGTATTTCCAAAAGATATGAGTAAACAAAGACAAAGGGAAATAGAGACTAAACCAACCAAATATGCAATGATTGGGAATTATATGTATCAATGAGGGAAAGACCAACAACTTTGACTGCGTGTCAATGAAGAGGAGTATATTCCTATTTTAGAGCAAGTGCACACGGGTCTAGGAGGGAGTCACTTCTCTCATGAAACCACAACCAAAGCTATATTGATGGCTAGAATCTGGTGTCCAACATTGTTTGCCTATGTCAAATAATTTCTTTTATGATGCGGTTCATGTCAACAAGCAAAGATGTCGACACTAATTGATAGTATTCCACTACGACCTATGATGGGAGCATGTGCATTTGCAAAGTGGAGTATAGAATTTGTGGGTTTGATACAACCACCGACATACAAAAATTAACCAAATGGGCCGAGGCACGAGACACTAGGAAGAACAATGCTAGAATATATTGTTGCATTCTCGTATAAATGCATATTCACTAGATACATACATCCTATTGAGCTTGTGAGTGTTCGCTGATCGCACTTCTTCAATGAGGTGATAGAACAATCAATAAACAAGTTCATGGCAATTCATAACAAGTCTGTACCCTATCATCCTCAAGGAAAACATACCAACAAAAGTAAGAGCTCCGTATTGACTAAAATTGTTAATTCAAGTAGAACGGACTTGGAGATACATCTTCATTCAGCCTTGTGGGTATATCAAGTTTCATTCAAAACAACTTTGAACACTACTCCTTTAACTTGGCCTATGGCCCGAATGCAATATTGCCCATGGAGTTCTTATTATCCACTCTCAGATTGGCACGCAAGTTGGAATGGAAAGGGCATGAGTTGTCAGAATGACTTGAGGACTTAGAATGATAAGATGGACAATAATTAGCGGCCATTGCCCATATATACGCACAAAAATAATTTTAAAAAAGTTTCTTGTTTCACATTTGCTGATAAAAATATTCAAACCGGGGGATTTGGTTCTAGTGTACTCCATGAAACAACATATAGCCAAGTTCAAGAAAAAAGAACATGGTCCTTTTGTCATTGAAGATGTTTCATAAAGTGGTGCCATCAAACTAGCTACCTTAGATGAAAAATTGGATTAGTGGATTTCAACTCTACAAATACCATCTACCCTTGACTAATGATCTTTTGCAAAGAATGCATGTAGCAAAAGAAAGAAAGCTCAAATGATAGCAAGTGATTGAGGAAGCTTAGGAAAAAAATGCACATTCAAGTTTTGAAGCAAAAAGCAACAAGGCAACCTATTACTCAAGCTCTACATTGCAATACCCATTAGATTCAACTCTAGCAGATGATGAAGTCGAAACTGATGATGAATGGCTGAATGGTCTTGATATGCAAATTATAGGTGAAGGCCTTAGCAGTTATAGCCCTCCAGGCCTAGTCAATCACAAGCAGGAGGCATTACAAGAATCAACAAGGGTAGCATTGCGACAAGTGTCCCCCTTTCCCCTTTGAGAGAGAGACTTGATAAATGCAAAGACAATTAATTAAATCTCCTAACTTATCATTGGACCCCTTGGGTGGCCAACCAATAGGCTTTAGGGACACCATGAGGGGAACTTGAGAAGTGTCCCCTTTGCTTTCTTTGTACCAAGCATGCCTTGTGTGAGTGTGTGGGTGTTCTCTATCATCCCACGTCTTGTAGGGATCGCCCCCTCCTTGTAGGGATTAGATACACTACAAGAGGCTATTCATATTAGCGACGCTCAAAAAAAAAAAAATCCCAGCGTCGCTATGAGCGTCACAAATTTACAAGTAAATTTGCGACGCTCATAGCGACGCCGGCTGGGCTTAAAAAAATAACAGAGAGCGCCCAAAAACTCAGATCTCAGATCTGAGTTTTTTGGCGCCCTCAAGCAAGGAGCAGGTAACGCTCTCCCTCTCTCTCTCTCTCTCTCTCTCTCTCTCTCTCTTTCTTCTCCACACACACACACACACACACACACACACGAGGAGAGGAAGGAGAGCTAGGTATGCTCCTTCCCTCTCCTCACTCTCATGTTCCCTTTCCCTCTTTCTCTCTCCCTCTCTCTCTCTCTCACACACACACACATAGTGTTTTTGAGAGAGAGAGAGAGAGAGAGAGAGAGAGAGAGAGAGAGAGAGAGAGAGAGAGAGAAAGAGAAAGAGTACAAACATAAAAAAAAACGCACACACACATACATAAACAAAGAATGCACACACACGTTGAGAGAGGAAAAGAGAGAGAGAGCATGCATAAACAAAAAACGCACACATTGAGAGAGGAAAAGAGAGAGAGAACATGCATAAACAAAAAACGCACACATTGAGAGAGGAAAAGAGAGAGAAAATATGCATAAACAACAAAATGCACACACATTGAGAGAGAAAGAGAGAGAAACTAATTTAACGTCGTAGGAAACTAATTAAAATTAAAAGACCTAAAGATCTAGCCGACAAGGAGTTGAACTCAAGACCTATTATTCAAGAGGGAAATGGCATAACCAATCTATCATACTTGGCATGGGTGATAGAAAGGTTATACCATTTATCTCTTTTTATTGGCACACACATCCACACACGCACACACACAAGAAGAAGAGAGTTATAACGTCGTAGGAAACTATCCTAAAAGACGTTAAAGATTAGGTTAGATGTAGACTTACGTTAAATTAGATTTAGGTTTATTTAAGTTAAATTAGATTAGATTTAGGTTTATTTTTAGTTAGATTTATGTTTATTTACGCTAGATTTAGATTTACGTTATATTAGATTAGATTTAGGTCTCTATAGACTGCGATGCCTACATGAAGCGGGTGAAGAAAGCCCTCAATGGAATATAGGGTATTGCTGCCTTCACTCATGGTGGACTCTGTCGATCCAAAAGTACTGGTGAAATGTCTTCAGAAGATAGGGAAGAAGGTGGATCTTCTGGGCGGCAAGAGTCACTACATCCCCGACAATGACCATCTAGACAACCTCTAGTCATTCAACAGCAACTTCAAAGTTTGTAACAAGAGCAAGAACGGTCCAAAGGGCCAATTTCTGTCGTCAGATGTGGATGGAGATGAGGCAGCGTCACCGCCGGAAGTTAACTCTCACATCTTTAGTGATGAGAATGCCAACTCTTGCCGAGTTATGTGAAAAATTATGTGTTAAATCAGTTTTAAGGTTCTTATAATCCATGTTAGTTTAGTTCTTTGTTTTTAATATAACATAATTTACGTTAGATTTAGATTTATGTTATATTAGATTAGACTTAGGTTTATTTAGGTTTACCCACACACACACACACACACACACACACACAAGAAGAAGAGAATTTTAATGTCGTAGGAAACTATCCCAAAAGACGTTAAAGATTAGGTTAGATGTAGACTTACGTTAAATTAGATTTAGGTTTATTTTTAGTTCGATTTATGTTTATTTAGATTTACGCTTATTTACGTTAGATCGAGTCCACGCAAGAATTACTTACGGTTTAGGGTTTAGAGTTAGACGAACAGTGAAAAGATCTACTGTGAAAAGATGTTAAGATGCTGTGAAGTGCTACAGCTAGAGAAGAGGCAAAGGGGTTTTGTCCACTACATGCAGTATCATGTAGACGTGGGTCTGTAGATTTCTTGTACCCACAAATATAGGTATTGACCAATGAAGACGAGATTATAACCCGGTGGTTCTGATCTCCGTGCACCTCTAGACCGAGGTGTGCGGGGAGTGGACATGACTAGAGAATGTGAGGTAGAGAGAGAGAGAGAGAGAGAGAGAGAGAGAGAGAGAGAGAGAGAGAGAGAGAGAGAGAGAGAGAGAGAGAGAGATCGAGTTGTTGCCAATTATAACTCGTCGGACTCTGACGCTGGCCAACAAGCAGCAATCTTGCAACCCAATAGACGTGTTCGCAGGCGCTTTGGTCAAGCAGCATATGTGAGGCCACAAGATGCCTCACATATGTGTGATAAAGCCCGGGACACGCTATGGAGAACCGTAGATGATGAGCGCATATCTGGGATTGTCATGTGCAGTCTCGGTGTTGAGAAGAAGATGACGGAAGATCTAGAGGCTAAAATCAACCGATTTTGCATGCTCCACAATCCAGTGATGCAAAAGTGGATTTCACAATATGAGGATGCAAAGCAAGAGCGACAAAGGGCACGAATCGAGTGGAGACGGGGAAGACGACCACTGATGCACTATCCGACGGGTCTGGAGAGCCTACCAACATTCATGAGCTTAAGATGGTTGCACAACCAATTGAAAAGCGCACAACAATGCGGAGACGAAGTGACTGAGGAAAAGTGGGAGTACTCTCGGGGTTGCGCGACCAAGGTAAGTTTCCAATGTACGGCTAGCTAGTGACTTTATTTCTAAACGTTTGAACGGCCACTCATAATGTTTGTTCATTGTAGTATAAGTGATACACAGCAGCATGGTGTAAAGGTCGAAATTTTAGGGTGGAACGGATCGTCAAAAAGCGTTTTACTCAAGATTGTGGAATCATGGCAAAATTTGAACAGTTTAGTCGACGACGTTCCTCTGATGCAGATCCTGTGGTGGCGGAACTCACTTACTTCGGCACGCTACAAGAGATTTTGAGCATCGATTACAGAGGATTTTTTGTCGACTTGTTCGACGTGCAATGGTTCAAGATAATCATGGAGGGTCGCAACGCTACTGTGCATAGAGGAGAGTCTGGTTTTCTTGAGGTGGATTCTACTAAGAAATGGACTGACCTAAGAGACACTTTCGTACTACCCGAGCATTGTGAACAAGTAAGTATGTAAATAGTTAACATCCCCCTTTTACAAGTTATGTGCTTGAAAGCTCTCATGTAAGTTATGTGGCTTTGGCAAGTAATATTTCATCCTACAAAGTCTACATCAAACTGGTGGTACGTCATAGAGGTAGCCCCTCGTAGTGCAAGGACGTATGAAGGCTACCATGTGCCAATCACAACGGCATCAATGGAGGAGATCAGAGAAGATGCTCAATCAGAAGCCGCTGCGGTGGTGCCAGACGAGCATCAAGGTGCTACTACTCTATATGGGGTGCATACAGAGGATCTACAAAATGAAATAGAGGATATGTGTTTAAACGGAGAGCTCTATATAGATATAGGAAGTTATGCTGAGTTATGCGAGGATGAGAGAGAGATCTCTTAAAGCCACAAATATTGTATTTGAACAATTTTTCTCCGTGTTGTAAAAGCTCTGGCTCTCTAAGTACCTTCCATGGTGTATAACGCTCTTTTCTACTCGCGCTCACATATTTTGATTGAAAATTCTGAGTTTTTGACTTGCCTCTACTATCACTCAATTCATTGTGTCATTGTATTTATATGCGTCATTACGTCATTGTATTTAATGATCTTTGTGTCATTGTATACTCTATTCATTCAATATTAAGTTTAAATATTCATGTGTTTAATGCAGGTATGGATGATGAGGAGTTTCTTTCTTCTTTGTCACCGCAGCAGAGACAGTGGTACGTGGAGCGTCATCACTCTGGCACATCATTGTGCGTTCCTACTCCATCCACATCTCCCTCTCTTTCGGAGCATTCGGCGCGCTCCGAAGCTTCGGTGTCGACGAGACGATCTTCACACTCGTCTAGACACCGCCGCTCTAGTGGTGGCGGTGGCGGTTGTTGTGGGGATTCCGCCGCCGATGCCTCCACACCGCCTCGTGTTCGACGAGGCTCTTTACCCTCCCCTTCTTTGCCCGCCCCCACACCAGCCACAACATCGCCATCTACGCCAGGTTTTGCACGGCTGACTGTTCCTAGCAGCTACACACCTCTACCTACTCCGCCAGGAGCCACCCTACTCGACACTCCTCGCTTCGGGGCCCAGACGCCGGTGGAGACACCTGACATCCGTACCCCCATCGACACGCCGCTAGAGACCCCTGCCGGGACACCCAGGTTCACGCATCACCGGCCAGAGGGGTTGCCTTACTCCGTCGACTTTAGCGGCGGCATCATCATGGATGATGACGGCAAGGAGGTGATCTCGCGCATGTGTGGTCTTTGCTCTCAGCTGTTTAGACACTACATACTAAACAAATGGAGTGAAGTACCAAGTGATTTAAAAGACAGAGTCATCAACATAATTCATGATGAGTTTCCCGTTCCAACACGGGATCAGCGCTTCAATGAATACCTGATGAAGATTCGAATGCGCGAATACTGCAAACACAAGCGTTCCGAAGTGCAAAAAGCAATCAAGCATGGGTGGAACAGGCCAGATTGGCTGGCCAAAGAAGATTGGAAGAATGCGAAGAAAGCAGCGCGCGAGAATCCCGACCAGTGGAAGCAACAAAAGGATGCAGCCAGAGCACGAGTAGAGGTAGGGAGCTCGCACCACTTGGGGAGTGGTGGATGGGCATCATTTGAGGCCGATTTTGTAAGTGTTTTCGCATTGCTCTTTATGTTCGATAGTTTAGGGTTTATGAGTTTTTTAATTCTAACATAATGAAATCTTTGTATGTTTTGACAGTGGTCGATGACAGGACGTGATCCCACACCGTACGAGCGCAAGTACGCAGGTAGGAAGGGCTTAAACGCCCTGATGGACATTCTCAGTTCTCGCGGCGGCATGGTTAGTATTAGGGTTTACTCTTTTCTATTTTTTGTATTGTTTTATAAATGTCGTTATATGTTTATACTTACTGAAAGCTGTCTTATTGTCTTTTTTTGCAGAATCCGACAGATACGCCGCTTGGACGCGATGAGACGTCTGACTAGAGGACGTCAGTTTAGCCGTAGCTAGATAGCATTAGTTTAGGGTTTCTCATAGCTTATGTATCATGAGACGGATTTTATACGTCTTTTTGAACCATGTATATTATTACATTTGTCACCGCAGTTCATTTTGCCAATCAATTCTTTATGCCTATGATGTTGTACAATTGTCATTATTACATTTGCCAATCAATTCATTTTGCCTATGATGTGTACAATTGTCAATTTTACGCTTGTCAATTTTGCAAACAATGCGTCTTGTGGGTGACTATTTTGGGTCTATTATCTACCCTTGCACTTTTTTTAAAAAGTGAATCAAGTACAATATGGTTGATGGGTGGCAGGGCATTCAATGCCCTGTCACCAAAAAAAAATTCTCTCGGGCGTCGCTATAGACTTGTGTGTAAACGTCGCTATAACCGTCGCTATGAGTGTCTCTATATAGCGACGCATATAGCGACGCTCTCGTAGTGACGCTATTAGCGACGCCGGGGGTTATAAAAACCCAGTGTATTTCCGTCGCTAACAGCGTCACAAGAGCACACAACCTCTTGTAGTGATATTTGACTTTAACACCTTAAGCCCCTCAAGCTTAGGCCCAGTTCCCACCACAAGCTTGGCACTTAATCACTTCAAACTTGGGTTGGGTTCTCACTTCAAGTACAGTCCTAGCATCTCAGGCATGCCAAACACCTCAAGCATCTCTAGCACCTCAATCATCAAGCACCTCAAGCACCTTAGTCATCAAGCATGACAAGCACCTCAAGCACCTTAAGCTTAGACCTAGCTTACCTAAGGTCAAAGGAGTTTTACACTAACTATTGGAGGTCTTCAATGAATCTAACCCTAAGGTCTTATTCTCCATTGGTTAGCCTTGCTCTTTGATAGAACTTCCACATTTCAAAGACTACAAATACAATTAAATATTTCCAATACTTAGTTGGACAAATCAAAACCTCGTTGCTAAGAGCAGACGACACTGCTAAATCAGCTCAAAGGTAACCCCACTGTAGCCACACTACAAGGCACGAATCAGGCCTACAAAGCCCTAGAGCAAAATGTTATAGACATGGAGATGGAAATAGAGATGGAACAGATGCAGCGGTGTGAGATGTCTATTGGATTTTTGCAATGAGAGGAAGGATATCAAAAATAAATTTCACAACTCAAAAAAGACCTTTCCAAAGCTCAAGAGGCAGCTAAGGCCCTCAACTAGTGATTCCCTAAGAGGAAGCTAGACCCTCAACTCAACCCAAAAGCCTTACTGCAAAGGAAGAAGGCGCATTAAAGAAGAAAGTGGAAGAAGAAACAGAGCATATATGGAAAGATGTGATGCAATGGGAAGAGAACATCTTGTACTCAATCAATGTCAATGTTCTCACATTGACTACTATAAATGAAGAATGGAATCAGCAAGCGCTCCCCTTCCCACTCATCAAGATTAAAGTGCTACAAATCAAGAAAAGATTGCTCAAGGACATTGAGGCCAACCCTGCAATGTACATCCAAAATGCTAGGAGATTTGATTAAACCAACACCCCAAGTATTTCATCTTATATGCATTTCTCCAAGTATAAAGCATGATCTTGTGCCTTGTTTGGTACCAAGAGTCCAGAGTTGGCAACATCACCTTATCATTCAGCAAAAGTGGCCAACCTGACTAAATCATCCCAAATTTCCACCACCATCGAATGACATCCCTACTGAAGATTATATTGTGGATTATGTTTCTTTGATTTTTCAAATTTTCAAAGGGATACCAGATTTTGCCTGCATCATGTTGGCAAAGATCCTTAAGATGCTCCTTACTTGTCTATAGACTTTCCACTATGCGGAGAAAACAAATGAAGCATGGATGTCATTCCTCAAAGGTAAAAAAGGATTGTGCTATGCTCTATCACGCTAACCTTTGGAGGAAGTGCTCTACACATTTTATGCTTGAGTGATGTACAGAGGCTTTGAAGAGGCATTCTACAAAGACATTGAAGAGGCATTCTACACAGGCTTTGAAGAGGCATTCTACATAGGCTTATTTACTTACATATCAAAGTTTTTTTGCCCAGTCTCATCACTAATCTCAGAGCAAGATTTAGAAGCTATTTAGCAGTGGAACAGAGGAACACGATCATCATGAAATTCTATCTACTAAAGATAAAGAGCTTCATCTCAACAAGTATCAGTAGGGCTTGGATTATCAAGCAAAGGGGACTATAGCTAGAAAGCTAGCTACTTAGCACCCTAAGTAGATGTGTCATGGACGACACAATCAAGGAGGGGGGGAATGTTAGCTGCTCAACTAACAAGAGGACATCATTTTTATTTTCTATCCTCATTGTTTGTATCACAAATTCATGTATTAATGATAAATCTCATAAACGTCCAAAGCTATTGTATTATCATTGGCTGTCAAAGAGTGTAAAGGGGACGAGGGCTTCCAAATTTGTAACTAAATTCAGTTCCTAAGCCTTGTTATTGAGCCCAAACAGCAAGGAATCCATTCTTTTACACTAGTTTGGTACCAAAACAAGACACTTAAGTGTCCTTTATTTAAAACAAATTTAGATTAAATGCTACTTGCATCAAACGGTGTATTCAAGAAAATCCACTCGGTATGCTTAAAAATGTTACTTAGAGGCTAGCCTACTCATTCTCAACCCTTTCCTCATCAAGTACTTCATGTACACCTACATCAATAATAGACTGATGTATAACATTTTTAGAAACCCCCATAGTCTGTACATTTGACTCATTCGAATTTACATTCAAACTTCCACCACTGAAAAGAGGCAACAAAGTGTAATAAATATCTTGTGAGATTACATTACTATGTCTGGCACATGATAACAAGCGCTGAATAGAATCTTTCACAAACACAACATCTCGTGAGACCAAGATACACTTTTTTTGCAGATGATACAATCTGTAACCTTTGATTTCAACACTTAATAAAAAAAACTACATTTAACAGCCTTATCATCCAAATTTTTTTGTCGTGTTTGTGGAACCAAAGCATATGCCAAACAACCAAAAACACACATGTGCTAAATAGAAGGTTTTCTATCATGCCATGATTCATATGGAGTCATAGACTACAAAGATTTCTTAGGACACCTGCTAAGTACGTAGGTGGTACACATGATGGTCTCAAGCCAAAACAAATGCGGCAAAACTTGATTTTGGACTATACATCGTGCCATTTCCGTAAGTGACATGTTTTCCCTCTCAGCAACACCATTTTTTTGAGCCATATACGGCATTGTACGTTGGTGTTTTATCCCACGACTAGCCAGAAATGCATTAAATTTTGAGACATATACTCCTCCCCTCGATCGGAATGGGGGGTGCCCATAGTACATTTTGAGACACTTTTACAAAAATTATTTGAAGCTCATAGATACATACTTCACTTTAAGCGGATATACCCATGTATGCCTGGAATAATCATCAATGAAAGTCACAAAGTAAAGGTAATTGCCCAAGGATGGAGTTTGCATGGGCCCAAAAACATCACTATGAAAAAGCTGCAAGATGCATGTGGCCCTAACAGAATGATTCTTTGGAAACTTTGAATGCTGCTTCTAACCTAATTTATAGACTTCACAAACATGTTTTGACAGGTTCTTCAAGAGGTGTCAAAGAAGCAACCATATCAAATTTTTGCAAACGCAACAAACTGGCAAAATTCAAATGTTCAAAACATGCATGCCAAAGTTTTGCATCTGAAATAGCCTTAGAATCCACAACTGCATTTGCAAAATTCTACCCACACTTGTCATACAAAGTGAGCTTATATAGCTAATGGCATAAAATGCCAAATGTAACAATTTCATCACCAAAATTGAGATTATGTATTGTACATCTGTCGTCCACAAATTTAACTACAAGTCCAAGTCTAGAAAGTGCAGATACAAACAAAAGATGATTTTTGATCCCAGGTACATACAATGCATCAATAAGTGAGAAAAATTTCCATTTGTAGTAGTAAGCACAATCTTTCTAACTTCCCTGACCATATAAGAGACATTGTTGGCACAAGTGACTGAATTCCCATGAGGGACAACCTTGAGAGAGGTAAACAAGTCACGATGAGAGGTAATGTGCTTTGTAGCACCACAGTCAAAGTACCACACTTGAGCATCTACAACAACTGTTAAACACGCATCATGGATAGAAGGATCATAAGTGCACTCTACACTAAAAGACCATTCTTCATCAGCATCAGCATCACAATCTCCCTTCACGGAAGATCAACAATAGATGCATTTGTAGTGGAACCAGCATTAGTAGTGGAACCAACCTCTCTCTTCTTAGCCTCTTTGGCCTTCAGCTTAGGACACTGGTTGATCAAGTGATCATTAGCTTTACAATAATGGCAATACATCTTCTTTTTTCCCTTATCACCAAAATTCCCAGGCGAATTGTTGCTAGCAGAAGCATTAGGAACAAGTGATTTACCACTTGTAGAAGAACCATGAAAAGTGGCTACATTGCTGTTACCACCTTTTCTTTGAGTAGCAATAAAGGCATGTTTAATTGCACACTTTTTTTTTTGGAAAGTGACTCTTGCAACATCAATGTGCATAATGCATCAAACTTGACAACTTCTGGATTTCCTTGTGTCACGAGTCTCCAAGTACTAGCAAAAGTCTGGTAAGAATTTGGCAAAGCATCAAGAACAGTTTGCACAAGGGAACTATAAAAAATGACTTTTCCTGCTAAAATAAGTTGCTCATTGATATCCTTGGCACTAGGAAGAAAAGTGTCGATGTCATCTTCCTCATGAATAATCTTTGACTCCATCTCTTTTCGTAGTAATGCAATTTTTTCCTCATTGCGACTTGCATAAAGACCAACCAGAATATCCCAAGCCTCTTTTGCAGATTTTGTTGAATGAATGTGAGGAGTAATAGTGCACTTCACAGACAACACAATCAATGCATGATCCTGCACATCTTTTACATCCCAAACAGCTTGCTCATCCATAGGCAAAACTACAGTTTTTCCACCAAAACTTGCAACATCCTCAACATTGCTGACATCCTTAGAACCGAGACATACATCAATGTCTTGAGAAATGTTCCAAACGCCCTTTGACACAAGGAAATGTTGCATCATGTAAGCCCACATAGGGTAATTGTCCCCATCCAATCTATCCTAAGCAAGCAAACATCTTGAACACATCTGGAAGACATCTGTGTTGTTGTCAGCCATGGCGAATGCTGCACCTCATGTGAAAACTACATAAAAGGAATAGAAATGAGGAAAAAACAACACATGCTATATATACAACACAAACCGTAGAAGAGTGTAAGGACCTATTATGCAGATAATGGCACCAACAAAAACTTAGCACAAAATGACGAAATAGTATGTGTAGTACTACTTGTAGTGGAAACAAAGACTGAAATGTGCCCGAATAAAAAATCTAAGTAGATTAAGGTCTGCGAGCTTACCCAAAATATTTTTTGACCTACTGATGCTCGCCAAAGCTCACAAAAATCAAAGAAAGTGAGCAGGCGTGTGCTGGAGCTACTGACACTAAGCTCAGGAGGACACAACCTGCTCTCATACCAATTGTTGGAATTAGGGTTGCAGGAAAACACACACAACTTGGATAAGACAAAGGAAGCTCAAGGAACACAATAGAGAGTGTATTACTTAGTGTGCAATGGAAAGATACGATATCCCTAGAGTGATGGGCGTATATACAATGCACGAGCCTCCTAGTGAGGGGAAAAATGCCCCGGGTGGTGGTCCTAAGTGTGTTAACACACATCACTACCAAATGTATATGGTAACACAAGATACATCTAACACCCCAATCTACTAACAAACACATACCAAATTGCACAATTCTCCCCAATTAATGAAAAATCATACTTATCACCCCAACACCATCAAATCATCAACATCCCACGTTTTCCTCTCAAATTCTCACAAACTCTCTCCCTCTTGCACATACATGACCAACATGGGGGGTACACACTCCCACACACTTGCTGCCTTGCACAAATCTAAGAAAAAACAAGCTAGAGATAGAGATGACATAAAAGAATGGGGCAATTGCAAACTCACTCTCCCAAAATCAAATCTTACAAATTCAAAAAATCCTCTTTTCACTCCTTCCAAATCTCTTCTTAAACATGAGAGAGAAATCCCCATATTTGTCATCAAGGAAGAAGGTGGCTTGGAACTCGTGGGAAACCTTCCCTTACGCTCTTCTTTGAGCTTTCCTCTTTCCAAAAAAAAGAAGTTCAAAAACCCTCTTCTTCTACTCCGTGCTGCTCACCCAAAACACTGCACAGTCGGCCCCTGAAAATACTTTGAGTGATCATATCTTCCTTGTTTAAGATCCAAATATATGTATAGAGCGTGACTTTCAGTGCATGTTCAACACTCCAAATCCATACATCTACTTACCACTTGGGCCCTTTTGACATATGCATCACCTGTCCTAAATCTACAAATCATATCAACTCAAACTACCATACCTTGATGACCATAACCCCATTTGACGAGCTACAAAGATGAGCTTATAAAAAAAGTAAAGGACCACATAGTGCATCATAAAATGAGCATTTTACCACTTTTCACACATCTCAACCAACAAGCATAAAATCCACCATTTTGGTCAAAAATATTGCATTTGGCATGCACATTGAGTACGCACCTACCCAAACCTATATCTAGCTCCTCTCCAATAACAACTCCATCATCAAACATACATGGACACACTTGCTTTTGGCTATCAACATGGTTTAGGTGTACCACCATTGCCCACATCCCTTGTTGAAAATTCATGTTCAACCAAAAAGTTGCTTATTGAACTTGGAAACTTCAATGCTAAACAAATTATTATTGATTTTTTTTTTCTACCATTTGTACAAAGTGTTACTCATGGCTACCCAAAAACAATAACTAGGTGGGTTTCCCACCCCCCTTGATTTGCAAGTGCTTTACATTAACAATGAATGATTTGTCAAAATAGAGCTTCAACTTGACTCCATTCACTCTGTGTCGTAACTGCGTACCATTCATCTTTACTAGTTGATATGTACGTTTAGAAGAAGCTTTCCATGTAATTTTGTTTCTAGTTCTTCTTGAACTTATTTTTGAAGTTGAAATTTCAATATCTCTCGTACCCTTCATCATGAAATCTCCTTCTTGTATACTCTTTTTTGGCAAGATTTAATTGAACTTGGAAACACTCTTCTCCGTTTTCTTCATATAAAAGGCTACAATAGTTTCTCTATTCATCTACAAAGTCTCAATACAAGTGAACAATCCTATACCATATCTTTGAGCCTTATGAAACTGCCATATACCTTTCATCCCCCAAGCTATGCATGTATAGGAAAACTATCTCTTTACCATAAACCGAATCGAATAGTGTGATGTTAGTTTCTACTTTATAGGAATTCATGTAAGCCCATAAACATTTAGTCAAATTGGCCTCCCACTCTTCCACTTTCTTGTAGATATACTTGGTGAGCGTCTTGATGATTCATCCATTTCCATTTCAACCAAACCATTGCACTGAGGATGGTATGGCAAGGAAAACCTATGCGTTGTTTCAACAAATATACTAAGACTAAGTCCCTTGGTTTGAAAATTTTGGTCAGTAATTGTGAGTCAAAAAGCTGTATTTGTTTTTTTTTTTGTACGTAGATGTGAGAAATGATTGATAATTGTTGCTCATCCAATCTTTTCAAATCTTCAAGTCATTCTGACTCGGTATAGCAACTCTGAGAGTGGGTAATAAGAATTCTATTGGCAACATTGCATCCACGCCATAGACCAAATTAAAAGGAGTGGTGTTCAAAGTTGTTTTGAAGGAAACTTGATAAGCCCATAAGGAAGAATGAATATGCATTTCCCATTCTGTTCTGCCTAAACTAACAATTTTAGCTAGTATAGAGCTTAGAATTTTGTTCATATGTTCTTCTTGACCATTTGATTGAAGATGTTAGGATGCATATTTGTTATGGATTACCATGAACTCATCTAACAAATATTCTATCACCTCATTAAGAAAATGTGATCCACGATCACTCACAAGCTCAATAGGAAGTCCATACCTAGTGTATACACATTCATACAAGAATGCAGCAATGGTTCTCGCATCGTTCTTCATGGTGGCTTGTGCCTCATCCCACTTGGTTAAATCATTTTTGGCCACAATAATATATTGTGCCTAAGTTTTGTAAGTTGGTGGCTAGATTGGTCCCACAAAGTCTATATCCCACTTAGCAAAGACTTGTGCTCCCATCATAGGTCGCAATGGCATATTATCAACCCTTGTCGTCATTGTTTCTCTTTCACATGCATCGCATCGTCTAGCAAACTCTTTTGCATCCACAAATAAAATTTGGCCACCAGATACCTACCATCAATATAGATGTGGTCGTGGTTTCATGAGAGAAGCAACCTTTTGCTAGACCTACATTCTTGCTTGTTCTAAAATAGGAAGATATTCCTCCTCATTTGCACACAATCTAAGATGTTGGTCTTTCCCTTGTTAATAGAGTTGGTTTCCAATCAAGATATAGTTGGCAGCTTCCGTTTCTATTGCGCTCCTTCATCTTTTACTCATGTTTTCTGAAAATATTTAGTTATCTAGATATTCTACTAGGTAATCACTCCACTGTGGTGTGGCCGCAATGTGGAATAACGTGGCATGGGGTATGGCATCTTCTACTTTACATTGCAAGCACTCATTCACATATTGATGAACATCCTTCTTCATAGTGGGCCAATAAACCCCCAACCAAGTTAATCATTGTAAGGGTTGGTCTTGTGCAAAGTGTAGTCTTACTATTGTGGTATGTTCTTGACTCAAGTAGGCTTCTTCTTCCTCAGGATTGATGCACAAGAGTAGGATTCCATCTTTGTTTTTTTTATATAAATGTCCAGCTAGCAACTTATACAATGCAGATTTCTCAATTAGTAACACAAATTGGTATTTGAGAATCTACTTGCATGATGGTCATTAGGGTCTTCTGACCATATAGGAATCATTTCCACAGAGAATAGATATGCATCTGGCAAATCATTGTCTATCCCTTTAGGTGCTTTCTCACATCGAAATTCTCAAAATGACTTTCTCATTTGGTGGAGTGCACAAAGAGGTCATCCAAGTATACTTCTAAGATATTTTGTAGATATTCCTTAAAGGCAGGGATTATCATCCTTTGAAATATTTCCAGTGCATTAGTCAAGGTGAATGGCATGACTCTGTAGGTGATTTTCCCATTATATAGAAAAGGCTATTTTATGTTGGTCCTTGGTATCTATTATCAATTGATTGTACCCAGAGAAGCCGTCTAAAATGCTATAAGCTTCATTTTTTGCTACCCGTTCTAGCACGTGATCAGTGATGGGAAGAGGATAGCTTTCTTGTATAGTGGTAGAGTTCACTTTTTTGAGATTTACACACTCTGAGTTTGCCATTTTTTAAAGGCACCACAAAATAGCCATGGTTGTTATATCATTGTACTATACTAGAAGGGTAGTGTTTTCCTCATTCCCTTTGCAGTAGTAGTCCTCTACTTTGTTTATAGGAGTGACCTGACAATTTTAGTATGTATGTCTTTGTTTTGCAATTTTTCCAAGTCCATTTGAGATGATTCTTTTAGACCCATCTTCTCCATGGTGGTTTATATATCACCCCACAATTCTGATTTTAATCTCAGTAATTCTCCCAAGGTGATTGTGCATTGAACTAGTGTTGAAATAATGGATTATATATTAGCCACATCCAAGGTTTTTCTTGGAATTTCTAGTTTGGTTGTTTTGTAGACCATTTATTTCTATTCATTCTCTCCTAATAAGTAGGATGGTAGCGCCTACAAAGTTCCAGCTTTCAAAGAGCTTGACTGCTCTGATCATCCTCCATATGATCGTTGTTTGTCCAGCTCCATGGGGAATTTATCAAACCAAACTTCCTCAATTGGGGATGATTTAAAGGTTATACTCCCATCTTTTGTTTCTCTAACCCTTTTCCATATGTATTTTGGCCAGTCTCCTTCAACTATCGGCACCTCATCCCATCCTTCCTCACTATCAGGAACTTCCAGTTGAGGTGATGGTGCTTTATCATTTTCCATGTTTCCCAACTTGTCCTTTTCTTGAACTCTTTCCTTCAGGGTTTCAATCTCATTTTCAGCCGATTTTTTTGTTAAGTATGGAGCCTGATTTACCCTTGTAATTTTATGTGGTAAAAGCGCACATTTGTAAGGCCCCCATTATGAGGAGAAGCCATCGTGCGTGAAGGAAAATCACTCACCGGAAACCAAAATTTTCACGGACAAGAATCAGGGGCAACTTTAAAGGCCGGAATATTCTTTTTCGCCGAAATATTATGGCCGGACGGCGGCCGGAAAGTGGTCGGAAAACAACCGGTCGGTTGGCCGGTGGCCGGTAGTCAATGGCCGATGGCCGGTGGTTGGAAGTCAATGGCCGGTGGCCGGTGGCCGAATTCAAAAGTGGACTTGTCTTCTCAAGGGCGGCCACACATGGGCGGATTGGAGGGTCTGATTTGGACTTATTCGCACAAGGGCGGCTACACATGGCTGTCTCTCATAAGAGAGGGCAGCCCTTTTGGCTTATAAAAGGAGGCCATTTCTACACACATTTCATAGTGTGAAGTTTATGCAACAAGGTGAGTGTGAGGTGGTGAGAGTGAAGCAAGGCGGGAGCTCCATTAAGGGTATAATCCCTTTGTAAACTACTTCTTGTTTTGAAGTACTAAAGCCATTGAGTTGTTGCTTTCCCGTGGACGTAGCCCACATTGGGTGAACCACGTATATCGTGTGTACTCTCTCTCTCTCTCTCTCTACTCTATAATCTCGTGTATGTAAATCTGTCTCTCTCCATTAAGTAATCTACTCAATTATCTATTTAGCTACGTCTTATTTCCTAACAACTGGTATCAGAGCAAGGTTTGCTTGTAGCTAAATTATCTCAAGGAAAGATTTCCTTGAATTGAGTGGGAGTTTTGGCGGAGGAAGGGAAGCTCAAGATTGAGAAGTTCAATGGAAAAAACTACCAACATTGGAAGATGCAGATTGAAGACTATCTCTACCAGAAGGACCTCTATTTGCCACTAGGCGGTCTTGCGAAGAAGCCCGCAACAATGGCAGATGAAGCATGGATTGTCCTTGAACGAAAGGCACTGGGAACAATCCGATTAAGCTTGGCGTCAGCGGTGGCCTTCAATGTTTCGGAGATGAAGACCACGGAGGACTTGATGAAGTCACTTGAGGACTTCTACGAGAAACCATCGGCATCCAATAAGGTATTTCTTATGAAGCGCTTGTTCAATCTAAAGATGGCAGAGAATGGTTCAGCTGCAGAACAACTAAATGAATTTAACACAAACATATATAAGTCAACTTCGATCAGTGAAAATCAATTTTGATGACAAAGTGCGAGCTCTCCTTATACTATCATCTCTACCGGATAGTTGGGACAGCCTTGTGATGGCTGTAAGTAATTCTATCTTTGGCACAAGTACTCTTAAGTTTGATGATGTTGTGGGTGTTCTCCTAAGCGAGTAAATGCGAAGGAGAAGCACAGGAGAATCATCAAGTGTTGCACTATCAGTGGAAACAAGAGGAAGGCCTAAGGAGAGGTTCAAAAACCAAAAGGGTCGTGATCGCTCAAGGCGGAGCAAGTCACGCACAAAGTCAGTTCTTGAATGTTGGAACTGCGGCAAGAAGGGCCACGTCAAGAAGGATTGCTGGTCCAAGAAGAAGAAGGAGATAGAGTCTCAAGACAACAAGCCAACATCGGAGGCCAATGTGGCAGGTAAAGTAGAGGAAGATGCTCTAATTCTCTCATTAGACAATGTGTCTAATTCTTGGATAGTAGATTCCGGGGCTTCATTCCATGCGACACCACACAAGCAACATTTCCAAGACTACACCAAAGGTAATTTTGGGTATGTATACTTGGGAGATGATGAAGCTTGTGAGATTGTCGGCAAAGGTACAGTTTCTGTCAAAACTGCTAACGAAAATGAATGGAAGCTTAAAGATGTTAGGCATGTTCCTTCTCTTCGCAAAAAATTGATCTCTACAGGACAATTGGATGATGAAGGTCACAACATTGCATTCGGAAACAAACGGTGGAAGATCTCAAAGGGATCTTTGGTGGTTGCCAAGGGTGAAAAAGTCGGTACACTTTACTTGTGTACTGTTAGCACGCAACCTTCAGCTTGTGCAGCAACTACAGAAGTTGACAGTGCGGTGTGGCACTACCGACTTGGGCATATGAGTGCCAAAGGAATGCAAATCCTTCAAACAAAGAAGCTTCTACCAGGTTTGAAAGAAGTGGACTTAGAGTTCTGTGAAGATTGTGTTTATGGTAAACAAAAGAGTGTAAAATTTCAAAAATCAAGAAATGAAAGAAAAAATAAAAAACTTGAGTTGGTTCATTCTGATGTTTGGGGTCTTGCAAGTACACCATCACTTGGTGGCTCATTGTACTATGTAACATTCATAGACGATGCGACTAGAAAAACATGGGTTTATGTCATAAAGAATAAATCCGATGTATTTTCCATATTTCAAAGGTGGATAGCCTTTGTGGAGAATGAAATAGGTACCAAGGTTAAATGCCTCAGATACGACAATGGAGGCGAATATTGAAGCCAAGATTTTGAAATCTTTTGTGCTAGCAATGGCATTCGGAGGCAAAGGACAGCCCCAAGGACACCTCAACAAAATGGGATTTCGGAAAGGATGAACAGGACAATCATGGAACGAGCACGAAGCATGCAGCTACATGCAGGCCTACCGCTTGAGCTTTGGGCGGAAGCTGTAAGTACGTATGTGTACTTAATCAATCGGTCACCCTCAACGGCATTGGATGGGGGAGTTCCGGAAGAGGCATGGACAGGTAAACCGGTGAATTATGCATTTCTCAAAGTGTTTGGGTGTGAGGCTTTCATGCACATAGATAGAAGCCTAAGATCAAAGTTAGATGCAAAGTCCAAAAAGTGTTTCTTCATTGGCTATGGAGAAGGAGACTTTGGGTATCGCCTATGGAATCCTGAAGATGGTAAAATCTTAAGGAGTAGGGATGTAATTTTTAACGAACAAAATATGTACAAAGATTACTTGGAAAGAAAACAAACAAAAGAAACAAGTGATGAGTACATGGAGCTTGAGGACGGTGAAGACTCAAGGACTGCAAACGGTGACAATGTGCAACAACGTCAACCAAATGAGGAGCCTCAACCTATTCCCCGAAGATCTACAAGAGCAAGTAGACCCCAGAAAGGTTTGTTCCTTCCTTCAACCATCTCTTGATCTCAGATTCTGGAGAGCCGAAATCATATGAAGAAGCTATGCAACATGAATCCAAAGAAGAATGGACGAAGAGCATGCAAGTGGAGATGGACTCACTACATCGCAACCAAACATGGGAGTTGGTTGAGTTGCCTAAAGGTAAGCGGGCACTTCAAAACAAATGGGTGTACAAGCTAAAGGAAGAAGAAGGTAGGAAGAAAAGGTACAAGTCTAGGCTTGTGGTAAAAGGTTTTTCTCAAAAGAAAGGTATTGACTTCAATGAAATATTTTCTCCTGTTGTAAAAATGAACTCAATTAGGCTTGTCTTAATCCTTGTGGCTGCTCATGATCTAAATCTCGAGCAAATGGATGTAAATATGGCATTCCCTCACTGTGACTTAGAGGAGGAAATCTACATGCTTCAACCAAAGGGGTATGAAGTAAAAGGTAAGGAGAAAATGGTTTGCAGATTAAAGAAGAGCTTGTATGGTTTAAAGCAAGCATCAAGACAATGGTACTTGAAGTTTGATCGATGGATGTTGGATCATGGATTCACAAGATGCAAATCGGATCATTGCGTCTACACGAAGAATTTGGGAGATGGGAAATTCATCATCCTAATGTTGTATGTTGATGACATGTTGATTGCAAGTGCTAACATGCAGGACATCAAAGACCTAAAAGAGGAGCTGTCCAAATCTTTTTCAATGAAAGATTTAGGTGCTGCAAAGAGGATACTTGGTATGAAAATATCAAGGGACAGGACGAAGAAGACAATAAAGCTATCTCAAGAAGATTACATCAAGAAGGTACTAGAAAGGTTTGCAATGCAAAATGCAAAACCAGTTTCTACACCTTTGGTTGGTCATTTTAAACTAACGAAGGATATGTGTCCAAAGACACAAGAGGAGATAGCCTATATGTCAAAAGTTCCATATGCTGCAGCGGTAGGTTCTCTAATGTATGCTATGGTATGGACAAGGCCAGACATTGCACATGCAGTGGGAGTTGTGAGTAGGTTCATGGACAACCCAGGTAAAGAGCATTGGCAAGCTGTGAAGTGGATACTTAGGTATCTAAAAGGGAGAACAACAAATGCTTTGTATTTTGGAGGAACTGATATTTTTCTAGAAGGGTATGCTGATGTAGATATGGCAGGTGACAAAGATACTCGAAGGAGCACTACTGGCTATGTGTTCACGGTTGGAGGCACAGCAATAAGCTGGGCTTCAAAGCTGCAGAAAGTGGTTTCACTTTCTACCACGGAAGCAGAGTATGTAGTAATGACGGAGGCAAGCAAAGAAATTATGTGGCTTCACAGATTCTTAGAAGAGCTTGGATTCAAACAAGACAATTGTGTCTTGTACAGTGATAGCCAAAGCGCTATCCATCTTGCAAAGAACTCAGCCTTTCATTCAAGGACAAAGCACATTGAGGTGAGATATCACTTCATACGCACTCTTTTGGAAGAGGGACAACTAAAGCTAGGAAAGGTGCATACAAGTGAAAATCCTGCAGACATGTTTACAAAGGTGGTCAACAAGGAGAAGTTGAGCTTTTGCTCATCTTCAATCGGCATTCAAGGATAAGAAGCCAGAATGGAAAGCAGTCACAGGTTTGGTTTGGAGATGAGTCTCCAAGTGGGAGATTGTTAAGTATGGAGCCTGATTTACCCTTGTAATTTTATGTGGTAAAAGCGCACATTTATAAGGCCCCCATTATGAGGAGAAGCCATCGTGCGTGAAGGAAAATCACTCACCGGAAACCAAAATTTTCACGGACAAGAATCAGGGGCAACTTTAAAGGCCGGAATATTCTTTTTCGCCGGAATATTATGGCCGGACGGCGGCCGGAAAGTGGTTGGAAAACAACCGGTCGGTTGGCCGGTGGCCGGTAGTCAATGGCCGATGGCCGGTGGCCGGTGGCCGAATTCAAAAGCGGACTTGTCTTCTCAAGGGCGGCCACACATGGGCGAATTGGAGGGTCCGATTTGGACTTATTCGCACAAGGGCGGCTACACATGGCTATCTCTCATAAGAGAGGGCAACCCTTTTGGCCTATAAAAGGAGGCCATTTCTACACACATTTCATAGTGTGAAGTTGATGCAACAAGGTGAGTGTGAGGTGGTGAGAGTGAAGCAAGGAGGGAGCTCCATTAAGGGTCCCTTTGTAAACTACTTATTTTTTTGAAGTACTAAAGCCATTGAGTTGTTGCTTCTAGTCTAGCTGCTTCCATATCCGGATGTTGGATAGTTTTTCCATTGATTTTCCAGGGTTTAATCCGCTTTCAACCCAGCTTGGAAAGCCTCCAAAGCTGCCTTGATTGGTTTGTAGATTCGGTTGACCATTATTGATCCAATCGCTTTTGATTTTGGTTCTTTGAATTCTATTGAAGGAGTCTAAATTTTTTCTTCTCTTTCCTTCGAGATCTTCTCTTTAGCATCTTTTTGTTGTTTTTCTCTCTTACGTTTGTACCTCTTGTGTCTTACTTTCCTATTATTTCAAAATGATTTACTAGATTTGTCAAATCCATTTGCATTTTTCTACTTGTTCTCCTTGTCTTGGACTCTAGTCATCACTTGAACAAGAACTGTTGGTTCCCCTTCTGATCAACTACTTGGTATGACTTGAATTATGGTTATAGTAGTTCTTCTTTTGTTGGCTGGATTGGTAAAAGCTTCAATAAAGTTTCCACCCTTTTTTTCACATGCCCCACAATAAGACTCTATAAGTCGTGCATTCTTATCCAGTTTGGGATAGTCATTCTTCCAATGATCATTCGTTCCACAGTTATGACAATTCCCAATTTTTGATGTGGCCATTGGCTTGGCCATTGGTGGTCTTGCTCCTTGATTTGCAATAAAGTTAATAAGTGTTGTTTCAATAGGTGCTTCAAACATTGGCTCTATAAGGACTGCTATACCACTCTTCTTCTATTCCCATTGTTATAGATATTGTTTTAGGGTATGAAGTAATAGGTACTAGAGCTTGATTATCCATCTAACCCTCGGGTAGCATATACTTGACCAATACAACATTGTTCCAGGGAGTGGTGGATGTTGGTCTAATACTGGTTGTGGTCTCTCTATATTCATTGGCAATCTATGCATAGGGTTCCACATTTGATGGATAGCGATACATGTGTTGTCCTTGTAGCCTCATTCAAATGTACTGAATATTCCCATCGTATTTAGGCTTATAGTAGCACTCCTTTGTCTCGTGATTTTTCCATTTCCTCGACAACGGCGCCAAAATGTCGGTCGGCTACTAACAAGCCTCACCATATCGATGCTAGCAAAGCGAGAACCACAAACATAAAATCTCAATCCATGGAAGAAGTTGACCTGACTAGTGCATGGAGGCTACAAGAAATACCCAATCTCTCAGAAAACCCAAGTCTATGTTGCTCCTACTTATCTAAGTCTCAAATGTGTGTCAAACACCAAAAGATACTTTCTCTACCGCAACCTTATTCAAACAAATTTGTGTAGCTACTGGTCTTTGAATGGAATGAAACTTAATACCATCCTCTACACTCTCATGTGCTCCAATGTCATTTCTGATGCATGAAAAAAATCACGCACAAGATAAACAACCTATGTTAGGGTTGTCGATTTTGGTCCTAGAGGGCTCTATAGCTTCGTCTAGATGTTCTCTATCTATTTCTAAGGTGAAAATCGAGTTTTAGTGTAATTATTGTGCATAGGGAACAAAAAAATCTCGTAGACAGGCATGACTAAAAGTACACTTTATCGCATGAAACTTACATTAAAAGAGAGAGCTTTCACCTGCGAACACATTGATATGCTCAGAACAGCAATGCAATATCGTAAGCGAGAGAGACTAGATATTGAAGAAATAGTAGACAACTGTTGAGCTACTGCAGTAAGGCTTACTCTTTATTATCCAAAACTTAGGTCTTAAAGTTACAAAAATTGGCTTTTATAGCTTAGCCAAGGTATAAAAAGAGATTCCTCGCTAGTTGGGGCTTAGCATAAGGTTAAGAGACTGCACATAATTACAAACGTGGAAGCCATTGGCCCCTTTAGACTCACTGGTACTCAATGACATTACAACAACTTTGGACTTGCGGGATTTTTCAATAATAATGGGTTTGTTTACAATGATTATGCTTGAAAAAATTTGTGGAGTCCTACTTGATGCCCTGCTTTTGCTCTTGCTAACTAAGCAGTTAAAGCCATGAACCAATGTCAACACTACAAGAATAAAGTGTATCAAAAGTGGATTCCTAAATCCTCGATGGTGATGCACAAGCATTAAGCATCCTCATACATGGCTCCTATAAAGGAAGAAAAGACTCAGCCAAGAAGAGATGGTCATGTAGACGAGCTAACAACGCTCTAATCAATTGACTAGAAAAGTCCTTCTAGAAACAACAATCCAAGAGCAAACAGATAGTAACTTTCCATTATCAGCCAAGAAGAGATGGCCATGTCAACTATCTAACAACGCTCTAATCAATTGGCAAGAAAAGTCATTGTAGAAACAAAAACCCAAGAGCAAGAAAATAGTAGCTTTCCATTACGAGCCAAACCACCAAGGGAAAGTGTGAGAATTTAACCTTGTTGAGGATAGTAGCAATAATGATGATTCTTATGACATCCCTTACCAGGAACTTAGGTCATCACTATCACTAGCATCTTCTATAAGAACCATGGAAGGCCAAAAGAAAATAACAACAAGTCAGAGCCAAAAAGCTTGACAAATTTGGATACCAAAAGCAGGTATGGGTCAAGAAGACAACAATCTCTGATGAAAAATCACAAGATCCAACATCAAAAGGAAATCAATCAAGGTATGCAAGAACGGCTCAGACAGTTGCAAAGTTGTAAGCTTTTGCAACTCAAATTTGGGTTCCAAGGAAGTTGATTCAAGCACAAAGAGGTTAGGAGTTTATTTGGATCCAAAATGGTTCAAGTATCAGCTCTCAAAGTCTGAATCCCATCCCCACAAAGCATACAAGGGCTGAAGCAAAGACCACTACTGACTCATGCAAAGACAAGGTGGATCCCAAAGAAGTTTCTTCAAACACAAATGAAACAGGGACAAGTATAGGTTCCCAAATGAGCATCATCAACAAAACAATCAATAATCACAAAGAAGTGGGTCCCAAAGGAAACCAATAAAACTATTTTCACTGCACTGCCAATTGAATTCGTTCAATTCCTCTTATAGTTATAGTAAGTTAGAAGAGAGAAAGTTGTTCACTTCACCACTGCATGTTGCACAAGGCTTACGAATCAGGAGATAAAGTGAATGCACAGAAAAATCTCGGAAGAAAAATAACCAGAGGCAACCAAAGAGAAAGTCCAAATCTCTCTACAACCTTCAATCAAGCAAACGGCACATGACCTTTAATGACCATAACATTGCTTAGAATAGGAAGCCTCGCGAGCGAATGCCGATAAGAAAATTGTTTATACCTACATCTTGCACAACATAAATTTTTTTCATGCATTAATTGTATATTTATAATAGGGCTACACTACAAGGCTTGCATAGGCACAATTTTTAATTGCCCAAGCACATCACATACCCTTGACAATACCTTGTCATCCAGGAGGACTCCAAATAGGAGGGGGGAGGCATTCTAAATGCAAACCTAATATTATGAATATTAGAGGGAAATGTTTTGTGAGCTGCATTGAACTTTTGTGTTTGATTGTGATAATTTTTTAACAAAGTTCAGAGTATATGCCCTTATAATAGTGTTACAGGAGAAGTACGGGCACAAAAGCCATATATGAGCCCCTAGGGACTTGTGTAGAGTGTATATAGCGTTTAGAATTCTAGTTGAATGATTGTTGTTTTTGTTGAGTTGATTTTTGGGTTTTGTTTAGTTATTTTTTGAGAATTCCTTTATAATTAAAAAAGCAAAAAAAAGATAATTTTTATCCATAATCCAGGTGAAGAAAATACTGAAGAGATGCCTGAGTAGTATAAAGAGAAGAAGGTATAGGAAGATGGTGAAACTTCATGAGATATATCTCAAAAGCCATATGCACAAGGCTATAATGTCAGAGGTAAGAAAAGAATGTTGATCAATCTTCAACGACAACATGAGGCCAAAAATGACTAAGAATGGTCATAAAACTTTGGGATGGCCTACAAGGACAAAGAAAGTTAGTGATGCGACTAAATGGAAGCATCCATCAAGTGTAGAGTTGTTATCAGACACTTCATGTGACTACAAGGCCGTATACAGGAAGTAGATTCTTATACTATAAATCTTTTATCTTGTATGTAACTTAATGAAGCCTAACAAACAAACGGGACTAGCAAAAGTGACAAAAAAAAGGGGGGACAAAAATGACAATTCAGTCATCTATGCGATAGATGTCTGCAGGAGCAACCAAAGGTCAAGAAAAATTTTTGGTCATCATTATTGTTTCTACATGTTAGAGAATCCTTAGGATATAATTCAATTCAAGTTTGGCAGCCAAAAGTTTCCAAAGATACCCATTAGTCATTTTCAAGGCTGAAATACAAAAAGTTAGCTTAGAAAGCCAAATACAAGTCCAAATCAAGCAAAACCTTGTTAGTAGGCTATGAATCGGGAATACAAGCTAAGGGTGAAGACAAATTGAAAAAAAGGGATTGAAGTCTAAACCCTAGCGAGAGATGCAATTGTTTCTAATCTAAATCCATGATAGCCATCTACATACCCTGTACATCATGTATATGAGTTTTGGGAACAAATGGAAAATGATAGCTCATAGATGGTCATCTATCATGAATGATGTTGAATAAGGCCTGTTTGAAGCAAATTTCTAACTTGGGGAGCTAATTGGGGTTTGGCAGACTTTAATTAAGTCATATATCAAGTAGAAGCAGTACAATGATTTACACAGCACACAAAAGCTAACAGTGTCAAATGTGACTTAGATCACCTTGATGCAGGAACAAAGAAGTCCCCAAACCCTAAAGAGCAGACAAATGAATCTTCAAAGCCTCAAGTCATTCTTGAAGTTATAATAAGGTTGACAAACACTGAACATCAAAAGACATTCTATCAAGGAATGTACAGAGGCATCCAAAAGACAATGTACAAGCAATGGAGCCTGTGTTGCATTTATACGCCCGTATAAAAAAAATTATACGTATAAAACGTCAATATACGTCGTATTTCCGAATAATTACCAAATAGCCATATAAAACCGTTTTCGATCGAAAAACTATATATATATACAATCGTCGCCGTATTCGATCGAAAAGCATTGTGGACTTTTTTGGAGTTTGGAGATCTTGGAGCTTCTGAGAGTTTGACAGATAGCAACAGTGTCTTCGGTTTACAACGGTTTTCAGGTAAATTTTTTAAATTTTCAATAAATACTAACTTTTTTTTTGTGTTGTGCAGAACTTGTGTGGTGCAGTAGTTTCGACTCTCACCACAAAGTTGGCTTGCAGGTCGTAGGCCACTTTGTGGTGTGTATCCATATGGCTCACTCCAGAGGTGTGTAGAATATAGTTTCCTTTCCCGTGGTGTGTAGTTATATAACTCACTCCAGGGAAGGCTTAGGGTAAATTTAGATTCTCACTCGTATGGTGTAGTAGTATATCTCTCACCATAGAGATGAGTTAGGATTAGAGGTCGACTCGTGGAGTGTAGTAGGCATGATGCTAGACCTCTCACTTCAAAGTGGCCTATAAAATTTACAATCTTAAAGTAAATCATTATTGATTATTCTACATAGAAGAACAAAGATTAACGTTCGTCATTTTAAGAGTGTAGAGATGCATACTTTATGCCCTCTTCATCTTAATGCGACTTTCGTTATTTTTGTGCTTCTATTTCTATAGTAACATCATTGTTCATCAGCAGATGACTTGGTGTTACTCTGAACGTAGATATATACAACAATTGATTTACATTTGAGATTGTTGAGTTGTTTGCTACTGGTTGTGTTGTGCGTTCCACACACTCCATTAGAAATATCTTATAAAATTTACAATTTTAGATTAAGTTTTTCTATCATATGTGTTACATAGAAACACAAGCGTTACCACTCGTTATATTAAGAGTGAAGAGATGCATATTTTCATGCCCTCTTCATCTTAATGTGACATACACCTGTCCACACACTTTATCAGGGATTAGATTGATAAAAACTATCAATCTATTTTACAACAGCATCCAGGACTTGTGTTGACAATATCTCACACTAGTTGAGCTATTGACATGTACGATTTTCCAACCCTTTAGATGTAATTTCTTTCATCATCTCACACTTCTGCACATAGTATCTCACACTCCTGGCCTGTTTCTCTCTCTCTCTCTCTCTCTCTCTCTCTCTCTCTCTCTCTCTCTCTCTCTCTCTCTCTCTCTCTCTCTCTCTCTCTCTCTAATTTAATTTTCATGGTCGATTCGCACAATGTGGTTTATAATCATAAGATTTTCTCTTTAATTTGAAATGATTTAATATTATTTAATAAATTTGAATCATCATTTAATATATATAGGGTTAACACTCATTATATAATAACTATGTTACTATGGTGTACAATAGTTTTGTAAGATTCTTAATTTATAATTTTTTCATACAGATATGGCAGACACGAAGCTAGCGAAACATCAACAAAAGTTCGTCTCCGAAGTGATTGTGAGACACTTCCATTACACGTCAGAGGCAAAGATTAGGCATTCTTTAAACCCTATCGCTCCGGAGCATTTTTATCAGCTTACAAAGACTCTAACCAAGTCTGTGTTTGAGCAGCTCTAGGCAGAGTTTGCACCAGCTATTTATGACATAGCCGTCCTGACATCAGGTGCTTTAATAAACATGGTCAAACAAACCATTGGACAGATCATGAAAACCTTTCAAGAACTGAAAAATCCTGCAATTACTTCCTTGCCAAACATAGCTGAGCGCATACATCCTGTGCAACAGCTTTACACGGAGTTCAAGAGCAAGGAGTAGTTAGAAAGAGCAGCAAAGCGTGCAAGAGTGGAAGCCACCTCTTCTGAAGCTGCTGTTGAACCAGCTCTGTTGAGCAATGGATCAAAGGATGCACTGCAGACGGCAGCCAGCCTGTCAATCGCGATTACGTACTCACTGCAGGAACAGTAGAGCTATTCGAGGAGAATATTTTGCAGATCATCAATGCTCTCCTCCAAACTCTAAAGTATATACATACGCATAACTACCTCCACAATGATCTACACTCTCGGAATATGATGCTGCATTTTGGCGAAAAAGGTGTTTACACCGGCATTGTGGATTGGGATTCATGCACCAAAATGAATACGGCAGTCGATTTTCCTCCTCTACGCGATATGCAGATAGAAACTAGAAAAAAATATGAGAGAGATTATCCATGGACAGCCCCCGAATGTATATCTAGTAATCCTCCCTCCTGGACCAAAGCTATGGATATTTATTCCATGTGTCACACATGTAAACGCATTTTGAAGTGCTTACTAGAGACCCAAGAGGGTGGAAGCACGTTAACCTGTCATGCTTTTTCGTGTCCCGGACAATGCTAACTAGCACAATTTTGACATATGCTAACTAGTACAATAACTTGAGCTACATCTCCAAGATCTATGACATATGATATATCAATAGAAAGCACTTGAAACAAGGAATCCAAATGTACAACCTCCGACAAATTTTGATATTATTTGTAAAACATTTACCAGACGCCCAATTTTTTGAAGATGTGCTAACTTGAAACTGCTAACTAGCACAAAAAGCGCGACAGGTTAACATGCTTTCACCCAAGAACAAAGCAAGAGAAATTTTTTGAGTAATGTACTTGCTCATCTTGAAACCGGCAAGCGCCAAAACCCCAAAACCCGGCCTAATGCTTTTGATCTCTCCTTATGTTTAAATGGTGCCCATAGAGTGGGTTACAACATTGTAATGACATCTAGCTTACGACTAGCTGATGATTAATGAAAACACAGTCTCATGATTTCATCATTGTTTTACTTTTGGTGTCAGATTTAATTGTATGTTTAATTGAACAAAATATCTATGTTTGTCATTCGATATATTGTCCAATGTCAAATTAATTGAATGGGTATTTAAAAGTAATGACATGTTCACCTGATATGCAGATATGGAAGAAGAACTCAACCACACTGAAGCTCAGTCAATTTTTAAAGAAGAACAAGTTAGATGTGGACAAGCAGATCTTTCTACTATTGCCAACATTGAAGAAGATGAATCTGAGATGCAGGGCGAACCATTAACCCTTAAAGAGTGAAAAAATCTTTGCCTTAATCACTTTGTACGCCATCAACTATTTCAAATAAGTGGCAATGCAAAAGATACAACTCCATTAAGCTCTTTGACTTGCAACATAAAGGACTGGCATGTGTATTGCTGCAAAGGTTTATACGACAAGAGAGATGCCTACCAAACAACAACCAAGTAGCAATCTACTTTATCCAGCAATGCTATGTTCGATATGTTTTGCTGAAGAGAGTGGATTGGTCAGATCGTCCAGGCACCGTTGGCGTTGGACGTGGATGCATTGTAGAAAAGGTGGCAGCACGCAATGCAAATAATCAATGCCTCCTCGCAAGCGTCCTATTGTTTTACTTCCTGAAGAGTCAGAAACACTGACTGAATTAGCCAGCCAAGGACAAGACCTTGCTAGCCAAGGAGAAACACCGGACATGCTTCGTGGCCGTATTCTTGAGCTTGAAATAGAGTTAAGTGATGTGCAAGCAAAGCTTCAACGATATGAATCATTGTATGGACCTTTGCCAGATGATACTACCACTTCACATAAAGATGTTGCTCAACCATCCCCTGAGCTAGGAATTACAGATTTTACCATAGATGAACTTATAGCAAATCTATCAAACTCATAAGTCACTCAGAAGCTTTTTGTAATCTCAAAATTATATCAAACTCTTTTCGATTGAGTAATTTCCCAGAACCTTGTTGTAATTTCAAACCTACATCGACTTTATGTAATTGTTATTCGACAAGATATTATCGGCAGTTTATATTTGAGTGTGAGTGAATATGTGCGTATGAGAGAGAGAAAGAGAGAGGTTTTGATGTGAACGACAACGAGATAACACTTTCTTTCATCATATACAAAAACTTTTTGAGTAAGTATTACAATGGTACTCTCACAAATCATCTCCATCTTCAAAAACTGCAACCATATCATCTACTTCGTCCATATCTGAGCATTCTGAAACTATCTCCCATTCCATATCATCATCATCATCAACTTCTGCAGAAATATCTTCATGCGTTTGGAAGACTCCATATTGCTTTTGAGCGGCTCTAGTTGCAATGTTTTGAGGCTTATAAATAAGTCTCATATTGCAAAAAACATACACCAAATCAGCAGCTCGTTTAGTATGAAGTCTGTTCGCTTTTTAGTGTACACAAAGTCAAATGCTGACCAATTTCGCTCACAATTTCCACTTGATGCAGCTACTAATAAAACTCTAACTGCAATGTGTTGCAACTCCACTTTCTCTCCACCATACTCCTTCCACCATAAAGGTGCACTTGTTTTGCCAATGGCATCTATATGCCACGGATCCTGAAACATACTAGTTCTGTTGGCATAATCTACTCGCTGATGAAAAGTTGTTTTTCCATCTTCATGCCCTAAGAGTTGGGAGCACACTGTTTTCAAGTCGGACATAACTTCTTAGTTGGCAGATTGCTGATGCATTTGAAACTTAGGATCCAATACAAAAGCCGCACCATGCAATGGCGTATGCAACTGCACCCAATGCTTGTTAACAATTGTAATCACGGTAGCTTTATCCTTTGCACCAAAACTGACATTTTCTCTTAGCTTGTGTATAGCCTCTAACATATACCAGTAGACCCGACCAAAAATAAAAGATTCTCTGTCAATTGCTCTCAAAAGATCTACAAATGGCTTTGACACAGTTACTATTCTTTCTACATTACGCCAAAAGACTGGCGAGTTTACTATTTGCGTACATCGACCAGCCGTTTCCTGATAAATTGGATACTTGCTGAGCCATCCATCCCATCTTCTGTCTGCTAAGGTTTCCATCAATGCACGCTTCAACTCTTGCAAAGCAGCAAGAACATAGTATGCCGTAGCAAACCTTGTCGCGCAAAATATTTGCAAAGCTTTATTTGGTGACTTGGTTCGAAAAAGAGCATACGAAAATTGATGCTCGCTAATGAATTTCACCACATGATTTGCATCCAATAAAGTTTGCTTCACACATGCCATTTTACCAATATCTTTTAAGAGAAAATTTAAAGTGTGAGCTGCACATGGTACCCAAGAAATCTCTGGATACTTGACTTGAATAGCTCTTCTTGCTCCTTTGTAGTTGGCCGCATTATCTGTGACAATAGCAGTCACATTCTTTGGTCCACTTGCCTTTGCAATTGCATGCACATACACCCCTGCTAGGTAGGTGATAGTCTTCTCTTTCAATGAGAAGTCAATTGCTTCCACGAACATAGCCCCTCTAGGGTTAATAAGCATTACATTGATTAAAGGTTTTTTCTGACAGTTAGTCCATCCATCCAATGCTATGGTGCATCCATATGCTGGAACAAACTCTAGAACTGTGCGTTTGAGAATGGCTTCAGTACTGTCTTTGACTTTATCAAGATATTCAGTTTGCATCTTGTTATAGTCAGGAAGCACAAATCCTTTTTTGGTTGTACTCATCAAAGCATCTTGAAATATTGGATTGCCCATAGCATTGAATGATATGCTACACGCAACAAATGCTTGTGTCCATTTTAAATGCAACTCAAACAACCATTGTTTACCTAATGCTTCAGGCACTGTCTGTCCATTGGATGACGCTCTGCCGGATTTGCTTGTGCTAGGAACTCCTCTTGATGTAGAAGCATGTCCATGAAGAGGGTTTAATTGAGAACTTTGATCGTTTAATTGACTAGTACACACCTCTTCTATTGCCTCATTGCATACAGATGGTTCAATTTTCACATGAATATCTTTAGAAACATCACCTTTATGTTTCGCTGCAAGAATCAACTTTACTTTGCGAGAATACATGGCAAATTTTTCATGAATATCTTTTGGTGGTGCCCCGCACTTTTCAACATTGCCAGGGACTTTAAATAAACGCTCTTTAATTCTGGTTCCATTACCACTGAACTCGTGGCCACAAGATTTACATTTAAGTCAAGATGTATTTCTCCCAGCTTTCAACTCATGCACATAACTCCACTCTTGTCCTTTCACCATGATGCACAAAATTTGCTAGTAAAAACAAAGTCAATGATCATTTTCATAATCAAAATCAATAATAACATTAAACTAATTTAACTAACAATGATTGAACAAAATTAAAATAATTAAAAACAATGATTGAACAAAAATACAATAATAAAAAACAATACCATTGGATTACATATAAATTGCATCGATTTATCTAAACTGCAAGCTTGTAGCTTTAACACATTACGATAATCAATAATTACAATTAAATCAAGTATTAAAATGATTATCATTATAAATTGCTATACATACAAGAGCTATAAGTGACATTTTTAAATGTCAAAACGATTATCACTTATAATACTTGATAATTATCGTATCTATGTAAAGTGCGAACAAAAAGTTTTTACACTTTACCATAGATTTTTAAGCGATTATCTATCTACAATGCGAGCATGTGTATGCTCTCACACAATACGGTAGATTTTGCAGTCCAAATAAAGATAAGAGAATATCAATATTTTTGGACATGTTTTTCCTAAATTTTTACTCTAGTGAGAGCATAGCAGTGTGAATAGCTCTACACAAAACGTAAAAATATAATTTTGTTTCATTATATTCATTTTGAAGTGAGAGAAAATCTCTACACATCAAAATCGAACTTTAAATTACATAAAATTATTTTTTATGTAATTATATTTTTAAACTAATTATCTCATGTGAGAGTACACTCTACACACAACGATAATATCTTACTTTTTTTTTATTAGTCACTTTCAAGTGTCAATTAATTGAACACATTGACAAGTGATTCTTATAATTACAGTTTGTATCAGGTGAGAGATTAAACTCTTCACAAAATACAAACTTTCAACTATTTACTAAGTTTTTCAAAACAAATTCATATATTTGAATCACAAAACTTAAAATTCTACTGAATTTTAATTTTTATTAAACTCAAATTATTTTATTTTTTTACAAATTACTTTTTTTGATCGTTTGGTGAGAGTACTCACATGGACAACACTGACTGTGAAAGCTGGTATAAGACCTGTCACATGCTCCTATATATACTAACATATTCGATCGTTATAATTTTCGTTCGAAAATAATTTCGATCAAAAAAAATTTCGATCGAAAAACCAAGAAGTTATACGATTAGCCATTTATGCTGATGTGGCACCGTATAATACGGCCGTATAATTTAGATAAACGAATAATACGCCCATTATTCGCATATTATACGTCTCCCGAATAACGAATAATGCAACTTAGAATGGAGCAAACAAAAGAAAAATTGATAAGAAAGACCATATCGACATTGACAATTAGGTCAAGTCAAAGAAGACACGAATTCAAAGGGAGGGAGTGTTGACCCACGGGTCAACAGTATGTCATAACTCAGTTTGGTACAAAAGTCTTATTTTTTGAAAGTTATAAATGATGCAGATTATAATTATAAACCTCATTTGTAATGAGTAGCTAGTCTAGTTGTAGAAGCCGAGATGCAATGGCACTTCCAAATTGTAAATACAAAGCCATTTGACCCATTGAACTCTATTGTTGGTTTAACCTATGGTAGCCTTAGTATATAAGGTACCTAGGTCATTTTGTAAAGATAACTTTATCTTAATCAAAGTTTTGAGTTGTCGTTGACTATGTGAGAGAGAGAGAGAGAGAGAGAGAGAGAGAGAGTGAGAGAACGAGCTTCATCCTAATGAAAATCCTTGCTCTCTCATCGCATTGGAGAGTCAAATGCACCATCGTGATAGGATCGGAGAGAGCTACAACAATGCCAATCATTCCTTGTGAGACGGAGCACGCGTGCTAACACATCTACGAGTTGTTTGTGGTTGTAAGTGTATCACATGATGTCTAGTTTTTGTGTGCAAGTAGTCATTAGAATTGTGGCGACATAAACTACGCATAGGTTCTCATAGATTTCACCTTTGGGCACTTTCAAAATTTTGCTCTATCTTCATACGTGTTTTTTGCAGATGGGTTTGGAGTGAGGATTGTGAGTGTAGAGGCTTTGGGATAGGTGTATCCTAGTCAGGGGATGGTGTTCCTTAAGTTTCATATGATTCTAGTATGGTTTGGGGAGTGTCCTTCCGTTTGTGTGAATGTGGGGAAACAAAAGGAAACTCACCAAACCATACCAGAATCATACGAAACTTAAGGAACACCATCCCCTCACTAGGATACACCTGTCCCAAAGACTTTACACTCATAAGCCTCACTCCAAACCCATTTGGAAAAACACGTATGAAGATAGAGCTGAATTTCTAAAGTGCTCAAACTGAAATCTATGAGTACCTATGTGTATCTTATGTTGCCAAGATTTTAATGACTATGTGCAAGAAAAAAAAAATTGTTTGATACACTTATGGCCACAAATAACTTGTAAATGCGTTAGGGTGCATGCTCCATCTCGCAAGGAATACTTGACATTGTTGCTTAGCTCTCTTTCAGCCTATTGCAATGGTGCACTCGAATCTCCAATGCAATGAGCGAGCAGAGAGCATCAGGATGAAGCTCATGCTCTCTCTCTTTCTCTCTCTCATAGAGTCGACGGTATGTCAAAACTTTGATTAAGATAAAATTGTCTTTACAAAATGACCTAGGTACCTTATATACTAAGGCTACCATAGGTTAAACCAAAAATAGAGTTCAATGGGTCAAATGGCTTTGTATTTACAATCTAGACGTGCCATTGCACCCCAACTTTTGTAACTAGACTAGCTACTCATTACAAATTATGTTTATAACCATAATTTGCATCATTTCATAACTCTCAAAAAATAGAATTTGGTACAAAAATTGAGTTATGTCGTATTGTTGACCCATGGGTCAACAACAGCACTTGGAAAACCCTGCTTCACCTGTTGCTTCTTTAGAATCTTCTTGGTCCACCCTTTTGCTAGAACCACTGCTTCCTTGTATGACACTGTGTAAAGACTGGGGACTGGAGCATGCCACTTTCCACCCAATCATGCTTTACCTTATGGTAAGAAAACTCCAACTAGAGAAATACATGCTTTCTAATTGGATTGCTTGGTGCTAAGTGTGAACCAGCATAGACTGTGAAACATAATTCACTTATAGGTACAAACAATGAAAAATTTTCATTCATAATACTTAGTCTTGTTATATGCATAAACAATCATCCGTTAATGTTGTCTAGCAGCACTTGTAAACATGATAAATTGTTCTAAGTATCCGACAATTTCTAGCCATTGAAATTGTTCTTGATACATCGTGCTCAAAATGATCTAGCAAACAAAATTGACAGGCACCTGGTGTTGTGACACATAACTAATATAACCAGTGCGAGTGTTAGTCCCAGAGACTCATATTTACCACATCTGGAATATTTTGCAAAAGAAGATATCTGAAAAAATAACATCCTTCAAGTACGAGATGTACTTGTGTGCGGAGGTAACTATAAACACTCAGCGACATGAGTGAGAGGGACCCTCATTAACCTTGCTCCACATTGGCTAAACTGAAGTCCTTGAGTTCCTAGACCATGTTGTATCCCATGAGACAACATATGCCAAAGAAAATCCTACATATGGGTCCATTATTGCATAACGCAAAAATGTATTGGGACACTACGGTCCAAAATTCTTTACTCTTACATGACCTTTTCATGTTGAGAGCGGATTTTTTGAGATGGGGCTCAACTCAAGGCTCCCACCAGACAACCACTCCGTGAGACCCTACACACGCATATTTCTTAGGGGCACCACCCTCTTTTATGGAGAAAGAAGGAAACCAAAACAAACCATATACAACACACACACACACACACACACACACACCTTCCTTATGTGCTTCAACACAAAATGCCCTTCAACCATTAAAACACACACTCCTTAAGCAATCCCTTTGAACATTGCACAAACTCACATGCAAAGATTGACCTTCACCATATTAGTGCTCATATACTTCTAAGAAAAGCAAGCACAAAACCTCAAAACTCAAAACACCATAATTCACAAATACTTGACAACTCCTTTCCTTTCCCAAAAGAAGAGACTACTTACACACATAAGGCGGCATGCATAGAGAGCTCTTCTCCATCTATGCAACCCCAAGACTTACTTACACACAACATAAGGAGAGAAGCCAAGCAAATAGACACCATGGTGCACAAAAACTTTCTCAACAAACAAGCAACCCAATGAGCACAAAATATGAGAAGCTGCCAAGATATGCTTACCAATTTTACATGCGTTTAGAGCAAAAGTGTGACGACGACACCCCAATTGCAACAATTTGTTGATCAAACCATGAGATAGATCATTGAACTTGATATCCTTGCTCTCATATAGAATCTACAATCCTTATTTAGGGATGAGTATGGTAAGAGAAATGTTTGCAAGAGAATGGTAGCAATAGCATATTGATGCTCTCTCTATGGTGCCGCTTATGATAGCGAGCTTAGGAAATGGATAGGGAGACAAGAGGAGAGAGAGATTAGGGCTTCCCTAATCTTAGAGGAGATTATTTGCAGCAATGTAGTAGGTGTGTGCATTTTTGTGCTTGCCAAAGGGCCTTTTTATAGTTGTACAAGACCTTGGGTTAGGTTAAACTTGACTAGGGTAGGTAATTAACCATAGTTAGGTTCCCTTTTGACCATTCCTTCAATTATGCAAATAAGAGACTTTTTTTTTCATTAAAAATAGCCTTTTAATTCATGGAGGCTCCATAAGGAATGATAATGTATGTGGGCCCCACCATGATGTCCCTCTAGTGGCTCCTACAGAGTATCCCCATCATGTTTGTTGTGTCTCTGGAAGCATCTTGAGCCGATCCCTCCACATGCAAGTGGTTTTTAACTCCCCATTGGTATTTTAGAATGTTGGAGAAGTCAAGACAACTTTTTACCTTTGTGGTTTACCTGATTGTAACTTTGACCTGCAGTAATAGTGTCGGCAGCACCTTGTTTTCACCATAACTTTCAGCCTGTAACTCAGAATTGGGTGCTTTAAAAGGAAAAGTTGACCTTCTCAAAGTGTTTAAGCTGATTTTGGAGTGTTCCTCAAGTATACCCACGAGCTAAGGCGTTCAAGATGCATCCAAAACACCTTTTGAACCAAGTCTCCTTGTAGGGGACCCTTTAGCATACATCCAAGGTGTAGCATGTTTTTTTTCAAAAGAGAATCCACCTTAAACAAATGAGGTAGGCTCCAATAAAGTTTGATTTATTGGGGATATACATTATATTTAAGATTTGTTGACCAACACAAGTAAATGATCCATGAGTTGGGTCATATAGTGGTGGGGAAGGGAAGGCCTACAAGGTTAACCCTACCCTTGAGAGAAGATGGGTAAGATAAGTGCCCATAAATTATTTATTTATAAATTATGGGATGTAGATAGCTATTTAAATTAGTAAAAGTAATTAGTTAAAAGAATATGCTGTAAAAAAACTAGGAGAGTACAATTAAGTTTACTATTTACATTTAGCATGAAGAGAGAAATATGATGTAAATGCATAAAGATCTAAGAAGGGTAAGGTGTTTGTATGAAAAAAGGCTATTACGGAAAGAGAGAATGAACACTAGGTTAAAACTTTGATAAAAAATATATACATTTGAGTAGAAATGTAGTTCAAATGCAAGGTTACCATTTAACGCTACTCATATTAGCCCTCCCCCTTCATCTAGGATCATTCATGCTCATAGATGAAACAAAAGAGTTTTTTCCTTTTTCTTTCCTTTCTTTTTTTTTTTCTTTTTTTTTCTTATTTTTCTAAAAAAAGGAGGAGTGATATACACTCTTTTACTCCATTAAACATGTTTTTTATTACCTCAATCCCATAAATCGGAGATGGGAGGGTTGCCTTGGGTATGTTGAGATTCCAAGGCTGGTTCTTCTTTGCACATCAAAGCTTTAAAAATAGGTGGAGCATTTGCCAAGCCAAAGGGATCCATGCCAATTTTGAGCTTAGACAATGTAGGTAGATGACTTCCTATCAACGGATTGATACGTTGAAAGTAGGGCTTTAATCTCCATCCATTGACTTTGGTCTTGTGGAGTTTTCTTGATAAATCTGCTAATCTGTAACTACCATTCCCAAACTTTGTTTTTATCATGAAAGGTCCCTCCCATCTTTGCAAAAACTTTTTGTCAAGTCGAGTATCAAGTCAGTTATCATAGCGAAGAACCAACATACCTTCCTTCAATACTTTCCCCTTGAGCTTCTTGTTGATTTTGTCCCTTTGGCTTGTGGCTTGGGCAATGTAATAGTCGATGGACTCTTCTCTATCAAGCTCAAGTCGTTGAAGATCTAAAATTCTTTCCTGCAAAGCTTCTTTTGGCCTCTTTGCTCCCCGTGAGAGAATGCGTAGGCTTGCAATCTCCACCTCAATAGGAAGGAGTGACTCCTGTCCATATACCAAATGAAAAGGAGTGAATTGAGTGGATACCTTGAAAGATGTTCTGTATGCCCATAGAGCTGCGGTCAAATGACGATCCCAGTCGTTTGGTCGATCTGCAACCTGCTTAGAAGTGATCTTACATATCATTCCATTCACCTTTTCAACCAACCCATTGCACTGAGGGTAGTAAGGTGTAGAATGCAAATGTTTGACTTTTAACTTTGTCAAAAGATTATCTAGGGGCTCTGCTCTGAACCCTGGACCACGATCTGACAAAATCTCTAATGGTGTGACGAATCTACTGCATATGTGATCAAAGATAAATTTTGATACCTCCTCGGCTCTAATTCGTGTTGTACTTGCTGCCTCCGCCCATCGTGTCATGTAATCTACTCCCACAATGATGAAGACCTTCCCCGTAGATGTGAGAGGTAAGGGGCCTATTGCATCCACACCCCACTTCTCAAAAGGACCATACGAAATTATTGGAACTCGAGGTTTGTAAGTGAGTCGTCGATTTCCAGCAATCTGACAACCTTTGCATGACTTACACCAATGTTGGACATCACGATGTAGACTTGGCCAAACAAACCCTGCTTGCAAAATCTTCCTGTTTGTAATATCATGCGAAAAATGACCCCCACAGACATCATCATGGCATGAAAAGAGGATTCTCTCTATTTCTTGAATAGAGGGCACCCTTCTTAGCACCAAATCTTTCCATTTATGATACAGATCATCTCCTATGAGTTGGTAAGGAGTTGCCTTTTTTACCAACCTATGCCTTTGCACTTTATCCAAGTGTTTAGGGTACTCACCAGTTTGGAGGAAAAATATGATGTCCTTCAATTCCTCTTGGCCTTGGTACTTTGGTTCGTAGAGCTTCACACCTCCCACCATGATCTAAAGTTTCTCATTGGCGAGATAATCTGCTTCCTTGTTGAGGGTTCTCACAACATGCTGTACCTGTGTAGCTTCAAAGTTCTTTATCAAAGCCTTCACCTGTCTAAGCCACTCCACTAGAGTAGGGTTCTTGCACTTCCATATCCCTTGGATTTGCCTAATAACTAGTAAGGAATCACCTCTTATTATAAGTCTTTCGATGCCAAGTTTTCTGCATTCTTAAATCCCCAACTTTAAGGTGACATACTCAGCCTCATTATTAGAATGAACATTTTCCAAGGTGATAACTTTCTTAACAAGAACTTCCCTTTGTGGACTTAGAATAAGAACCCCCCCTGCTGCCTGATCGTGTTGTCGTCGGTAAGCTCCATCAAAGCACAAAATGTGTGCATTTTCCATCTCCTCCTCATTATTTTGTGGTGTAGCTTTGTCTCCTGCCTTTGGTGACTCTTTCCTTTCTCTCACTTTGTATGTGAGAATGTCTACAAGACCTGCCCTTGTGCTATCTTTCACAAGAAAAGTGTATTCGAACTCTTGAAGTTCTAGAACCCATTTGGCTATCCTAGATGAGAGGCTCATGTGTTGCACAACATATGGTAAATTGTTTTCCATGGTGAGAATGACAAATGGTGCAGGTAAGAGATATGATCGGAACTTTCTTACCGCAAACATAATTGTGAATACCACCTTCTCCATATCAGTGTAGCCCTTCTCTGCAGCGGTCATGACTTTGCTTGCAAAGTATACTGGCCTCATGTAGCATGTTTTTGGGTCTTTTTGCATGAGAACTACACCAATGGCCTCCATTCCTACACTTGGCGTGATGTAATATGTATCCTTTGGATTTGGTGGCATTATTGTTGGAAGAGAGTTGAGAATAACCTTTACTTCAGTAAAGCATAATTCGTGTTCCTCTCTCCATTCAAATGTGGGTTTGTTTGCTAGCTTGTGCAAAGGTGCAATAGCTTCCGCTAGAAGGTGAATGAAACGAGACATGTACCTTACTTTGTGGTTGAAAGTCATGAGCTCCTTGGTTGTCGTTGGTGGTTGTAGTGACAAGAGAGCATTTACTTTTGATGGATCCACTTGAATTCCTTGCAAAGAAACCACATGACCTAGCAATACCACTTGTGACTCTGCAATGTGACACTTCTCAGGATTAAGCTGTCCCCCAAATTGATGAAGCCTCCTAAGCCCCTCCTCAACTTTTTGGCAATGAAGTCTTTGGCTACTATAGATACAGAAGTTCTCCATAAAAACCCTAATTGACTTTCCAAAGAAGGGCTGAAAGACAAGAGTTGTAAACCTTATAAAGATACTAGGAGCATTTGTGAGCCCAAATGGCATCACTCGATAGGCAAAGCAACCCCAAGGTGTGATGAAAGTGGTTTTTAACTGATCTTCTTCTGCTATTCTGATTTGAAAATACCCTGAATACCCATCACACACTGTGTAACATTCATAGCTGGCTACTTCGTTTAAGATTTCATCTTGGAAAGGAAGAGGAAAATGATCCCTCTTTGTTGCAGCATTGAGCGGTTTGTAGTCAGCACATACCCTCCATTTTCCGTTCTTTTTAGGGGTTACTACAATTGGGGATACCCACTCAGAGTTAGACACAGGGTAAATGAAACCAGCTTTGAGGAGTCGGTTAACCTCTGTCAAAAGTGCCTCTTGTTGTATTTTTCCTAGGCGCCTTAGCTTTTGAGCCACAGGTTTAGTACCTGGTTTAAATTCTATGCCATGCTCTATAACATCCACACCTCTAATTTGTGAGTAATAAGTGATAAACAAATTGGGATACCTCTTGAGCATATCGATGTAGGACCGCTTCTCCTCAGGGGTAAGATCTTTTGCAAGCATCCTCTCAAAGTCTTCAAAGTGCTTGTGGTCACCTTTGTCATCCTTTGTTTGCTCCTTTGTTGGGTCAACCTCTATTGATGGAGTTTTTGATGTGTTGAAGATGATTCCCATTACCTCCAAAGATGATTCTTCTTTGCTATTGGATGTAGTTGTTGAACTTTCCTCATCGCTTGAGCCAAAACTCTCTTCACTTTCTTCATCAGCTGTGGTCTCATAGTTGATGTCGAGCTGCTTTCCTTCATGCCAATCGTATACTACATGTTGCCCCTTTTTGAGAATCAATTGTCCTCGTCCCCATTTTTGATCTGCATTCACAGCAATGAGCCAAGGCCTCCCTAGGATGATGGGATAGCCCTCCCCCTTGGCTGGCATAACATACATGTCCACACGTGCATCTATATTACATACAAAAACTTTTACATTCTCGATGATCCCTAGGCACTTCACACTTGTATTGTTGGCCAGCCTAGCTTGACAATTAGAGGATTTAGTGATTTCAAGCCCTAGTATATTCATGGCTCTTTCCGTGATCACACACATTTGTGATCCACCATCAACATACACATTGCATACCTTCCTACCCCTTACATAAGCATCTACAATAGGTTCCACATCTTGTTGTGGCTTTGAAGTCAATGCCTTTATTGTCACCTTTTCTTTCTTTCTTGGGAGTCTTGTGCTTACAAGTTTGGACCAGTGCCTTCTCACCTTGGGTGATAGATGTAGGTGTTGAGGCCAAGAAATATTGGGCTTTTGAGTTTGCAGATCTTCTAAGATGTTGTAGGGTTCCATATTCTTTCCCAATGGAAAATCGTTGATGCCGATCTCCCTTCGCCTTGACCTCTGCTTCTTGCCTCCTTCCTCCTTCTTTGACTTTTTCTTCCTCTCCTTCCTTGCAGGTTCTGACTCTTCATTCCTTGTGTCTTCATCCTTGTTGTGTGCTCTTGTGCGCTTTTCTGCTGGCATAACATCAAAATGTATAGGGCTCACCTCTATCTCCTCTTCCAGCTTTATGACGTTTACTCCTCTCTCTTCCTCCACTGGTGGGACAGGAGGGATGTTTGCCACTGGAGGTGGTGGTGGTCGACGAAGAATTTGCGGGGCTTGAGCATGCTCTTGCTGCACCATGAGCGGAGGGGGTCTAGGAGGGTATATGTCCCTTGGAAGCCTTCGAGGGTGAGGGAAATTCCAGCATCTCAACTCTTGTGCTTGACGTCGTTGATTGCGATTCCCTTCTCTTGGTTGTCGTTGTTGGGGTAGGCCCCGCACTAGATTCAAGGTGAGACTCTCTAGTTGTTGAGTTAATCTTTGCAAGATCTCTTGTTGTGATCCTTCCCCTATTTGTGAAGTTTGGGCAAGAGAGCCCCTAACTTGTGCTCCCATGCTTGGTGAAGAATCCCTCTCAATGACTTCATTGAGGTCCCTTGTTCTATGTGCTTGAAAATTTAAATTCTTAAATTTGACCATTGCCACCTCACGTGCTTCCTCAAATGTTGATGGGAATTTTAACTCTACCTTGGTCTTCAAAATTGGATACAAGCCAGCCATGAACCTATCTTTCTTTAGAAAGTTTGGTGCACCACCTTGGTTTTGTAAGGTAGCCTCCCATCTATCCCATAGGTTAAGGAAAACGGCCTCATAAGATGGGTAGTCTTCAAGGAATACCTGTTTATGTTGAAGTAGACACTTCCAAAGACCCTCTGGAGTATCTCCTTGCCCATATTTGGCAATAAAAATTGCACGTAGCCTCTCCCAATTGGTTTTGTTTTGAGGTTGCAAGGCCTCGTACCATGCCTTCGCCTCCCCTTTGAGAACGAGTGGAAAAGCACGCAGCTTTACCTCTTCTTGATCTCTCCCAGAGATGAGGTGTGCCATCTCCAAATTATCCAGAAATTCTTGTGCATCCTCACCATTTTTAGAATGAAAGGTAGGAAAAGTGCTTGACATTTTTACTATACAAGGAGGCTTGTGTACCACAAAGTTTTGACTACGATGAGTGATCACATCAAAATGAAAATATATACATCAAGTGTTAGTTCATAATTTATCATAGGCAAAATAAAAGGGTTGATTGAGGCATTAATTTCATTAAGGCGAGTGGGTCCAAAAATTCTCTTAATGGTTGCTTGAAATCTAAATTTTGTAGCAATTATGATGTGCACATATTGACGAGCTATGGGTGTAAAAGGAGAAGCAGCTCCAGGTTGGTTCATGTGACAATGTGTTCTCCTTTTTCTTTCTCTTGAAGAAAGTTTCCTTTGAGTGGATCGCTATCTAAGCGCCTCTTGTCCCTGCCTCAAAACAAAATAAAAACATGGACATCAAATGAATCATCATAATTAATGAATGGAAGAATGATGGGATTTGGAGATGCGAAGGTTTCACAAAGTCTTTCTGCTCCAAACATAAAAACAATGCGTTGTTGGTAAAAAAAATTGCGATCTACACAAATGTTAATTCTGATGCGTTGTGAAAAATGAAAAGCATATGGTGCAACTGTATGCTTCATGAGGAGAATAGAAGGTAATTAGGAAAGTTCCTCAGTGGGGGCACCACTTTTATGAGAGCGGATTTTTTGAGATGGGGCTCAACTCAAGGCTCCCACCAGACAACCACTCCGTGAGACCCTACACACGCATATTTCTTAGGGGCACCACCCTCTTTTATGGAGAAAGAAGGAAACCAAAACAAACCATATACAACACACACACACACACACACACACACACACACACACACACACACCTTCCTTATGTGCTTCAACACAAAATGCCCTTCAACCATTAAAACACACACTCCTTAAGCAATCCCTTTGAACATTGCACAAACTCACATGCAAAGATTGACCTTCACCATATTAGTGCTCATATACTTCTAAGAAAAGCAAGCACAAAACCTCAAAACTCAAAACACCATAATGCACAAATACTTGACAACTCCTTTCCTTTCCCAAAAGAAGAGACTACTTACACACATAAGGCGGCATGCATAGAGAGCTCTTCTCCATCTATGCAGCCCCAAGACTTACTTACACACAACATAAGGAGAGAAGCCAAGCAAATAGACACCATGGTGCACAAAAACTTTCTCAACAAACAAGCAACCCAATGAGCACAAAACATGAGAAGCTGCCAAGATATGCTTACCAATTTTACATGCGTTTAGAGCAAAAGTGTGACGATAACACCCCAATTGCAACAATTTGTTGATCAAACCATGAGATAGATCATTGAACTTGATATCCTTGCTCTCATATAGAATCTACAATCCTTATTTAGGGATGAGTATGGTAAGAGAAATGTTTGTAAGAGAATGGTAGCAATAGCATATTGATGCTCTCTCTATGGTGCTGCTTATGATAGCGAGCTTAGGAAATGGATAGGGAGACAAGAGGAGAGAGAGATTAGGGATTCCCTAATCTTAGAGGAGCTTATTTGCAGCAATGGAGTAGGTGTGTGTATTTTTGTGCTTGCCAAAGGGCCTTTTTATAGCTGTACAAGACCTTGGGTTAGGTTAAACTTGACTAGGGTAGGTAATTAACCATAGTTAGGTTCCCTTTTGACCATTCCTTCAATTATGCATAAGGGTTGATAATGTATGTGGGCCCCACCATGATGTCCCTCTAGTGGCTCCTGCAGAGTGTCCCCATCCTGTTTGTTGTGTCTCTGGAAGCATCTTGAGCCCACCCCTCCACATAAAAGTGGTTTTTAACTCCCCATTGGTATTTTCGAATGTTGGAGAAGTCAAGAAAACTTTTCACCTTTGTGGTTTACCTAATTGTAACTTCGACCTGCAATAATAGTGTCCGCAGCACCTTATTTTCACCATAACTTTCAGGCTGTAACTTAGAATTGGGTGCTGTAAAAGGCAAAGTTGACCTTCTCAAAGTTTTTAAGCTGATTTTGGAGTGTTCCTCAAGTATACCCACGAGCTAAGGCATTCAAGATGCATCCAAAACACCTTTTGAACCAAATCTCCTTGTAGGGGGCCCTTTAGCATGCATGCAAGGTGTAGCATGCTTTTTTTCAAAAGAGAATCCTCCTTAAACAAATGAGGTAGGCTCCAATAAAGTTTGATTTATTGGGGATATAAATTATATTTAAGATTTGTTGACCAACACAAGTAAATGATCCATGAGTTGGGTCACATAGTGGCGGGGAAGGGAAGGCCTACAAGGTTAACCCTACCCTTGAGAGAAGATGATTAAGATAAGTGTCCATAAATTATTTATTTACAAATTATGGGATGTAGATAGATATTTAAATTAGTAAAGGTAATTAGTTAAAAGAATATGCTGTAAAAAAACTAGGAGAGTAGAATTAAGTTTACTATTTACATTTAGCATGAAGAGAGAAATATGATGTAAATGCATAAAGATCTAAGAAGGGTAAGGTGTTTGTATGGAAAAAGGCTATTATGGAAAGAGAGAATGAACACTAGGTTAAAACTTTGATAAAAAATATATACATTTGAGTAGAAATGTAGTTCAAATGCAAGGTTACCATTTAACGCTACTCAATGTCTCTGAAGAGCAAAATAAATGAAAGCATTCAAGCTTATTCATCCAACTTAAAAAAGTCAAGCAAAGCATATTCAAAGCTTTAATGGAATGCTCATCTTCTCTACCATCTATATTATTATGCTAAGCTAAGTGAGGAAGGTACTTCTTTCTCGTATGTTACTTCAAGTCTTCCTCTTCCCTACCCTCATTCCCTACTAGCTCTCTCCACCTTTGAAGGTGTTTGAGGTCTTGGGAGTGAGGCCGATGACAAGTTAATCCTTTCACTAGGTTGACTAGGGGAAATTTTTTGATGCATGAATATTTCCATCTTCATTGCATCAATTAGGTCTTAAGGAACACAAAGCTTGTATTATACCAAGTCTCTCATTATGGGAGAATCTTAATACAAAAGTTTTTTGGAGGGGGGACCTGCTCCAAGTAAATTTGGTCCTCAACTATTTCCAACTTCTTTAATTCTCTCTCTTAAAAAATATTGTTCATGCCAAGCAAATTAGGTATATTGAATATGTTGCTATCTATCATCAAGTCTTCTCTTTATGCTCTTTAAGAATTCTCCTAAAGATGATCATTGTAGTTATTTTAATTCCGCAAATTTACATGTTACAAGTCCAATTTTGTTACACATCTCCTCAAACAAAGCTACGGTGTGAAAGAAACAGTTGTTCAATGTTGGAGTGCATTGCAAATTCCGAATGAATAGGGCAAGTGGGGACATGTGTCCAAAGCTTTTGTGGGTAGATAGATGCAAAGAGCTCAAGTTGTGGAGCATGCCATTGTTTTTGGATCCTCAAGTAGAACTCAAATGGGAAACCTATGGCCAGTGGAAGGTTTCAAGGGGGCCAATTATGGGGCACTTTGAGTGCTTTAGTAGACGTGCCACCTGTAACATTTAATGCACTAGTAGCTTGTGTGTAGTGGAAATTGATAACATAGTGAGCATGTAATTAAGAACAACTTCATAATGAGCATAGAGAGAGTACTTAATTTGAGAAAGAAACATAGCAATTTACACCTAGCTAGTTTAGCATAGACAATACTTGAAAAGAGAGAGAAAAAGAACAATTGACAATAGTTGAGGACCGGATTTACATGGAGCCGGTCCCCCCTCCAAAAAGGCTTTGTATTATAGTTTCTCCCATCAAACGAGACTTTTGTACAATACAATCTTTGTATTCCTTGACAAAACTCGTGGTGCAATGAAGATGGAAGCTTCAAGCACCAAATTATGCTTGAAAAACACACCTAGTGTCCCTAGCCTCAGTCCCAAGACCTCACACATCTTCAAAAATGGTGACAGCTAGCAGGGAATGAGGAAAGATTGAGAGGAAGAAGATGTATCTGACAAGAAAGAAGCGTTCTCCTCACATAATCACTCTAATAGCATAGCTTAGCTTAGCTTAGCTTAGTAATTAGCATGGTAGAGGAGATGAGCATTCCATTGAAGCTTGGCTCTTGGTTGGATTTGCATTCCATAGCCAAGCCTTGTTGGTGTAGACCTCTACTTCTCAATGCTTGAAGAAGGAGATAGAGTTCTTGCTCAATGAATAAGTGTGTGTGTGTGTGTGTGTGTGTGTGTGTGTGTGTGTGTGTGTGTGTGTGTAGCAAAGTGATTTAGACTAAAAATGCCAACTCTCTCTCTACTTGGTCGACCCCTCTTGCTTTTTTCTCTTGCTGGATTCCCATTGGTTTCTGCAGGGCTTTGCCAATAACAAATAAGAAGCATATTTGATAGCCTTCTGACATGTGTCTACCTTTTCCCTTTTATAAGATCTTTAGGTAATTACATAATTTATTTATACTCTCATTGGACCTTTTAGTCTTCTTGCCAATAGGAATTAAGCAAGTCATTAGGCTGTTGGATGCTCATTGGACCCCTTGGTAGACTGTTCAATAGTCTTCTAGGGAGCTTAATTTTTTATTGGTTCTTTTATCAAGCATTTTTAAATTTATTAGACTAATTTTATTGTAGCCTAATTCTCATTGGTCCACCTCTATGGCCATCCAATAGGATTTGAGGGGAGATTGGGTGCAGCTGGGCTAAGAGCCTACCATGTGTCCATTCTTCCCTTTGGGGAGAGCTTTGGAGTGTGTGTGTGTGTGTGTTTATCTCTCATCCCCTACCATTAGGGCTCGCCCCCTCCTTCCTAGGGATGTGGGAAGACTTTTTAGTCTTCCCATAACCATCCAATTTTTCCCCACCTTTGGCCATTGGACTTTTAATTAGTTTTTGGCACTTTAGCCTATGGAAGTCTCAATGGAGCTGAACCTTAGGTCCTTTACGCCCCATTGAAGCACATTTCTCTTTTGTAGACAATTCTCCTTTAGATCCCTATTTTCCGTTCTTTGAATCCCTGCGGAGAGCAGACTGGCAACCACACCAATATTCTAGCTTTTACACCCCTGGTACTTTCCCATATTAATGATCAGTTTAACATGAGAAAATAATTTGAGAAATAAGATATAGTTTTTATGACATTCCCTCTCTCTTGAAATCATAGTCATTCTCAACTATGAGGTAGAGAAGATAAAGCCTAGTCATTAGTCCATTTGCTAACGGGTAGAGGATCCCTAGTTTACCCTACGACAACGTTCCAGAATGGATGACTAGTCCATTTGGTGCTTGAGAGCCTTATTTTCCGCAAGAATGTCCGCACATTAGTCCGTATCAATCTTCTATAATAGAGTGACAAACTCTACTTGGTGTTCGGGTGACGTCATCTCCATAAACATGATCCTAAGAATGCATACTTATTAACATTTGTGCACAATAAAGGAAAGAGACTCTTATAAGATAGAAACTTTGCTCATTTATAAGTATTTACATTTTCTTACTCTAGGGAGTCATTGAAAAGGTTTAGGCTATCCTTTAATTGTATGCCTGGCATCCATTTAGCATATTCAAAAGGATAATTTTTAACCTTGATAAGATATTTTCGGATAGTCTTACCACCTCTCAATACCTTGTCTTCATGTTGGAGAATGGACTCGGGATGCAACACCTCTGTTAACCCTCACGGCACACGGACACCCTATGATCTGTTAACCCTCACGGCACACGGACACCCTATGATCTATAAACGTTGTATTATTTAGAGTCAGGTACCGGGCTTGTCGGTCCAATAGGGAAAGGTAGAGTGATCGCCGATGAGAGGCGCACTTTAACTTGGACATTCAAGGGATTAGTTGGCTAAGCATGGGCGCCCAAGTGTGAATGGAGTGAGCTCCTATAAAAGCCAACTAAACCTAATTTTTACTCATTCTCTCATTTGTGCAATTGAAGAGTGCTCTTGCTCCATCTCCATCTTCTTCTTCTTCACCTCCTTGTGTGTGTGTGTGTGTGAGAGAGAGAGAGAGAGAGAGAGGGAGAGTGTGTGTGCGATCGAGCATTACGAAGGCACGACGGCGGCAAAGCGGTTGAGCGCGGCACCACTGCAGCTTCTTCTTCATCGCGGCGAGGAATCCACCACGAAGGCGAGCGTAGAGCGGTGAGTGACACACCCTTTGTTTTCTTGAGCTTGCTAGTTTAGGCTTGTTGTGTGCTTGGAGCCGTTTGTGGCTCGCACACGGTGTATTGGCAAGTCCCTTGCTTCCACAGTGCGGCAAGGAGCGCACATTTTTGGCGCCGCTACCGGGGATATGCCTTACACTAAGCTCGGTTAGCACTTTACGCTTCCTTGTGGTGCAATTTCTATCATAGGAAAGGCAGGGAAGGAGTGTGTGGAGATTTCTGTTTTTTGCGTTTTCTGCATTTGCTGTCAAGTTTCAATTTCTGCTATTGTCTGCGTTTTTTCAATTTTCGTAATTTCTACATTTTCAAGTTCGGCGTTTTCAATTTCTGCATTTTCTGCAATTTCTGCGTTTTTTTCTGCAATTTCTGCAATTCCTGCAATTTTTTGCAATTTCTGCATTTCTGCGTTTTTCAAATTTTTACATATCTGCGTTTTTTCAATTTCTGCATATCTACGTTTTCTGCATTTTTTGCATATCTGCATTTTTTGCATATCTGCGTTTTCTCCCAAAAAAATAAAAAATAAAAATCGGAAATCAAAAACGCGAGCGAGCGGGCGGCTAAATTTTTCGAAAATAAAAAACGTGACTCTTAAAACGGACGGGTTGGTTTGTATAAAAGATAGATCGGGATCGGGATCATTTTCCCAAGCCCAAGCCCAAGCCCAAGCCCAAGCCCAAGCCTCAGTCCTTAGTCTTATGATATATACTAGACTCACTCTTATATATATACCCTACTCCCTCAAGAGAGAATGAGAGCATGTGGGACAAGTCCTCCACTCTCCTCCTTTCTCTTCCCATTTGCACCCTTAGACTTTCTAGTTTGGGCCTAGTTCCCTACTGGAAATTGACAGTTTTAGGGATTCCGAGGGCATAGAGTGACCAAACGGAGGGCTGTAAAGCACGGCACGACCCTCTGACCGATACGCTCGTTTCGAGCTATCACACAGCCCATTCCACGACACGCTCTAAAAAATTTAGCAAAAAAACAAACAAAAAATACGCTAAAAACTAGTCACAAGACCTCCTAGAGCAGCTTTTTGACACCTTAGGGTATCAGAAGCACATGCACTTACGCTCTGGGCGGGTGCTAGAACACGAGCACATTGGTAGTGCCTCTGTTCATACGGACACCCATTACCCATCCACGATAAGCTCTAGACCCTCAGCGGGGACACAAGGTAGCACCACCCAAGACCCTAAAATAGCCGCTAGTGATTCCTCCTCCGACTCAGAAATCATGGAAGCATACCCTACCCAAAACACTGAGAGAGAAGGCCATGCACCTCCCGAAGCTCCACAGCCTAGTACTAGTATGTTTAGCCGTTTCATGGAAACATTAGGTAGAGCTACTCGCTCGGAACCTGATGCAAATGAAGCACACGAAGGGGGTGGGGAAGTGGAATCTCCTTTCACATCGCACGTGGACCCCACACCCCCAAAGAGTGTCCATGTGGATATCCTACCAACTTCTTACCAAGAAGGCCCTGTTGAGCTGCCTCCTTCAGAAGTTCCCTCTAGAGTACCGTTGGTGACAAGTAAAACCACGGGGAGCAACATTGCTTCTACCTCACAAGAAACCGTTAACACGTCGACTCTAGAAGGATTGTTCATTAATGATCATTGGACATACGACCTCCACACTGAGGTGTTGACGGATCTACACTCTGGCCACGCCTACCATGTAGGATGGATAGAGATTGTACAATCCACCTCTAGTGCCACGAGCATCGAAGATCAACAGAAAATGATCTGTAATGTTATCCATGGCATTATTCAATCAGAAAGGCAAAACCGAGGGGTAAATATACTCTCAACTGGCCCCATGAGATTTCTAGATACGAGCAAGGCTCAACAGCCTACTCTATCACAAATGGAGACTCCTCTAATGAGCCCCATGGACCCATCTTACGTCATTTCACCTGGGGTCTCTATGCAATCTGAGCCTCCGAGCGAAAACTTTAGCTTCCCTAACTTGGCTCAACCCTCTATTAAGGAAAACCTAGTGCTCACTCCAGGGATAAGCCTGACAGAGAATGTACCGATGATATCTACGGTTAGCGCAGTGCCACTACCTAGTGTCGTAGTACCTAATATAGGGCCTCGACCGTATGTGCCTCTAGCCCCTTATGCACACATGGCCCCCACACCTCCAATTGTACCACTTGCTTATGCTCCTCGAGTGCCGCTCCCTAGCTCTTATCCGAGTGGACCTATGCCCGGTTATGTTCCATATCCTGCATCATCCACACATATGCCAAGACCGGTACCCGTCCCTCTCCCACATATGATTCCAAGAGTACCTCCACCGGCCCTACCTCCTCACATAGGTGACTTGGCAGCGTTTGCTCAAACCATAGGTCGATCTATCGCGGAAAATATGCGTCATGCATCTGATAGAGAGCCTAGAAGTAAGGCAGTACAAATTGCCAAACTCACGCAAAAATTCAATGGGGACGAAGATGCTAGGAAACACATTGAAGTGTTTGAACAAGTATGTGATTCCTTAGGGGAACGCAACGAACTACATAAGTGCAATGCCTTAAGCTTGACATTAAGTGGGAAGGCTGGAGATTGGTATAGGACCCTAAGGGTGGACGAGAAAACAATCTACCCTACCCTTCGAAGGTTGTTTCTAAAGGAGTACATACGAGAAGGTGTGCTTTGGGGTGTAGCATCTCAGCTACAGAAGGCCGAACGTAAGGAAGGAGAGTTAGTAAGGGACTTCATTAGTCGTCTAAAGCACTTAAACTCTCGCTGCCCTATAAATGAGCGCTTCAACAATAACCAACTGCTTGATCGATTCATTCGAGGGTTGAGGAATGAAGGAATCTATAATGGACTAGTGATTAGAGGTATCACAACCTGGGAAGATGTCACTGCCAATGCAATCCAACTAGAGGACAACTTGATGATAGCAGGCATGAGGGTGTCTACTGACACGAGATCCACTAGCTCACAAGCCATTGAGTATGAACCCATGACTGCAAAGCCCATTGCCAATGAGCCAAAGGTATTTGAGACATTCTTGACAGACCTCACCAAGGCAATCCAAGAGTCTCTTAAGGATAATCGACCCCCTCAAAATAGTCACATGTATCCAAGAAGGGAGCAACAATGGTGTTCCATTTGCTTAGGTCCACATAGCACTAGTGAGTGCCCTACGTTTAGAGTAAAATTTAATGGAACTTGCAACGCATGTGGTAGGTATGGTCACCAAGCTAAGGATTGTTTAATGATCAAACGTATGATGGCAAATAGACCACCTGTAGCCTGGACGGATGCGCCTCGAGCTCCTGTATTGATGCCCACTCCACCTGTTGAGCAACTACCGCAACACATGGTCCCTAGATCTCAAAATGTTGTACAAGCTACACCGCTACCACCTCCTGTGCTAGGACCGCAGCCCCCGCATCCAAGAGTCGCCCCTATGAACCAAGTGGGTTGCGAGCCATCAAATGCTTATCCAGATGGCTGTGAGGAGGAAATAGACACTAGTATTGCCTACGGACTTGATACATTGGAAGAGTGTCCTATATACTACATGGAAGATTGTTGGGGACAAGTCAAGCCGGTTTATCAAGCTGCTGCTCTCGCATCCAGAGGTCAAAATATCAACACCCAGGCTAGGAGGCCACCTCTTCAATGCTACGAGTGTGGTGGACCACATCGAGTAGCGGAGTGCCCTATTAGGCTGCAAAAGAATGCTGCACAGATGCAAGTGAATCAAGGGAGCACGTCTGCAATGCCAATACTCACATGTAATCGTTGTGGCATAGATCACTTGATTGCCCAATGCCCCTATAACCCAAATGCGCCTAAAATCACACCCCTGAATTTGGTCAAAATTGCTAGTGTGATATCACCAATGCCACCCGTCACACCCGCTTATGCGATTACACGGTCCATGCTTCAAGGGCCAGGCCATATCCTCGAAGAGAGAGATACCGCGTCAGTTATCCAAGCAAAGAAAAAGAAGACACGAAGGAAGAAGTCGCAGAATACAAAAAATTCAAAGCCAAGTTCCAAAACAAACATAGGAACAGGAGATGACCCCGTGTATATGAATGACCTCGAGGATGATTCAGATTCAGTCGAGATAATGGAGACTAGAACCAATACCATAAAGGGAAAGACCGACAAAGAAAACCGTAACATGGAACCAAATGAAAACCGATTAAGAGAAAATCATAAAGAGCCTCTGAAAACACCACAAGTGTTTCCAAATCCAATCCAAGACCCCCAAGATAAACCGCAGGGGCAAAAAGGGAAGAATCGTAAAAAGAAGATTGGGACGTACCCAAACCCTGTAGACGAGATTAAGCAGGTGAAACATCTAAGAGGTTTAGTGGAGGAGACTCAAAGGAAACTAGAACCAGAACCCATGCATATCAAAATTCATGACACAGTGTTTCCCACGCAAGTTCATCCACCCCACATGAACCATAGACCGTTAGCCATATCTAGTATCATCCAAGAAGGGAGTGAGGACAGGACATCAGAAAGTGAGCATACACCCTTCTTGTTGGAAAGGATGTTTAACGAAGGAATACCTGATCCCATTGAGGAATATGAGATTCCATCCTCACCAGTTCCTAGTCAAGGACCTACACCCTGCAAAACGCCAATGAATGTTGCCAAACTAGTGGACTTCATGTCTTCTGAGGTCCGAACCACGATCATAGCAAAGCTGTATGGAGATCCTGAGTTATTCCTTGCACTTCGAGCATTCCTTAACGGAGAGCTACGAACGGGATTACCGCAGTTTGCGCAACCAAATAGGCCTGACTCGATTATGATTGATGAGGAAAATCATGTGCAATCACTTTACTTAGATGGACACGAGTCTGTGATTGAGGTACCCATTAACGAATTAGGGCAGTATTTTGAAGGCGACGAGTCTAATGCGACCCTACCCATCACTACCAAGGGATTAACTATAAAGGGAATTCTTGATGGTGGTGCGGGAGTTAGCATCGTTACAAAAGATTGTTGGGAATCCATGGGAAAACCCCGCCTCAGTGTTACTAACATTGTGGTAAAGATGGCAAATGGTACCATAGCCAAACCTATGGGGATGCTCAAGGATCTTAAGATCAAAGTTCTAGGACACAAGGTTCGACATACGTTCATTGTAATGGATTTCTCTAAACACCTTATGTCATATGAAATGATTTTAGGACGACCATTCATGAGGGAAGCACAAATGGTTCACGATTGGTCTAAAAATCATGTCTATTTGCAATTCCAAGACTCTGTCCTTAGAGTGGATTTGGTGACTGGTAAGGTACACCCCTTAGGGAGTAAAACCATTATTGATCATCGCTCTGACACCACAGTTCACTCGGCCCCACTACAATATTGTTACACTTGTAAGAAGGATACAGACATTGGCCAAGATTCTTCTTACATGGATGTGTTACCGGGTATGACGGAATCAGACAATGTGGATTGGGTCCACCTAGCATCAACCATAGACACTTGGGGAAATAGGGGGACGACCTGGGTAACACCTGAGGGGGATGAAATGCCTATACCCTTAAATATGCTACAAGCAATGCATATCGCTTCCGACAAGACTCATCCTAAGGTAACAAAGAAAACATACAAGTGGGTCCCTAAAACTTCTTTAGCGACCATAGCTAGTGCTAAAAAACAGAAGCCTTGTAAGAAATGTACCACTCGCTCCAAGAAAAGTAAGAAAATGTTGCGATGGATCCCTAAACGACTATTGGAAGCCCAAGGCTACTATCAAGGAAATGATCAAATCTGGGTGCCAAAACGTAGATTGTGCTCTTACCTATCACCTGACGCAAGTGAGCCCAATCCCGTAGTTCCAAAACGAATCAATGATTGTGGAAAGGAAAAAATCACAGAATGCTACACACCCGCTCCCGAGCTAGTTTGGGTACCAAAGAAAGAACGATTTGTTCCACCTAGCTCAGGAAGGGGGGAGTCCCATGAAGATTCTAGCTCCTCATGTAATACATCCATAGAGGTAAAAGCTTCTACACAGCCTCCATCTATAGTAGTGGACCTCCATGAAGCTACAAAAGAATCCACACCTCCCAATGTTCAAGAATCATCTGATGAACCACTTCAAGTTCAATCCTGGGAGAGTACCTTACCACCCTTGCAACTTGACGAGGCACCTAGGGTAATAGAAAACTACTGGCAAAAATCCTCACCTATTACCAACTGGAACAATTGGTTTCAAAGGGTGACAAGCTCATTTCAAACGGTATGATCTACCCAAGGAAGGGGGGAGTGTTTGCTGACAGTCATCATTCATTTGTTTCCCTCTCAACCTTTTTCCCTGACCTCTCAATTCCAATCTTAGGGAATGTACATATAAAGCTTTATACTCACAAAAAAAAAAGAAAAAAGAGCAAGAGCAATTAGCAAACGAGTATGCACAATAAAAGTCAAAACATTGACTCAGACCTACACATGTCACATCTGGTACAGTGAAACAGAAACCTATGCCATAAAACACCTTTGATCCTCATCACTTGAGTGATGGAGGGTAGGTAAGATTAGTACGATAGGAGTGTTTCTGTTTTAGAGTTGAGTGATTAGCAAAGATCTCTTTTCCCACTGATGTGCCTCCTAGAGGTATTGTTTGTGTTTCATAGTGTGTACAGGAGCGTGTTGCTATTGATAGGATTTGGACCTTCATGGAACCTTCAAATCAAGCGCGACCATCAACACAAACAGGTGTTTCTTGTCCATTAGCATTGCCCTTATCTTTTGTGCATGCATGTTTGTCTGCCTTGATTGTGATTGGTAGCATAATATTCAGTGCATTTGCTTGGTATCAAACATTTAATTCAATGTAATGTTTTGTCATAATCACTTGTCTAGGTTTAAAAATCAAGCAGTCCGACTAAGCTAGTTTGACCAAGCTAGGTATTAGAAATCTTCTCTTAATACCATGGGGAATGCCTTCCTAATAATCAATGGTTACTTAGGTTCTTAATCCGATTTAGGCAGCATTGTATGAAATGTACTAGGGCTTTCTAGTGGGCTTAACCCTAGTGACCTTTAGCTTAAGTATTATAAAGGGAGTTTACTAATGTGATGAGCCTGGGGAGGGTAACAGTGTTATATGACCCCCCAAAGTTACAAAATTAAAATGCTGAAAATGAACAAACAAAAAATCAAAGTGCCACAATGTAAAATTTTAAGCTGGAAGAGAAATCTCAGCTTGATTTGGTACTTCACTCACATGTATTGCCCATGGTACTAGAGCCCTAGAGGTTCCCAGCGTGGGCGCTTTTCCTTGAAAAGCAAAAAACCCAAGGCATACAAAATAAGCACACACATCAAAATTGAATCAGTGTGAAAAGACCTTGGGGGGTCAAAGAAAAAGTAATCAGTCAGGCGATGATTTCATGAGAAATTCCTTTTATGGTAACTTAACTACAAGGTTTTCTAGGTATAGCCTCTAGTCAGCCCTCGAACATGAATACTTGGCTCTCGCGATTAAACAACTTAATTGACCACAGAAAATTAAGAAGCTTACCCATGGTATTAATATTCGATCTCTAGTGCCTTTCGACCGTCAAATTAGCGACCCCAGACTTGTTTAATTTTTTACCTTTACATCTGTTTATGCATTTGATTACATTGCAATTTAATGTTCATTGCTAACAAATTGTTTGAAATTCTTTTACCAATCAATGTGTCTACCTAAAACTGCATATGCTTTTTAAGAGAATGCAATTACTGTGCCAATGTTGTTTGATTTTGCAGTGACTGAAGAAGGCTAAGGACATTCATCTCAAATGCTCTTCCACCTCGACGAACCAGCTTCAACTCAATAGCTTCCGAGGACGGAATCTACATCAGGAAGGGGGGCATGTTAACCCTCACGGCACACGGACACCCTATGATCTGTTAACCCTCACGGCACACGGACACCCTATGATCTATAAACGTTGTATTATTTAGAGTCAGGTACCGGGCTTGTCGGTCCAATAGGGAAAGGTAGAGTGATCGCCGATGAGAGGCGCACTTTAACTTGGACATTCAAGGGATTAGTTGGCTAAGCATGGGCGCCCAAGTGTGAATGGGGTGAGCTCCTATAAAAGCCAACTAAACCTAATTTTTACTCATTCTCTCATTTGTGCAATTGAAGAGTGCTCTTGCTCCATCTCCATCTTCTTCTTCTTCACCTCCTTGTGTGTGTGTGTGAGTGAGAGAGAGAGAGAGAGAGAGAGAGAGGGAGAGTGTGTGTGCGATCGAGCATTACGAAGGCACGACGGCGGCGAAGCGGTTGAGCGCGGCACCACTGCATCTTCTTCTTCATCGCGGCGAGGAATCCACCACGAAGGCGAGCGTAGAGCGGTGAGTGACACACCCTTTGTTTTCTTGAGCTTGCTAGTTTAGGCTTGTTGTGTGCTTGGAGCCGTTTGTGGCTCGCACACGGTGTATTGGCAAGTCCCTTGCTTCGACAGTGCGGCAAGGAGCGCACAACCTCTTTTTGGTCTTCGATATCGGGTGGGTCTTCAATGGTTTCTTCTTGAGGTGGCTCTCCTTTGTAAGGCTTTAGTAGGCTCACGTGTAAAGCATTGTGTATGAGCCAATGATTGGAAAACTTGAGTTGATAGGTCATCTCATTGATTGGCCTAGGAATTTGAAAGGGACCATAATACCTTTTTGCTAACTTAGCATCGTACTTTTGGTGTCCTATAAGATTCTTGCATGTTGCACGTGCCTTAATCGAGCCTTGGGAAACTTAAGCAAGACCCAATCATTTTGTTTAAAGGCTGCTCTTCTATGCTTATCAGCAGCAGCAGTGTTTTGCCTTTGTTGAGAGATGGAAATAGCATCCTTAATATTTTGGAAAGATTCTTGTAGGTCTCAGCTATATTCATATGCAGCGAAGATCTTCCTAGGTAGCTTGAGTAGAAGGGGACTTTTTTATCTTCCCTCTATCACCTCAAATGGTGCTTTTCTTGTGGAAGTATGTACAGTGTTATTGTAAGCATACTCCATAATGGTAAGTACCTATCCCATTGGGACTTTTGATCTACTTCTGTGACATAAGATTTTAGTAGAAGAATTGCTAGGTTAGCTATTTCACTTTGGCCATTCATTTGCAGCGGGTGATAGGTTGAAGAGAAGTTTAGTCTTGTACCTAAATTCTCAAAGAGACCCTTCCAGAAACTGTTGGTCATTCTAGGATCTCTATCCAACACTATGGACATTGGCAAGCCGTGGTACTTGAAGATTTGTGAGGGTTGCCATTTTGATGGGCCTTAATAGTCTTTTTGACAAGTACAAAATGTGCTTGTTTGCTAAACTTGTCTACTATCGTCCATATTCATGTATACCCATGGATAGACTTGGAAAAATCTAAAGATAAAATCCATGGATATAATCTCCCATGGTGAATTAGGAACTGGCAAAGATTGAAAAAATTCAGGTTGTTTCCCTCTATCAAACTTTGTCCTTTTGGCATACCACACATTGAAACATACTCTTGTATGTTTGCTTTCATGGCAGGCCAATAGAAGTATGTTTCTATCCCTTTTAGGGTAGACTGAATCCCTCTATGCCCCACATAAGGAGGAGCATCAGATTCATATATTACTTTCTCACGTAGTGAGTTAGTAACACATAGTTTGTTGCCATAGAGAAGATAACCATCTCGTAAGGTAAATGGTTCTTCCTTCTTTCCTAGTGCAAGGGTTGAAATCACATCTTTAAAATTGGGATTGATAGCGTACTCATCTATCATAGAAGATAGATCATTGTGAGTTTCTATGGATACCACATTCACTCCCGGTTGTCTTGAGAGTGCATTGGCTACTTGATTATGCTTCCTAGCAATGTGAGCAATATGAAAATGAAACTACGAAACGAAATTTGCCCACTTCATTTGTTTGTTGGAGATCTTGGTCTGCATCATGAAGTAATTAAGGCGTTGGTGATCCATTCGTAGAATGAAAGTATTCCCCAATAAATAGTGCTTCCACGAGTCTAGAGCATGTAGAAGTGCTAAGAGTTCCTTCTCATATATACCTAGAGCTTGCTAACCAGGGTCAATCCTTCACCTTTTGTAGGCTATGTCATGCCCTTCTTGTAGCAAAACAGCTCCAAGGCAATCAACACAGGCGTCGCATTGGACCTGAAATGGCTTTGAGAGATCCGACAGTGTAAGCACAGGTTGAGAGATAAGCTTCTCTTTAAGATTTTCAAAATCCTTGTTCTGCTTGGTGAACCATATATACATAGCGTTTTTCTTTGTTAGGTCATGCAATGGTCCCATAGTTTGTGAGAATTTTTCTATGAAGCATTTATAGTATGCACACATACCTATAAATCTTCTTAGTTCATGCAGATTCCTTAATTTAGGCCATCCATTTATAACCTCTAACTTTGATGGATCCATTTGGATGCCATCTTGAGAGATAATGTGACCTAAATACTGAATCTCTTGTAAGAAAAATTCATTTTTCTTTCGATTAATATAAATTTATTCTCTCATATAACTTGAACTATTATGTGGAGGTGTTGCTTGTGTATGTCTAATGAATTAAAGTAGATGATTATTCATCAAAGATACTCCAGTAAAGATTTGGTGAGGCCTAAATAGCTTCTCCATCAGTCAATTAAATGTGTCTAGTGCATTGGTAAAGTCAAAAGGCATGACAATGTACTCATAAACACCAAACGTAGTGCAAAATGCGGTCTTTACAATGTCTTGATCAACTATCCTTATTTGATGGTAGCCACTTTTTAGGTCAATCCTATTGAAGTAGTTCAACCCCTATAGCATATCAAATAGGGTCTCTACCCATAGAATGGGAAACCTATTCTTGATAGTGATCCTATTTAGTGCTCTATAGTCAACACACATACGATATGTGCCATCTTTCTTTTGCACAAATAACACTGATGAACAAAATGGAGATGAACTAGGCCTAACCATGCCTTTCTCAACCAACTCATGCACTTGCCGCATAATATCCTCTTGTTGATCTTAGAAACTTGATAAGGAGGTTTTTTAGGCGGTGAGCTTCCTGGAAGAAGTTCAATTGCATGGTCGTCATCCCCTTGTTTCAGAGGTAGCTCACAAGGGATGTCGTCAATAAAAACATCTTGGAATCCCTTGAGGAAATTGGATAACTCTAATTCCTTTCGATTGTTTATATCTTGTTTTGCTAAAACATTAGGTTCATTTTGAGAATCTTTAACAAAAATCATGTACACGAAAATAGAGCTCTTTATTGACTTATTGAAAGCTTTCTTATGTACAATGGCTATGGTACTACCCAACTCTTTAGCATCTATGTATGAATCTTTTTCCTTGTACCTAAAGTAGATTTGTTTTTTAGCCATGCAATTAAACCATGGTGCCCCTAGGATTACATCCTCATGCTGAGAGGAGAGATGAAGAAATCCTCCTTGGAGCCTCAATTTCCCAGTTAAGGGAGTGATTGAGGCTTCTTGCCCCTTGAAAGCACCATCGGTAGGTAGGACATCTCCCATATCCTAGGCTTGGATGCCTAACTTGGTGGCCAACTCTGTGGATATGAAATTGTGAGTAGAACCAGGGTCAAAGAGAATGAAAGCATCATGTTCTCTTACCTTTCCCCAAGCATGACATAGAGGAGATCCTTTGTGATGAGCATCCTCTTCTTGAATTTTGACCAAGGTAGCTCTAGGAGGCTCATTATGTGTATTCTTGTGGGGGCAAGCACGATAGGCATGCCCTTGCTCCCCGCACTTGAAACAATGGTTATCTTTTTGATAACGATGTAGCTCTTTAGGAGAGGGATTATTTTTTCCTTTACAAACTCCCTTCTCCTTAGCTTTGTTGTTGTTGGCGTTGCCTTTGGGAGACTTTTGGACATTGTCCTTCCCCTTAGGCTCATTACGGTCCTTGTTTTCCATGGCCTGAAGATTTCTCTTAGCCCCTTGTTGGAAGTTGACTCCTGAAGCCACCATGGTATGGTGTATGACCGCAAATATGGTGTGTGGCCTCCTTTGGGAGTTAACATACTCCACCATATCCTTAGAGAAACCCGCACAAAATTGTTGTTTTTACTCTCCAAAAACCATCTTCTTGTAGATAGTGTCTTTGAGATGTAAATCCCAAAACTTGTCTATATAATTATGAATAGATAATTAGGGAGAGAGCTTCAAGCTTTTCCATTCGGTGAGTACTTTGTCTTTGGCATCGCTAGCCAAAAACTGCCTTATGATGGAAGCACTTAAATCTTTCCATGTACGTGGAGCTTCACTATTTGCTCATAGGCTAGACCATCATTGCCTGGTCGACTTTCTAAAATGCATAGCTACATGACGTAGCTTAGAGGACACCATGAATCTCTCATCTCCAAATGCCGCATCGAATTGTTGGATAAAGGCCAAGACTTTGTCCGTAGCACCAAAAGTGCCATTGCAGGTAAGAAAAGAGATGTTATTACCTCCCTCTTTGAACTTTTTGAGCTTGGATGACCTTTTCTAGGTGGCATAGGATTTCCTATGGCCTCTTCTCTTGGGCAGCTCGAGAGCTACACCATCACTTTCTTCAAAAGAGGAAGAGGATGAGGAGGATGGAGAAGAGGGTGACCGCTTTCTTGCCTTTTTCTTCCCTTGTTCCTCCTTTTTTGCACCATCACTTTCTTCAGAAAAGGAAGAGGATGAGGAAGATGGAGAAGAGGGTGACCTCTTTCTCTCCTTTTTCTTCTCTTGTTTTCTCTTTTCTCTCTTTGAGTTATGGTGAAGAGGATTATGCGATGGTCTTCCCCATTTAGGGGGTGTTGGAGAATATTTTTCCCGCTGTCTTGGTGGAGCCATCTCCTCCAAGGTGGTAGGAGACTCGCTTCTTTCTCGTTCTTCCGGTGGGGGCTCTCCCATTGAAACTTGGGTTCTCCTTTGAGAGGGAGATGCCTCATCTATTAGTAGGTTTCTGAGAACTTCGTTTGGATCCTTCTCTTCTTCCCTTATCGGAGAGAGTCCTCTTTTGGAAGTCTCACTAGGAGCTTTCCTAGGTACTCTCTCTTCTTGGTGGGGAGTTTGGAGAATACCATGGGTGCGCAATTGTTGTAGCACTTCACCTTGGAGGAATGGATTGCCAAGGGATTGTTGAACCCTAGAAACAAGATATTTTATAATCATAGGGGCATCATTAGTTGCTCTTTCATTAGCAAAATCAAAGATATCAACATTGATATCTCTTTTCCCTTGTCATCCATACTAGCAAATTTTTGGTATCAATTTTTACTTGTACTTTGGCACTTCAAGCCCTAGTTGCTACTCCTGTTTACCTTCAAAGATAAGCACTCAAACATCTATACGCATGGCTTGAATATTATTAATTGAAAGGAATTGAAGAGAGGGTTTAATAGAGCCAAGACAACACCGGTTCGTGTCAAGCTTCTTATAGCTCAATAATGGTTAAGCCATAGGCAAGCCCCATAGGACTCCATTATTAAGACCATAGCTCTCGACGGTATCCCCGTTAACTGCATTAAGCCGGCGTGATTCACGGATGAAAAATACCTATTCTACTTACCCTTTTGAAATTAATAACACCAACCATTTGTAGCAAGCTTGAGGACCTCTCTTCTCGAGCAAGAAAAGAGAAACCAATAGCTCTAATACCAATGTCACATTTAATGCCCTAATAACTTGTGTGTAGCGGAAATTGATAACATAGTGAGCATTTCATTAAGAATAAGTTCCTAATGAGCATAGAGAGAGTACTTAATAATTTGCGAAAGAAATATCACAATCTACACCTAGCTAGTTTAGCATAGAGACAACACTTGAAAAGAGAGAGAAATAGAACAATTCACAGCAATTCAGGACCAAATTTGCATTGAGCTGCGGTCCCCCCTCCAAAAAGGCTTTGTATTATACCTTCTCCCACAAAGGAGAGTTTTGTACAACACAATCTTTGTGTTCCTTGAAAAAACTCATGGTGCAATGAAGATGGAAGCTTTATGCACCAAATAATTCTTGAAAAACACACCTAGTGTCCCTAGCCTCAGTCCCAAGACCTCACACACCTTCAAAAATGGTGAGAGCTAGCAGGGAATGAGGAAATATTGAGAGGAAGAAGATATATCTTACAAGAAATAAGTATTCTCCTCACATAATCACTCTAATAGCATAGCTTAGCTTAGTAATTAGAATGGTACAGGAGATGAGCATGTCATTGAAGCTTGTCTCTTGATTGGATTTGCATTCCATAGCCAAGAGTTGTTGGTGTAGGCCTCTACTACTCAATGCTTGGAGAAGGAGATGGAGCTCTTGCTCAACACATAAGTTGTGTGTGTGTATGTGTAGCAAAGTGAGTTAGACTAAAAGGGGACTAAACATGCCAACTTGGTCGAACCCTATTTCTGTTTTCTCTTGCTGGCTTCCCATTGGTTCTTGCAGGGCTTATCCAATGACAAATAAGAAGCATAATTGATAGCCTTGTGACATGTGTCGCCCTTTCACCTTTTGTGAGATCTTTAGATAAATAAATAATCTATATTCTAGCTTTTACTCTCCTAGTACTTCCCCATATTAAATGATTAGTTAACATGAGAAAATGATTTGGGAGAATTCGATATAAGTTTTTATGACACCATCATATGATTTTTTGGCCTCGACCAGGTTCAAGGAGTCAGTGCCCATAATGTGGAGCTGATTTGATCTAGAAGATCATCCATCAAGCTTATGGTTTCCAAGATACCTTGGGTAGAAGTCAACAGAAGTTTCTAGCCAGGTGGTATCATGTGGCTTTTCTTAGTCTTTTTTGCCTTGTCTCGTGGGCCTGACAAATGCAACGAGAATGGTGGGGTTCAGAGTTGGGTTGGTGGATTTTGGTAGCACATTATGTCTTAGGGGTTGGTTTACCAAGCATCAAATTGCAGGGCATTGAAGGGAGGTGGAAAAAAAGAAGTTTTTAAGGTTTTTGGAGTGCAAGGAAGGCCTTGGGCGGGTAGATGGACTGGAGGTCGCCACGTGGCATAGCAAAGAAACCATTTACGGGCCTCCATGAGAGAGGTGAAGGGTATGTATACTGGGTCAAGTAGCCCCTTAGAGTATCACATGAGACAAAAATCTCTCTTGGAGCTTGGCGTGGTGGCTATTGCGCTCTCTGTTGGGCGTTGTGTGCGCAAACTGGCGACCCTATGGGGTGCATGGCAAGGGTTTTGGCAACGATGGCTGCAGAGCGAGCGCTCATGATGGCAGTCTGTTGTGGTCGGTAGCAGCATGACGATGTGGAAACCCTATCCACAAGCCGGTTCCCATGCGGCCCTCCGAGACCCAAATCTTTTGGAGGCAAGGTGTACAAGGCACTAGCACTAGCGCTAGTGCCCCCCCTCTTTGGGATGATGAGAATGAGGGTGTGTGAAAGGGATGTCGGCCTAGGGGTGTCAAACCTTGTAGAAATTTCCAAGTAAAGCATCCAAGACGCCCAATCAGGTTCAAGTTGCTGAAAAGGGTGGGATCCTTCTCTATAAAACCCCATTTTTAACTTGTTTTAGGGGCTTTTTCCCATTTTGGAACTGTGTGGTGCCAAAAGCCAAGAGTGAGCCCTTGGGGTTGTTTTTGTTTGTGTGAGCTTTCCGATAAGTGTTGTAATGGTTTTAAATGTGGTGTGCTAAGAAAAATTAAGTCTTTCCCCCTATTTCCTGGCATCATTTCCCCCTTCCCCTCTCTTTTCCTTTGCTCTTGGCATTGGTGTTGGTGTGGACGGAGGCGTGTGTCCGTGGATCTCTTTGTGGTGCAAAGGGAGTGAAAATTGAGCTATGGTGTGCATTGAGTGTGTTGAAATGAGCATTAATGGTGGTATGTGTGTGTGTGTGTGTGTGTGTTGAATGGCGGTCTTGCTAGGTGTAGGTGCATTGAGAGGTGTGCAGGTGATGGCATGTTAACATGCGTTGTGTCTTTTGAAGGTGTTTCTGATAGGATAGGGGTGTTTTGAATGCCTTGATCTATAGAGAGGCATTTGTTTGTGTTACAAGTGTGTTCCCCATTCCCCCTTTCCAATGTTAGTACAACCAAAGCTAGTTGGTGCTACAAAGAGTGCAATCCAAGGTTATATGGGCTCTCAAGGGCATGTAGAAGTGATTGAGAAATGGGGAAGATCAAGAGCAGGCAAGGAGCAACATATATGTATGTTATATGTGGTTTTTGGGGCCAAAATGCTATGCTATGGTGTCTATCAAGGATGGAAAATTGGAATATGCAAAGTGAAAAAAATGGGACCGGCAAAGGTGACCCTTAGGATGGTCTATAGACTGGCCTAGATGGGTCCTTAAATGGAGCTATGGGGTGAGAGTTATGATGGTTTGAAGCTCAATGTGGTTTGCAAATCCATACCGGATTGTATGGTTGCAGTAGCAGATGATAGCTTAGAGTTGAAGTGAGTACATGGGCCTGAAGTGTTGATCTTGCATGTGCACCGTTGGTCATTTTCGACCAGCAATCAAAGCTCAAATGGCCAATATACAAACAGTTGAAGGGTATATATGTATTGAGGAATGCTCCATGATTAACCAAGCAAAGAGTGAGAGAGATATCTCAAAAAACATAAAACATTTCAAAAACATTTCAAAATTTTGTAGGTCATGGGTTGTTGTGCCTTTTCCATACTGTTTGATGCAGTTTTTTGTCCTCGACTAGCCTTTGCTATGTGTGGTCCTGCTAGGGTAGCTCACTGTTTGCACCAATTTTGCACATAGAGGTGCATAGATTTGAAGTTTTTGGTCTTCAAAACTTTTGTTCTAGAAAATCTAGAGACATTTTGAGGCTTGAAAGCATCCCTTTTTGAGTTATGGTTTGGGAGACACAATCAATGTCCCGTGGGGTACAAGATATGGAAGCCCGTACGTAGTTTGGTGTAGAGTGAGTTGTGTGGAAGATTTCTTGTTTTGTGGTGTGTATATAATCAGAAATTGTGGTTTTGGAGGATCATTTGGTGAAGAGGGAAGGTCTTTTTCTCAAGTGAATTGGTTGGCGTGAGTGTTGTAATTCCATGCCAGGGTAGGCGCTTTCTAGTTTTGGTGGTGATATTTTGGGTGGATGTGTGCTTGTAAACTCCCAAGGGATCACTTACCCTTTTATAGTGTTGTGAAGGTTCTTTTGGTATGCTTTGTACTGCTGAATTTTTTTTTAAAGCGCTATTGGGAGAAGTTTCTATATAGAGTTGCCCGTTGTTCTTGTTTTCCCAGCACGTGAACACTTCGGACTTAGATTTAAGTGGATACACCCATGCATGCATGGATCTCGGAGCTTCGAGGGGGGGAGGGGACCTAATAATTATGTGACTATCACGTGAGTGTAGCAAAAGAGGTTCTTAAATTTTTCATTTTCACATACAAAAGGGTACCATAAAATGGAATTGAAAAAGAAAACAAATTGAATAGAAAAAGGTTGTATTTTATTTATTAGAAATTCACAGATAAAGATTTTAAAAAATAGTGACATGGAATAATCATCAATGAAAGTTATCAAGTATAAATAGTTGCCTAAGGATGGAGTTTGCATAGGCCCACAAACATCACTATGCACAAGTTGCAACCTGCATGTAGCTCTTACTGAACCATCCTTTGAAATCTTTGAATGTTGCATCTTCCATGCACAATAGAATCACTATGAAGGGTAAGATGACTAAAGAGGTTTTACATCAAGTTGGATAGCTCATTTGGCTAGAAATTGGTTGAATTGAATCCGTAGACTCTTTTGTTAGTGCATGCGTATATTTCCCAATATCAAGTGAACGAGGCCATTTTTTAGGAGACACGCAGGCGTGATAATGGGGATGAAGGTACTTCAAAAAGGGCCATGAGGAGTGAAGGCAAAAATGACACAATTCCTCCTAGATCAACTTATCAGCAACATATTTCTATCCCTGAAGTGCCAATGCAAGAGGCCTCCAAGTAAAAGAAGAAGGAAGAAATGAAAGCTAAAGCAAAGGGTCTGGCCTACAAACTCTAACCTGATATAAAGGCAGCACTCGAGGGGGTCACTATGTATAAATTGTGTATATCACGTGTGTTCAAGGACTATTTTTAAATCCCTTTATTTATAAATTTTGACAAAGAAAATATACACTTTTCTTATTCAATTTGTAATTTTTCTCTTGATTCCATTTTATTGTACCCTTCTCTGTATGTGAAAATGTGAGAAAAATAGAAATTTAATAACCCCTTCTGTTGTATTTATTTGATAGTCACATAATTATTAAGTGACCCCCCAGAGAGGCAGCAACATATCTCGAAGGGGTTTTGGAAGAGAGGATTTTGAACACTAAGGTGGAATTTACCTTGGGTGATGTCCTTGTCATAGCAAAGCGGGAGTTTCGTAAAGAAATAATTGATATTATAAAGAGAATGTGGTAGTCTCTTAGTGAATCTATCCATGTACAGGGTGATGGAGAAACTTTAACACTAGAATGGTAACAGAACACTTTTGTGTCCTGTTAAGTGACCATTTTTCTTGAATTATTTGAAGAGTATGAAAATGAATTTCTAGGTGCTATATATCCACAAAGTTTCCTTATGAGCAGCAAAAAACTTGACATTTGTTTTGGAGCATCGATCTCACCATTATCTTTACTCTTGCACAACATTTTTGAACCTAAACTGTGTGAAAAAATAGGTCCTGTTTTTGGCTTTTTTTCAATTTTTGGCAACTATACCACTCTAAACTTCATTTTTGTGAGGTTTAGATTGCTAGAGGTTAGGTCTTCATAGTTATCAACATGTTTTGATGCTTGTAGGTAGAGCTAAGTGTTAAAATTCAAAGTTATGACCAACTTACAAGAATTTCATAATCCTTTTTTTGCCAAAATTAGCACTTCTATTATTTTTTGGTGGCTTTCTTGATATCCAAATTCAATTTTGATTGTGTAAGTGTAATGTATAACATAAAGCTAATCTTCCTTGAGTTTTGGGGGACCTAATACACTATATGGTATAGTATATGATGATGGTTGAGTTTTTTGATTGTTAAAGAATACGATACATTTTAGAGTAGCAAGTATAACTTTCTCAATATTGCTAGTTTCTTAGGCCAATTGTGTGTATTTGTAGGTAGTAACCATATCTAATCATAAACTACAAACTTGTCTAGATATTGAGTAGTTTCTATGGGTTTCTAGAGGTCATAATGCTAAACCCAGTTTTTTCATGTTTGCTGTATTTAGCACTTTATCATTGCCCCCAAGGTTCCACCTAGAAAGAGATCCATTATCCTTTTCACATGCTCCATGCCTCCTTCTGAATAAAAATGCCCAAAGGGAGCTAAGAAAACATGTATATAGTATCTATATTGAGCGTTACTATAGAAACTTTGATGATAGGTCCGCAAATGGCAAAAATGCAACTTTTCTGCACCTATTTTTTTTGTCCAAAAAAAATTTAGTGAGGTAAAATCAACCATCATTTTTTATCACCAACCCATTGAAGTTAATGGGGCCTTTTATCTTATGTCCTAAAAAAATCCCCACTCTTATTTGTATACAATCAACCGTAAGAAATTGTTGTTTTGGGCAAAATGCACTGGTCCATCAACTTTGGAGGCTTGTAGTGACCAAGGGATGAGAAAACTTACGAGTTTCTCATTTTTACCATATGTAGTTGTCATAATAATCAATATCTAATTCTCCTAAATGATTTTATCATATTAAACTGATCATTTAATGTGGGGAAGGCCAGGGGAGAAAAAGCTAGAATATTGGTTAAGCTAGTAGACCGGCCACAGTAGGGATCCAAAGGAGGGAAAATAGGGATCTAAAGGGGGGGCCATCTGCAAAAGATCCATGTGCAACAATGGGCTAAAAAGACCATAAGGTTCAGCCCATTAAGACTTCCAAAATGCTAAGGTTCCAAAATTCAAAGGTTGTGTCCAAAGGTCAACCCTAGGGAAAATTGGATGCTTTGTGTGTGCCCTAAAAGTCTTTGCACATCCCTAAATGGGAGGGGGCGAGCCCTAAAGGTAGGGGATGAGAGAGAAAGCCACACACACACACACACACACAGGCTCCCTTTACACAAAGGGAATGAGGGACACATGTCAGCTCCCTAGGCCAGATGCCCACAAGGTGTGCCCAATTTCTATTGGATGACCCTTGAAGTGGACCAATGAGAATTAAGCTAGAGTAAATATAGTTTAATTAATTTAAAAACATTTAATAAAAGAAACCAATGAGAATTAAGTCTCCTAGAAGACTATTGGGCAGTCTCCCAAGGGGTCCAATGAGCATTCAGGAGCCCCATGGCTTGCCTGATTCCTATTGGCCAGGAGGCAAAGGGGTCCAATGAGAGTTTAGTTTAATTATTTAATTACCTAAAGCTCTCACAAAAGGGGAAAGGGGGACACATGTCTGAAGGCTATCACTTATGCTGCTTAATTGTAATTGGCTTGACTTGGGGAGGGCCAATGAGGCTTCAACAAGAGCAATTAGCAAGAGGGCTCGCCCAAGAGAGAGAGGGGGCTGATTTTTGCAAGGCATTATCACACACACACACTCACACAAGCTCATGTGTGAAGAAAGAGAAGACTATTTCTTCCCAAGCTTTAATGGAGAACTCATCACCTACTCCAAGCTTGTGAGATAGAAGCCTACATCAACACTCTCTTGGCATGTGGATGCAAATCCAACCAAGAGCCAAGCTTCAATGCATGCTCAACTCCTCTACCAAGCTAATTCAAGGTGTGTGAGGTCTTGGATCTGAGAACGGGGATAATTCAAGTTGTGTTTCTTAAGTGTTTTGCTTAGTGCATGAAGTTTCCATCTTCATTGCACTAGCTAGTCTTGAAGGAACACAAAGAATTGTATTGTACAATGTCTCTTTCGATGGGAGAAACCATAATACAAAGCCTTTTGGAGGGGGGACCGGCTCCATGAAAATTCGGTCCTCAACTGTTGTCAATAGCTTAATTTCTCTCTCTTTTGAAAGTATTGTCGATGCTATCTAACTAGGTGTTATGCTTTTTGTTGCTCTCTCCACCCAAGCACTCTTTTAATTCTCATTAGGAATCTATTCTAATGAAATGTCCACTATGTTCATGCTAATTCCGCTACACATAAGTTATTAGGTCATTAAATGTTACATTGGTATCATAGTTCAAGGTTTCTCTTTTCTTGCTCAAGAAGGGAGGTCCTCAAGCTAGCTACAAATGGTTGGTATTATTAATTGCCTCTGAGTAAGTAGAATAGGTATTTTTCAGCCTTGCAGTGCGCCTGCCTTCATGCAGTTAACGGGGCATCACCATCGAGAGCTATGGTCTTAATAGTGGAGTCCTACGGGGATTGCCTACGGCTTAACCACTATTGAGCTATTAGAAGCTTGACAGGAGCCTGTGCTGTTTTGGTGTCGAAAGACCCTCTCTTCTATTCCTTGCAATTAATGGTATTCGAGCCGCGGGTACAGTAGCTTGAGTGCTTTTTCTAAAGGGGTAAAGAGGAGTAGCAACAAGGGCTTGAAGTGCCAAAGTACACCTAAAATTTGTTAGAATGGCTGACAATAGTAAAGAGAGTGAAATTAATGTTGATAACTTTGATTTTGCTCATGACCAAGCTACTAATGATGCTTCAATGCTTGTTAACTATCTTGTTTCTAGGCTTCAACAAGCCATGGGCAATCCATCTCTCCAAAGTGAAGTGCAACGGCAGCTCCGTGCTCACGGGATGCTCCAAGCTCATCACCATGACGAGAGAACACCTAGGAAGCCTCCTTGTGAGACTACCAAAAGAGTTCTCTCTCCGATTCGGGAAGAAGAAGAGAATCCATATGAAGGTCTCAAGAATTTACTTCTTGATGATGCATCTCCTTCCCAAAGGAGAACTCAAGAGCTTCCACTGAAAGAACGAGAAAGAAGCGAGTCTCCCGCCACCTCAGCGGAGATGGCTCCACGAAGACGGCGGGCTAAACGCTCTCCATCACCACCAAAGCGGAGAAGACCATCACACTCTTCTCCACGCCATAATTCAAAGAGGGATGATAAAAAGCAAGAGAAGAAAAAGGCAAGAAAGAGGACACCCTCTTCTTCATCTTCTTCATCCTCTTCCTCTTATGAAAGCTATGGTGAAGACAACAAAGATCAAGTCAAGAAAAAGGCGAGAAAGAGGTCACCCTCTTCTCCACCTTCTTCAAATTCTTCACCTTCTGAAGAAAGTGATGGTGCAACCTTTGAACCATCAAAAAGAAGAGGCCATAGGAAATCCTATGCCGCATGGAAGAGGTCATCCAAGTTGAAGAAATTTGGAGAGGGAGGGAAGAGTATCTCTTTCCTTACCTATGATGGTACCTTTGGTGCTACGGACAAAGTCTTGGCCTTTATCCAACAATTCGATGCGGCGTTTGGAGATGAGGGCTTCACAGAGTCCTCTAAGCTACACCATGTAGCTATGCACTTTCAAAAGTCCGCCAGACAATGGTGGTCTAGCCTACAAGCCAACGGTGAAGCTCCACAAACATGGAAAGCTTTAAGAGCTTCCATTATGAAGCAGTTTTTGGCCACCGATGCCAAAGACAAAGTACTCACCGAATGGCGAAGCTTAAAGCTCTCTCCCAATGAATCTATCCACAAATATGTAGCCAAGTTTTGGGACCTACAACTCAAAGCCACTGTCTTTAAAAATTTGGATTTTGGAGAGCAAAAGCAATAATTTTGTGCAGGCTTAACCAAAGAAATGGCGGAGTATGTCAACTCCCAAAGACCACGTACCATATCGGCGGTAATACACCACACTATGGTCGCCTCTCGAATCAATTTCCAAACGGGGGCAAAAAGAAATAATAAGCCCCCGGAAAACAAGGGTTCCAATGAGCCTAAGGGGAAGGACAATGTCCAAAAGTCTCCTAAGGGCAACTCCAACAAAGCTAAAGAGAAGGGAGTTTACAAAGGTAATAATAAACTCTCTCCTGAAGAACTTGAGCGTTATCGTAAGGATAACTGGTGTTTCAAGTGAGGTGAACAAGGGCATGCGTATCGTGCTTGTCCCCAAAAGAAAAACCGCCAAGATGCTCCTAGAGCTTCCTTGGTTGAAATCCAAGAGGAGGAGACTCACCAAACTCACCACAAAGGATCTCCTCTATGCCATGCTTGGAGAAAGGTAAGAGAACATGATACTTTTATTCTCTTTGACCCTGGTTCTACTCACAATTTTATATCTATAGAGTTGGCCACCAAGCTAGGAATACAATCCTACGAGATGGGAGATGTCCTACCCACAGACAGTGCCTTCAAGGGGCAAGAAGCTTCAGTCACTCCCTTAATCGGTAAATTGAGGCTTAATGTCCAAGGCTATGTGTACAAAGAGGACTTCTTTATCTCTCCTCTCAAGCATGAGGATGTAATCCTAGGGGCACCATGGTTTGACTGCCTGGCTGCCGATGTTAAATTTCCTGAAAGGAGAATCTCCTTTAAGTTCAGGGAAAAATACATGTATATAGATGCTAAGGAAATGGGTAACACCATCCCCATTGTACATACACCAGCTTTCAACAAGTCAATAAAGAGCTCTATTTCCGTGTACATGATTTTTGTTAAAGACTCTCAAAATGAACCTAATGCTTTAGCAAAAGAAAATAAAAGCAACCAAAAGGAATTAGAGTTATCCAATTTTCTCAAGGGGTTTCAAGATGTTTTTATTGACGACATCCCTTGTGAGCTACCTCCTAAACGAGGTAATGATGACCATGCAATTGAACTTCTTCCAGGAAGTTCACCACCTAATGAACCTCCTTATAGAGTTTCTCAAGCTCAACAAGAGGAGATTATGCAGCAAGTGCATGAGCTAGTTGAGAAGGGTATGGTTAGGCCAAGCTCATCTCCATTTTGCTCACCTGTGCTATTAGTGCAAAAGAAAGACGGCACATATCGTATGTGTGTCGACTATAGAGCACTAAATAGGATCACTATCAAGAATAGGTTTCCCGTTCTAGGGGTAGAAGACCTATTTGATAAGCTACAAGGATCGACCTACTTCAGTAGGGTTGACCTAAAAAGTGGCTATCATCAAATAAGGATAGTTGATCAAGACATTGTAAAGACCGCATTTCGTACTACATTTGGTCTTTACGAATACATTGTCATGCCTTTTGGCTTGACCAATGCACCAGCCACATTCAACCGCTTGATGGAGAAGTTGTTCAGGCCTCATCGAACCTTCACTGGAGTGTTCTTTGATGATATTATCATCTACTCTAATTCATTGGAGGAACACAAGCAACACCTCCAGTTAATATTTCATGTTTTAAGAGAGAATAAACTTTATGTTAATCGAAAGAAAAGTGAATTTTTCTTGCAAGAGATTCAGTATTTAGGTCACATTATCTCTCAAGATGGCATCCAAATGGATCCATCCAAGTTAGAGGTAATAAAAGGATGGCCTAAACCAAGGAATCTTCATGAACTAAGAAGCTTCATAGGTATGTGTGCATACTATAGACGCTTCATAGAAAAGTTCTCACAAATTGCGGGACCATTACATGACCCAACAAAGAAAATTGTTAGGTATACATGGTCTTCTAAGGAGAACAATGCTTTCAAAAAGATTAAAGAAAAGCTTATCTCTCAACCTATGCTTACACTACCGAATCTCTCAAAACCATTTGAGGTCCAATGCGATGCTTGTGGTGATTTCCTTGGAGCTGTTTTGCTCCAAGAAGGGCACGTCATAGGCTATGAGAGTCGAAGGCTTGACCCTGTTGAGCAATCTCTAGGCATATACGAAAAGGAACTCCTTGCAGTTCTACATGCCTTAGACTCATGGAAGCACTATTTATTGAGGACTCGTTTCATTCTGCAAACGGATCACCAAAGTCTTAAGTACTTCATGACGCAGACCAAGCTCTCCGACAAACAAATGAGGTGGGAAAATTTTCTTTCGCAATTTCATTTTCATATTGCTCACATTGCTGGCAAGCATAATCAAGTAGCTGATGCACTCTCAAGACAGCCGAGAGTGAATGCGGTTTTCATAGCAACTCACAATGATCTATCTTCAATGATAGATGAGTATGCTATTGATCCCGATTTTAGAGATGTGATTTCAGCCCTTGCATTAGGGAAGAAAGAAGAACCATTTACTTCACAAGATGGCTATCTTCTCTATGGCAATAGACTATGCGTTACTAACTCACTACGTGAGAAAGTAATGTATGAATCTCATGCTCCACCTTATGCGGGGCATAGAGGGATTCAGTCTACCTTAAAGGGAATTGAAACATATTTCTATTGGCCTACCATGAAAGTGAACATACAAGAGTATGTTTCCAAATGTGTGGTATGCCAAAAGACAAAATTTGATAGAGGGGAAGCAACTTGGATTGCCTTAACCCTTGCCAATCCCTAATTCACCATGGGAGAGCATATCCATGGATTTTATCTTTAGATTGCCTAAGTCTATCCATGGGAATACGGGAATATGGACGATAGTAGACAGGTTTAGTAAACAAGCTCATTTTATACCTGTCAAAAAGACTATCAAAGCCCATCAAATGGCAACCCTCTTTATTTCACAAATTTTCAAGTACCATGGCTTGCCCATGTCCATAGTGTCTGATAGAGATCCTAGAATGACCATTAATTTCTAGAAGGGTCTCTTTGAGAATTTAGGAACAAGGCTAAACTTCTCTTCGGCCTATCATCCACAAACTGATGGCCAAAGTGAAATAGCTAACCTAACCATTCTCTATCTACTAAAAGCCTATGTAACGGAAGTAGATCAAAGATCCCAATGGGAGAAGTACTTACCCTTAGTGGAGTATGCTTACAATAACACTGTGCATACTTCCACGGGAAAAGCACCTTTCGAGGTAATTGAGGGAAGATCAAAAAGTCCCTTGCTACTTAAGGTACATGGGAAGATCTTCGCTGCAGATGAGTATAGCCGAGACCTACAAGAATCTTTCCAAAAGATTAAGGATGCTATCTCTATCTCACAGCAAAGGCAAAAGGCTACTGCTGACAAGCACAGAAAAGCCCAAGCCTTTAAAGAAAACTATTGGGTCTTGTTAAAGTTTCCCAAGGCTCGATTAAGGCACACAACGGGCAAGAATCCTACGGGTCACCAAAAGTACTATGCTAAACTAGCAAAAAGGTACTATGGTCCCTTTCAGATTCTTAGGCCAATCAATGAGATGGCCTATCAACTCAAGTTTCCCAATCATTGGCTCATACACAATGCTTTTCATGTGAGCCTATTAAAGCCTTACAAAGAAGAGCCACCTCAAGAACCAACTATTGAAGACCCACCGGAGATCGAGGACCAAGAAGAGGTGTTGCAGCTCGAGTCCATTCTCCGACATGAAGACAAGGTACTAAGAGGCGGTAAGACTATCCGACGATATCTTATTAAGTTTAAGAATTATCCTTTTGAAGATGCTAGATGGATGCAAGGCATACAATTAAAGGATAACCTAAACCTTGTCAATGCTTACAATGCTTCCCAAGAGTAAGCAAATGTACAAAATGTTAAAAATGAACAAAATTTTTGTCTTATAAGACTCTCTTTTTCTTTATTTGTGCACAAAAATGAATTAGTATGCATGCTTTATTTCCAATGTTGAATCAGTCCTGACCCCCCTACTGATCACAGGGGGTAGAGTTCCTCGTTAGGACTCTTGAATCCACGACTTGCTTTCTATGCGGTGGATACCCACGACTTGCTTTCTATGCGGTGGGAACCCACGTCTTGCTTTCTATGCGGTGGGAGTGTCCATGACGTGCTTTCTATGCGATGGACATACCTAGTTGTATGGGCAGCTAGGCGACAACGGGAGGAGTGAACTCTTGCTGGAGGGGGGATGTTGTACCTCCAGAACATTGGAATTTTTATGAATAAGTTTGAGTAGAATTTTTACTAGAATTCTGTCTTGGTGTTGTTTGCAATACTAGTTGAAGGGTTGTTTTAACGAACCATGTGATTCGGAATTAAAAAAGGAATATTTATGTTGAACAACCTTTGTGGTAGTAATTAGGTCACACGATGAAGTGTGAGTGTGGGGGTGGAAAGTGGGGGCTTGGCTCAGGTTGCCAATGCCTACGAGATGGGTGGTCCCGATTGGTCGGGAACTCTCTGTCCCCATAGTGCTTACTCGATATTAGTAACGCTCATTGCCCCTAGAGCGGGGAATTCTCGAGAGTACGTGCCTCTGAAACATGGGGAAAAAGGCACTCGAGGCTTCTCTCCTCTTGGAAGGTGGGTCATAGGATCGCTAGATAGTTTAAGTACGCTTCCCCTACGAGGTGGAGCTAGATCTCTTTGCTAGTAGGCTCGAACTCGACTCACTTTGTGATGAGAGATCGTCCGCTAGTCGAACCCTGAACCATTTTGTTTGCTTCCGCTATAGATCTAGTGGCCACCAGGTTTACCATCAGATCCGTTGTTTGATACGACGGGGTGGGGACCTCACACCTGGTATCAGAGCCTAGGTTAGGCTGGGAAAATAAAGTCGTATTGTTTGAACATTTAAAAGGAACTGAAAGTATATAGGTAGTTGATCCGAATTCCTTGCATTGGTGTTGCAGGAAGACCCCGTGCTCGAATATCGGAAGTTCCAAGTGTTTGAGCTTATTTATGAGCAAGCTCGAAGATCCCCAGTTTACCAGTTCAGGCGAGATGTCATGGAGATACTGTTGAAGGCTTATACGCCACACTCCACTCGCATTGACAAAGGATGGGAACTTGATTGGACATTTCCAGGAGGGGTTTACTACATCAACGCTCGGAAGCTAGGATTCCTGGCTACCGACTTGAAGAAGATACGTTGGGGAGAAGAGTTGAGAGTAATAGAGATATTCTACTTGGTGCCCACTCGATTGGATCAGACTGTTTCGGGCAACTCCAACCAAACCATCAATGAATGGCTCTTGGAGAAGGTGACCAATGTGATCCCAGCAAACCGAGTCAAAACCTTTGGATTACTGAAAGCGGAACTCCGGCCCGATATCTTAGTTTATAATCCCCTCAAGAATGTGTATAAGAACTATTACACGAATGAAGTAGTGCATCATGTCAACACCATTTCCTAGGCGTATGTTATACGCAAATTCATAAAGCCATGTAATAAGCGGTCACCAGTCATTCTAAACCTTGAGGGGTTTTGATTGTAATAAATGTCCATCAATAAAGTGCTTTTTGTCTCTGAATCTTTGTCTCTTGATAAAGTGGAATTTTGAATTCTATTAAAGTCTCATGTCTCTTGAAATTCAAGTAATGGTATCAAGAATTTCGTATAACCCATGTAGGTACCGCCTGTTGCTCTGTATTTGGCAGCGCAAGAGAAGAAGCTTCTCCTGAAACAAGCCCAACCTCCGATCTTTAAAGGCGAGGGGGCAAATGTGGAGAGAGATGCGGAAGTATGGATGGAAGCCATGGACGATTATTTTGAAGCTGCGAGAACCCAACCCGTGAATCAGACCATGCTTGCAATGTTCCGCTTGACTGGCGATGCCAAGATATGGTGGAAGCAACATTGCAGGGACATGGATATTAAGGGATCTTCCCAGTCTTGGGAAGACATCAAAGCTGCGATAATGGGGCGTTATTTACCACCTGCCTATAGGACCTTGAGAATGAATGAATTCTTTTCACTTCGGCAGCTGAATTCAACGGTCGAAGAATACTATGCAAAGTTTGTCACTCTTCGGAGATATGCTCCTAAGATGACCTTGGAACAACAGGTGGCAAGGTTCTGTCAAGGACTAATCAATCCCTTGAACACTCAGCTGGAGGCTCTCAGGCCGTCAACGCTTCAGGATGCCTTGTTGAGGGCTAAACCTCTAGCTCTCGAAGTACAAAAGGCTAATCAGAATAGGAGGAATAATTGGGCAAAGAGGGCAAGGAACACTGCTTGGGAAAATAGACCAGCCAACCAAACCTATAACCAGCGCCCTATTGTGGCTACCACCACAACCATGGAGTTCCCTGATGTTCGATGCTATGGTTGCGGCGAGCATGGACACTACAGATCCAATTGCCCCAAGAACATTCATGCGACCAATGCCAATGCCATACCCTTGAATACCCGTGGGCGTGGCCAAGCTAATGGAAGAGGAGGACGCGGAAGAATGAACAGAGGGCGAGGGCGTGGAGCTATCGCCAGAGTGAATGCCGCAGTAGTTCAACCAACTATGGGTGATGAAGCAGTGGAGAGAGCAACCCTGCATGCTGCAATTGACAATCCCAATGGTTGCGAGCAATACGCAGTCATTCATACGCCAGGATCTCTTAGAGGTGAACAAGTTAACTTCCTTATAGATTGTGACAGTACTCTTTCATTTCTTTCACCCAGATGCATGAGAAAGCTTAAGCTAGATAAGTATCCGTCAAGTAAACTAGTTGTCGAGTTAGCAAACGGCAAGGAGGTAGTATCTCAACACTCTCCAGGAAAAATTGACTTTGATTTAGGGGGACACCCAACTTCTGCCCAATTTCGAACCTTACCCTTAGGATTCTTTGATGGGATACTAGGGATGGACTGGCTAAAGAAAAATAGGGCCCACATACATTGTGCACAAGGGAATTTTACCTTTACAGATAACTTGGGAAATGAAGCCTTAATCCAGGGGGAAAACGGGAGACCTAAGGCTACTCTAGTTAAGGCCAACAGACTTTTGAAGGGACTAAGGAAGGTTCAGCAAATATATGCAGTTAAACTCAATAAGGTGGACCAATCAGATACCTCACTTCGACCAGACTGGCTGAGGGAGTATGATGACGTATTTCCCGAAGACCTTATGAATCTTCCACCACACAGAGAGGTAGATCATGAGATTGAGACTATCCCTGGGTGTGAACCTATCTCAAAAAGACCTTATAAAATGTCACTTCCGGAGGCCATCGAACTCAAAGAACAACTTAGGCAACTCATTGAGCAAGGATTCATTCGACCCAGTACTTCTCCTTTGGGTGCTCCAGTTCTTTTCCAAAAGAAGAAGGATGGGACCTTAAGGCTATGCATAGACTATCGTGGACTGAACCAGGTAACTGTCAAGAACAAGTATCCAATTCCAAGGATTGACGAACTTTTGGACAGACTCCACGGCGCCAGAATATTTACAAAGATAGATCTAAGGTCAGGATATTACCAAATCAGGATCAAGGAATCAGATATTTCGAAGACAGCTTTCAATACTAGGTATGGGCACTACGAATTCACAGTAATGTCTTTTGGTCTAACAAATGCTCCTGCAAGCTTCAATCGACTTATGCAGGATATTTTTAGACCTTACCTGGATGATTTTGTCTTGGTTTTCTTTGATGACATTCTAGTCTATTCTAAGAATGAAGCAGATCACAAGGAACATGTTCGCAAAGTACTTGATCTCCTTCGAGAACACCAGCCTTATGCTAAAGAGAGCAAGTGCACTTTTTGCTCACCAAAGGTCAACTATCTTGGATTTGTCATTTCAGCTGAAGGGATTTCAGTAGACCCAGACAAAGTCAAGGACATCGTTGACTGGCCTCAACCATCCACTGTCAGCGAAGTAAGGGGATTTCTTGGAATAACGGGATGGTACAGGATTTTTGTCAAGGATTATGCACATATTGCTGCACCTTTGACGGAACTCCTAAAGAAAGGAATGAGGATCGATTGGAAGACCGAGCACGAGTCTAGCTTTGCTAAGCTAAAAGAATTCTTGGTCTCAGCTCCTATTTTAAAGCTTCCAGACTTCAGTAAAGAATTTGAAGTAGCGACAGACGCTAGTAAGTTTGCTCTAGGCGGAGTTCTTACTCAAGAAGGAAGACCGGTGGCATATACTTCGCGAAAGCTGAGAGATCATGAGAAGACCTATCCTACTCATGACTTGGAACTTTTAGCAGTTATACATGCACTGAAGTTATGGAGACATTATCTTCTTGGACGCAAATTTCAGTTGATTACAGACCACAAGAGTTTAAAGTGGATTTTTACTCAACCCATTCTCAATATGCGACAACGGCGATGGATAGAGTTATTACAAGAATATGACCTTGACATAAAGTATAGACCAGGGAAGGAAAACACAGTTGCAGATGGTCTTAGTCGAAAATCGTTTCTCGGAGCTATCTCTATTCCAAATAACCCTATCTGGGATAGAATCAAAGAAGCATCCCTCGAAGATCCAGAGTACCAACGTATGGCTTCATTAGTCCAGCAGAATAAGATGCCTGAAGCGAAAGACTACTCTCTTATGGGGGGATGTCTTTACTACAGACATAGACTCTGTGTACCCAGAGACCCAGCTTTAAAGAAGGCCATTCTATATGAAGCACACGATAGCCCTACATCCGGACACCCAGGCTATGCTAAAACTCTTCACGCCGTCAGAAGGAGTTATTTCTGGTCTGGAATGAAAGGAGACATACTTCGATATGTGAGGCAATGTCTTTCTTGTCAACGGATAAAGGCCGAAAGGATCAAATTACCAGGGCAACTTCAACCTCTTGACATACCCCAGATGAAGTGGGAATGCATCAGTATGGATTTTGTTACAGGGTTACCTTCTACAGGAGGTTATGATTCTGTTTTCGTGGTTGTTGACATGCTCACAAAAGTGGCTCATCTAATACCCGTAAAGACGACCTTTACTGCTTCAGATGTTAGTCCGGTATTCATCAAGGAGATTTTCAGACTACACGGTCTACCCAAGCGTATTGTCAGTGATAGAGATGCCAAGTTCACATCAAAATTTTGGACCTCTCTTTTCCAATCTATTGGGTCACAATTAGCCTTCAGCACATCATATCATCCGCAGACTGATGGGCAAACCGAAAGAGTTAATCAAGTCATCGAGGACATTCTCAGAGCCTATTGTTCGCAAGAACCAAAGAAGTGGTTACAATATCTACCTTTGGTAGAATATGCTTATAACTCTTCCGAACACAGAAGCATTGGAATGTCACCTTTCAAAGCTCTTTATGGACAGGACTGCTTAGCACCACTGAACTTTTCAGATCCAACCATCAGAGTAGAAGCCTCTAGAAAGATGTTAGAAGGTATGGAAGCACAGACTAGAGCCATTCGCCAAGACATTCAGGCAGCTCAGGATAGACAGAAGCACTATGCAGATAAGAATCGTTCGGAAAGGACTTTCAAAGAAGGGGATAAAGTTTTTCTACGAGTCCGACCTAAGAAAAGCAACTTATCACTAGGCAGATATAAGAAGCTTAACCCAAGGTACTGTGGACCATTCGAGATCATTAAGGTTGTAAGTGACCAGGCCTACAAGCTAAAGTTACCTGCAAACTTGAAGGTTCATGATGTATTCCATGTCAGCTTACTCAAACCCTATATTCCCAACCCTGATCAATTCTTGGACTCAGATCAGATAGTCATGCCAGCACAAGGAGTTCTCGAGCTCCAACCTGACTATGTACTTGAAACAAGAGAAAGGAAATTACGCAACAGAACTATCACGGAGCATCTGGTAAAGTGGAAGGATTACCCTGAAGAAGATGCAACTTGGGAAGACGAATCGACTCTATTAAAAGATTACCCAAACTCATTCTTGAGATGAGGACATCTCAAATTTTTCACGTTGGGGAGGTTGTAAGGTCTCTGACCCGATCACAAGAGCACCCTTGTACCACGAAATGAATACAATGGAATAAGTTACTATTTTTAGCAGTTTTTCAGATTCTGCCAGTGCCATGATGTTTAGAATGTTATAAAGCTTGAAAATGTGAATTAAAATAATTTTTGTGAAAAATTTCCAAAAATAGTAAGTTTTTGGTCACCCGACCCGTCCAGTCTTGACCGTCTCGAAAATTTGCACCCGTACCCCGAATTTGGAAAAAAATGCATTTTCGGACCCTGGGGGCTGCTAAATATGGCAGGTACTCGGGCCAGTACGCCTTATTTAGAGCTTCGTATGGCAATTTACGGCATCAAAATCCGATTCGTATGACCCGTTTTAGCCTAGAACCAAATTTCCTAAAAAATGTCCGGGGAGGTACCGGGGGCCCGGGACTGTGTGGGAACAGGTCCCAGGCCCCTCCAGATCAGCTTTAGCAGCTAGGGGGCGCCCTCTTGATTTGTGGGAGTCTTGGGAAAGCTGCCAAGCCTGCAACTCAGTCTCAGAACCAGTTAACCAAGCCAACCTGACACTTGGTGGGCAGAGAACTGGACTTTCCATGCTTAACTGGAGAAGCTCTCTCCACCCAAGCACTCTTGTAATTCTCATTAGGAATCTATTCTAATGAAATGCCCACTATGTTTATGCTAATTTCCGCTACACATAAGTTATTAGGTCATTAAATGTTACATAGTAGTTCTTGAACTATAAGCTCATGAAAAGATCTTTCAAAATGAGTGGATCTACTATGGTTTTGGAAATTTTTTCCAAAACCCTGAAAGGAAACTTTTATGTCCTCTTAGGTTACCAGTCTAGTGTTAAATGCACAAGGAGTACAAGTCCATGGAAAGAAAGGTGATGAAAATATTGTTGGATGATACTACAAGTCTAGGGGAGGAGTAAAACATGTTTGCTTCTTGGATGATGAAGAAGAGGTTGAGACAACTCACAAGAGTTATTGCCCCAAGAGTCATTGGGCAAGAGGGACTATTGAGACCCTCATAAAAGTGAGAGATTTAGAAGATCCATACACTGCACTGAGGAATCATGGGTCAAAGATTAACCTCATGTCAAAGAGTCTATATCAAAAGTGCAAATGGCCAATTGATATAAATCATGGATGGTTGATCCTTGTAGAATGGAGCTGTATGGAGCTTGTCTGAACATAAGGGTGACTATAGAGGATATGAAAGATGATCAAAATTTCTTTGTCCCTCTTGTCCTTGGGTAGCCATACATCACTGCTACTTGTAAGGAAACAAAGGTGATGGACGATGGATCAACTTATGCTATGATAAGGAGTATGGATGGAAAGCATGCAATTCAATTTCTTACTATTTGTGTGGACCATGAAATGAACTATCAAAGACTTACGAAGAAACGCTTTCCAAAGATAGATAAAGAATTCAAGGACTACTGAGGGGTTTTGGCCATGTATAATTGTAGATCAAGATTGAAGTGGTACAAGAAGACAAAAGTTATGACTACCCTAAGGACACGTTTTAGTTTGATGAGGATGTGCGCATTTTTCAGGACACCGGCAAGGCCGGACTAGACAAGGGTAGGGCCAGGCTAGGCAGTGTGGAAAGGGAGTCCAGCTAGGGCAAAGGGCCAGTGGATATGCTATATAGTGGGTGGTTGGGTGGTGGACTCCTAGGTTCTAGTTCCCCTTGTCTAACATTGGTATCATAGCTTAGATCTTTTTTTGGGAAAGACATAGCCTTGTAGAAGGGGAGCTCATGGGGGCACCAAAAATGTGGGACACCTCTCCTACGGGAGAACGACAAGGAAGCAGGCCGTGGGAAACCCCCCTTGCAAGGAGAAGCCGCCGAGGTGGACCTGCGTCAAGAACACCACTCGCGGGCTCTACAGCTGCACGCCGGGTGGGGGAGTGTTTTACGTCACTGGGCCGGAGCCCCTACCTCACCATAGAGGCGGCCATGGCGTTCTTGCATACTCGCACACTGCTCTGAGAGGACATAGCCGCTGTGTGAAGTTTTTTTTCCCACTTACGGCCGCCCAATCCACTTGGCGGTTAGTGGCCACACCCAAATTTTAACAATAAGGGGCGGTACTCACAGTGGGGTACCCCACCCCCTTCCTCCATGTGCAGATTCAGCAAGGCCCGGAGAGGTGCGGCATTGCATCGACGAGGTAGGCTCATCAACAAGTAAAAAATTCTATGACCTTCATGAGTTAGGAAAGCTTGATCCATGCTTCCAGCTGCTATTGGAAGATATTGCAAATAGTTTACCACATAAGTAGATAATAGACAAAGGTTTCTATTGCTTCCAATACATTAGAAGAGAATAGATTTTGGTACCGATTGATGAAATATCCACATGTAGCAATCAACAAGTTTTTCATCTATGATGAAGACCAGAAGCATCACAATGTGCGACCTCCATACACCAAAGAACCAAATGAAGAAGATTTGGAAACATCCGTTTATCACCAAGTATTCATGTCCTCTTCCGCTTAAGAAGGTATGGTGTCCCTGATGAAAGGTATATGTGAAGAGAGGAGAAGTTGACCTTGAAGAGGTGAAATCCAATATGAAGATGATTGTGGCTTCAAAAGCTTGGATTTCCTTGCTAAGAGATTGTCCCATGAATGAAGAGCCACCCACTAAAACACCATTGGAGAGAATGATACCCTTCTGATAGTTTCCTTTTATGATTTTATCTTTTACTACTCTCCCATGTTCTTCATCCCCTTCTAAGCCCCCCCTTTGGCAAGGTTGTAACTCCTCACATCGTACCACTTCAAAGGTTTATGGATTACTGTTTGATTTTGTGAAACATTTGGCTTCTTGCATGATAGGTTCCTCCATGCTTAACATACATGGGTCATACCAATGCTTTTCAACATCCTCAAACACTTCTTCGAGATTATCCTCACATGGATTCAACTCACACTCTTCTACTTTGTTTTGGAGTTGGCATTCCATGTACACAATCATCTCTTTATGATCAATGTGGTCTATGATCTCTCCACCTATGATTTCATCTTCTTCTTCACTCTCTTCTTTTAGACAAGATACACTCTCAGAACATTCCATATGATCAAGGTTACCTTCAAGGTCTTCATTCTCCATAGAGTCATGTTGCACAAAAGCTTCGTCTGCTCAGACTAGAAATTGATCCTCCGCCAAAAGGTTGGATGTATCCATTATTGAAACATCAATGTCATTTGAGATATCTTGTGTCGATTTTTGCATGCTTGTGATAAAGGTAGAAGAAAGAGATTCCACATTTGAATCTTGGCCACACACTTTAGCACTTGAATAATCCGTTGGCATGTAAGTAACTTCTTCAACATTTGTCGGAGTAGAAGGAGACAAGTATGGCAAAGGAGATGACTCCTTGATAGAAACACTTTCATGATGGTTGGTTCTTCCAGCATGATGGAAACCATTTTTGATGTAGAAGTACTTGTGAAACTTCCTTCGGGCAATAGAGACCGCTTCTTCAAAGGTAGAGGGTCCACTACAAGTAACCTTAGTCTTTAGGAAAGGAGACAAACCCGAAATAAATTGATCCATTTTTACATAATCTGGAAATGTAGAACTAAATCCACATCCTTCCCATTGACGAGAAAAAATATCCTCATAAGCATAGTAGTCTTCACCATGTTGTTGAAGTCTCCGTAGTGAAGCCCATGCTTTCTCCGTTGTTGGAACTTTAGAGAATCTGGCCTTCAAAGCTTTGGAAATTTGGGTATACCCATCTTCAATCTGAGAAGACATACTCCAAAACCATTGCTCAGCATTGCCTCTAAGGCATAGCAATAGAAAATCCCCTTTTTCAATGTCATCCCTTTTACCAAGGATACGACAAACCATTCTAAAATCAACAAGAAAATCATCAACATCTTCTTCTAGATTCCTGAAGAAGATTGGGATATCCTCAAAGGTATAGCGTGTCATAGTCTCTCAATGCTAGAACCACACAAAGATTAGTTCCAAACAATCATTTTATCTCATGACATCAACTAACTACACAAAGTTTTGAAAGGTCTTTCAACATGAATTTTAGATTCTTATGTGAAAATGTTTTTTTCCTTTCTTATGTTATGCTAATCCAAACCATATTCTAGATCAATTTTTGTCGCCTTGAAATTCAACTCGGTCATACAAGTTTTCATGATTCATATAATCTACTTGATTATGCTAAAATTCAAGCATTCATGCAATACAACAACAATAAGCACAAAGTCAGTTCCTCAGTGGGGGCATCAAAATTGAGGCGGTCCGGGGCGGGCAACAAGAGAGGCGACCTCTAAACACCCCTCAAGGCTCCCGTGCTGCTCAATTGGGGCTGGGGCAACCACAAGCACAACACAACAACAAACCCACAGCCAAACCCAAACAAGATAGGGGCACCATCTAGTTATGGTATGCGAACTAGGACGCAAAAGAGATTTTGGCACAACCAAGAAGATGCACCACACAACACACACAATCAACCTCACACCAAGACACACATGAAATGGACCAGAGAGAGCTAGAGCAAAGGGAAGAGAGAGAGGAAAGGATCTTGCATAATACCTTATTTGTGACTTGCAAATGGAGATGGTTCGTTATGATGCTATCGTAGAACTTGTACAAAACTCACTCAATGCTTAGTGATTGCTAATCATTGCCAAAACACACACACACTGCCTTCGGGTGTGGGAGACCTCTCACCACAATACCCTCTTACAATGGACACAAAACTGGCAATGAAAAACACACTAAAACACTTTCTAAAATCAAGATCAACCGATAAAAACTCAAAATACACAAGTCACCTTGAATTCACCAAACCGTATTGCACAAATGGAAGGACGAAGATTTGAATGTCGAATCACGCCTTTGATGCACCAAACCTTAATTTATTGATGATGAAGGAGCATATACAATAGTGGTTTTGAGGTTTGTGGAACTCACGCTCTCTCACTTGCAATGTGTAGCCTGAAGGCTTCTCTCACACCAAGAGTGAATCTCACAAGTGGTTGCTACACCTAAGTCTCTCCTCACGCATAGAGTGTTGGGGTGCTATGTGAGATGTTGGAGGTTTTTTTACAAGAAGGAGAGGGGCCTATTTATAGGTTGGAGACCCCTCATAAAGATTATTGGAAATCCTAATTTACAAGCTAACAAATCAGGATTATGATTTTTTTGAATATCAAAACATTGCGGGCCTTCTTTGTCTACTTGAGTCATGGGTGTGGGCTCAAAAGAGAGCATTATTGATGGTGAATAAGGTGAAAGTAGAGTTTTAAGGAAAACGAGAGAGAGAGAGAGAGAGAGAGAGAGAGAGTTACTTTGTACATGTCTTGAGGTGAGGTGTCTTTTATGGTTAGGTCAATGTTATTTTGTGTTAGTATGTTAGTGGTTAGTAATCACTAGAAAGTTAATGTTACATTTACAATGGGTAGAGTGAGTTGATTTGATGAAGGAAGAGGGGTGAATTAAAAGAGAATCATTGAGATGGTGAAGCTTTGAAGAAGCTTGAACTCACCCTTGTGTAGATTGTGGAAAAAATGACCGCTGGTCTTCTTCTTCTTCTTCGCTTCTTTACGCCGCCGCCACGGTTGACCACCACGATGAAAAGAGGATTTTTTGATGAAAAATCCTCAATTTGCAGAAGTTATCATAGTTAAGATGCTGAATTTTAGATATTTTTAGGAGAGGTAAATGAAATTGTAACATGGAAGCAATAGAGAGAGACATGGAGAGGGTGTATGTTTGTGAGGTTCATAAAAGAACTATAGGGATGAGAGAGAAGGGTAATGGTGAAGAGGGTGGGAGAAGCCATGGAAATTGTACGTTTGAGTGAGGGAAGGAGAGGGAGGGATGTGTAAGAGTGAGTAGGTGTGTGGAAGGGTGAGAGAAGACTAAAAGCTACTTGTGAGAAAAGTGGGCAGACTGGGGTCCACTCAAAAAATCATAGCTCACCGTTGGTAGCTCCAAAACTCATGAAAATATTTGAGGTGATTATTCAAAGCATGGGCTATATTTTCTCTTTTGATCACCGCTCCCAATTTTGAGTGGAGATAGGTGCCAAAATTCTCACCAAAAAGCCTGTTTCTTATGCCTGCAAAAGTCTTTTAGTGGCCCCCTCCTTTGTTGAATTTGTACAATGCATCCAAGAGTGAGCCCCTCCTTTGTCATATTATAATACAAAGCATCGAAGTTGCCCTTGACCCATGCATGGAGTAGGACTATTGGTGAATAAAGAAATATATACATTGTGGGACTAGTGTATGGACTATTCATGGACTTTAGCTCAATGAGCACATGGTGTTAGAATAATGAGTAAAAATAAAAAAAAAATATGGAGGAGTTATGGATATGGAAAGATATTGGAATCATATGATATGGTCCCTCCTTGAATTATTTTGGGTGAAAGAGGAAAAGGTATGCAAGTAAATAATATAATAAACGTAACCAATGAGTAGAAATCAATTTTTTGTTTTCACGAGGGTGAGGGTGAAAATGTGGGAGTGATTTGTATAAAGGAAAAATATGAGGTTAGAGTATGTACATATTGACAAAAAATATAATTATGGTGTAAGAGAATGAAAGAAGGTGTACATAGGTTTAATAAAACACACACCTAAGTAGAAATATTTAAATAAAATACCAAAATAATCATAAAAAATCCATATATTTAGGCCATATATACAATGAAATATTTACACACAAAGAGGTCATAATATACTTTTATTTTTTTAATTTTTTCGGCTCAACTAGCCCAGTGACTAGCTAGCTGAGGGTTTTTAAGAAGATATGGGAAAAGCCCCCTAACTCACACACGCCTATTTACAGTGAAATGGTAGGGATAGCAATAGCGTTTGGGTGAATTTGGTAGGATGGAGTAACTTACTATGGCAATTATGGAGAGCCAAAAAACGGCTATCAGTACAAGGGTACTCCACATGCTTGTATTTTTAGGTTATGAACATGGAATGGGCAGATGTGGTTCTTGGTAGGGAGTGGTTGCATAGCCTAGGACCATCACTGAAGTGTAGCTATGAGCACAACAGCTTGATGTTTGAATCCCATGTTGCACATGTGTTGTTTTTAGGAGAAAAAGATATACCTTCATCACCATTGATTTGTACCGCTGAGCTTATGCAGGTCATTTCTGATAATGAAATAGATCAGGTTTTCTTGTGTTACTCACTGTCTTATTTTCTTTCTAACAATGAACCTATTGAACATTCCTCAACGCCGTATGCTTCTCTCTTATCTTTTCCACCAATGGCTAATTCTAAACAAGCAAACGTTGCTAGTCAATTACAAAAATTATTAACAGAATTTCAAGAAGTTTTTCCTATTGATTTTCCACTACAATTACCACCAACACAATCAGTGCAACATAGCATCGATGTGGCTGCAGGCTGTAAACCTGTTAGTAAACCACCCTACCGTATGAGTTATTCGGAAGCTGCTGAGGTGGAACGTCAGCTTGCTGACTACCTTAGCAGAGGGTTTATACAACCCAATTCTTCACCATGGGCTTCGCCTATCCTATTAGTGAAGAAAAAAGACGGCAGTATGCGCATGTGCGTAGACTACCGTGGCTTAAATGCGGTTACGGTTAAGAACAAATACCCATTGCCCAGAGTTGATGAGTTGTTTGAAAAACTCACTCATGCTCGCATTTTTACAAAAATAGACTTGCGGTCAAGATTTCACCAAGTCTGTATTTGACTTGCAGATATACCCAAAACTACATTCTGAACATGGTTTGGACACTACGAGTTCTTGGTGATGCCCTTTGGGTTAACCAATGCGCCCGCAACCTTCATGACACTTTTGGATAGTGTCTTGAAGACATATTTGGGCAAATATGTCATTATTTCCTCGATGACATACTAGTATGCAGTGCTTACGAAGAAGAACACTTACAACATCTCAGGCAGGTGTTTGAGTTGTTACGCACGAACAAATTATATGCCAAGGAATCTAAATATGATTTTGCTAAAAGACAAAATTCAGTATTTAGGGCATGTTATTTCAGCGAATGGGCTATATATGGATCAATCTAAAGTGGATACCATCCAAAAATGGCCTTCTCCTAAAAAACTGAAAGAGTTACAGATTTTTTGGGATTTGCAGGTTTTTACCAAAGGTTTGTTAAAAACTATACTAATATTGTTTTCCCCATGATGGATCGACTAAAAGGCAAAGGAAAAGCTTTTCAGTGGGGATCCGCTCAACAGCACAGTTTTGTCAGGCTCAAGGATGAATTAGCTACAGCTCCTATACTGGCTATTGTAGATCCTTTCAATTCATTTGTTTTGGAAACGGATGCCAGTGACCGTGCTATTGGAGCAGTCCTATTACAAGATGGATGGCTGATTGCATTTGAAAGCAAGAATCTTGATGCAGCTCAGCAGAACTACTCTGCTTACGAACACGAACTCTATGCAATAGTGTCTGCCTTAAAAACATGGCGGCATTATCTGTATGGTGCTCAGTTTGAGATTGTGTTTTACCATGAAAGCATCAAATGTTTTACACAACAAATGGATTTGAAGGGTCGAAAAGCCAGGTGGGCCAAGATTCTTCAGGAATATGACGCGAAGCTAAGGTATCGTCAAGTCTGGTACAATGTAGTGGCAGACGCTTTAAGTCGAATTCCAGAGATCAATTCTCTCTTGTTCACGGAACTTTGTAGTGAATTTTTAGATTCTCTCAAAGGCAAATATGAGCATGATGAAGCATATTCCAAAGTGTGGAGCCATGTTCAAAAGAGGGATCCTTCTCACTCCAATGACGGTAGTGTACAGTTAACCTCCACACCTAGTTCTCCTTTATCGAGTGATGAACTACATCGATGGAAGCATTTCACCATCGACAATGGGTACCTACTGCATAAGGGGAGAGTTTGTGTATCGACGGACACAGACATTTGGCACCAAATTCTTTATGAATGTCATGATAGTCCAAGTGTAGGGCACCCGGGGATTAGAAAAACTTATGCTCTCGTATGATGACAGTTTTACTGGCCAAGTATACATGGCTTTGTTCAAGTTTATATCTTGCATTGCCAAAAATGTCAAGTTAACAAAGCGGAGCGCCTAAAAGCAGGAGGACTCTTACATCCTTTGGAGATTCCCAATGGAAAATGGGAAAGCATCTCTATGGACTTTATTATGGATTTACCAACCACTATATGAGGGCATGACTCGGTATGGGTGGTCGTAGACCGGTTGACTAAACTATGTAAGTTTATTCCAACCAAATCAACGGTTAAGACACTAGAACTAGCCAAGTTATTTGTGGACAATCTATACAAATTGTATGGTTTGCCAAGTAACATTGTCAGTGACCGTGATCCCAAGTTTAACAGTCACTTTTGGAGAGTTGTGTTTAAACGATTGGGTACACAACTGAACCTCAGTACATCCAATCATCCAGAAACAGATGGTCAGACTGGACGAGTTAACTAGGTGCTAGAGGATATGCTAAGAGCATACGTCAGCAAAAAACAGTCAGAGTGGGAAGAATACTTACCTATTCTCGAGTTTGCCTACAAGAGTGCTAAGCATGTCACAACGGGCTTTAGTCCTTTCATGCTCATGTATGGGTTTCAACCTAGGTCACCAGTTATGGTGGGGTTGGCAACCGAAAAAGTCCAACAGGTTAAGAACTTTCTCCAAGACCACATGGATATGCTAAAACTTGCTCGTCAGAATGTCCTATAAGCACAGGATCTGTATAGGAAGTACGCTGATGAGAAACGTAGGCAAGTACCTTCAAAGAAGCGGAGGAAGTATTTTTACGTTTGCCAGAACATTTAGAAAGTCTGAAAGCTGGGTCAACACCTAAATTATCTCCCCGACATTGTGGGCCTTTCAAAATACTCAAGCGAGTAGGTGATCGTGCCTACAAATTATTGCTACCTTCACATTCTCGTATTCATCAGGTGTTTCATGTAAGCCGTTGTTAGGAGTTTTTTGGAGAAAGGCATTGTGCATATGTATATACACATGCATAGTGCATAAAATAAAGAATTGCCCATTCTTCAGAGCTAGGTGGTTAGGTGGGGTCCACATGTGTACAAGTAGGACAGCATGTACATAGTGCATCGATTTTCACTATCACTAGTACCAATGTAATTTTCTATAATAATTAAAAGTTGGTAGTGCATAAAAATTCTTGAGGAAGCTATCTGCGGGCCAACGACATGAGGTAAGCACGTGCGTCAGATGGCATCTAGTGGCGTCAGGAGGTCGAATGGGGTAAATACTTGCACGTGGGTAAGCGAGGACACAACGTGGGTGTTTTATTGTAATGATTATGCAGAAATTTCATCAAGAGGACAATATTTTGGGGCCACTTCACGTGGTTGCAGGATGCATTATTGAGAAAATTTGAGGTCAAGGTGTGCGGATGGATGCAGCAGGGTGACAACTATGCACTGCGAGGCCACTTTTTGGCCTGTTCGGGGTTTGTTTGAGGTCAACTAAAAGACCAAGGGTGCCCAAGTAATAAAGATAAGGGTGGGAACTTAAAAACTTGAGAGAAGACCAGAAAAAATGTGGAGAGAAGAGGAGGAACATCTGCAAGTGAGTTTTTGATGTTTATGGAGCCTATTTTTGCCATAAACTGCTCATCCCAGGTCGGATTTGAGCACTTTGACATTGTAGACTGGGGTTTTGGGCTGTTCTAGACGTGATGGCACTATCCATTTTGCCAAATTACTCATTGTTTTTTTAATATTTTGGTTGTGTAAGTTTCTCCTATGAGCAAAGCCTCTGCTCCAATTTGTGATTGTATCTGGCATATTTTTACCCATATTGTGTGAGCTATTTTTCCCATTGGTGTTGGCCCAAGATCAATTGTATCTAAACATAAAAAATTCTCCTCTTTTGAGCTGAGTTTTTTGGGTGTGTGTGTGTCTCTTTGTGTGGAGTGGGAAATTGGGTAGTCTCTCTCCTCTCACTCCATCAGTGTGTTCCCTGTCTCGGCCAGGTGGGTTGTGTAAGACGAGTGGTGCCCCATAGTGTGTGTGTGTGTGTGTGTGTGTGTGTATCATCCCAAGAGTGTGTGTTGGGTGAATATAGAGGCATTGTGTGTGTTTTCATCCCGCTCACATTCTTTTGACGCCCCCACGTAGGATCTTCTTCAAGTACCTTCAACTTACACGTTACACGTTACAAGTTACAGGGACAGGTACACGTGATTCACACAAGTACAGGTAGCTGGAATAGAGTGATACATTGGCAAGTGGGATTCACTTGCAGTTTCCATGGGTATGCATCATTTCGCACCCGTTTGAGTGCATTGTCTACTGGTATTGTACGTTACTTGTTGTTGGAGGCTCGTCATAGCATAGGGAATCTCCCACAAATCTATCAATCCGAAGAGAGAGAGCATGACCCGGCTAGGGCTTGGAGGCATCACACAAAGAATGTGCGAGAGCGTCATCGGATGCAAAGATTGAGAGGATTCAAGAGCGTGCATCCTCCAATGCAAATAGAAATCATCCCAAATCAACTAATGCTAATCGCACATCAAGCATCAATTTCAATCAATCATCTACACACATCAAGCAACGAAGTGAAACACACTAATCTTGGAATCTCTCAAGCACAACTCTAATTCATGCATTGACAATTAAGCACACAAGATCGCATTCAAGTCGGCCACCCCAACCATGCCCATCATGGTGTCCAAATCAAGTCACACATAATCAAATTAAGCTCAAGGCTTCTTAAACCCACACACACACACAAGCACACCATTAGAGGACAACTCTAATCCCTCAATCACGAGTACACCCACTCCGCTTAATCGAGAGAGTTAGATAAGAACTCCACTAATCGGAGGAGGTTAGCATAAGTAAGAGTTAGATTAGAGAAGATCAACACTTCAAAACAATGAAGGAAAGTAGATAAACATGATTGATAACATAATGAATACTAGATTAATTAAGAGAGAATTACACTAATTACATGTGATTAGCACTAGCCTTCTAAGCATGGGCATTAAGCTCAAAGGCTAGGACATCAAGACCTCCTCTAGGGAGAGAGTTCTCAAAAGGACCACTCAAGAATGACCTCTCATTAAGCATAGGGCTCTTTTATAGTTTTGGGCCTCAAACCCTTCAACTATGGGATAAAGTGAGCTCTCTAGCTTAGACTCATACAACTTTGGAACTCCTAAATGAGCCCGAGCCCTATATAATGAAAAGTAAATACTATGCACTATGGCACATCCACAACTTGGTGCATAAATGGTGTAGCCTGTGTTAGCCGCTGCTAACATTCCCCCCTTTCTAATTTGGCGCACGTCCTCGTGTGCCGGTGAAGCAAAACACGGTGACATGGTATAAAGCAAGTCCTTGGAAGAAATGTTAAGCTGCAAAACATAAGAACAAGTAATGAGAACAAAGGCCACCAAGAATGAATAAAACATAAAGCACAAATGAACAATCATGCAAAGTGATTTTTTGCTTCTAAAAGATGGGTCAATCATAGTCAAAAACTAGAGAACATAAAGCAAAAAAATACTCAAACTATTGTGAAGATTAAACCACTTGAAATTTCAGTTTTATGCATGAAACACAAGTAATCAATTATGACCCTAGGCTAATGCAAGTTCATAAACCTACTAGCCTAAAAACTATGTGAACAATCTGAATAAATCATTCAAGTCTATCATGTCTATGGGCTATAAAAAAGCTCCTAATCTATTAGTACGTTGTCAAAAAATTTTGAAGCTCATGGAAGTTTTGATTTAGTCATTCATTGTAAAATTAAAACACAATCACAAGGCTACCACCCCAAGGTAAGTTTAGGTGTGACTCTTAGCTCCTTGAACCCTCAAGAAGGTGTTCCAAAATCCTACTAGCTTACCAAGGCGACGGCTAACCCTTATCAACCCAGTGCATCGGTTTAGGGACTTGACCAAGCGAGCCAAGGTGATTCCCCTCGCCTACCAAGTGCCAATAAGGCGCTAGGCCTCACATAGACACAACATAACATAGAATTTTTATTTTCATGTGCCTTAGTAGCATTTTTGCTACCTCTTTTTTTTTGGGGAGGGGGGCACTTCTTTGCTTCATGGTTCATTTTTTAGCACATTTTTATTGCTTCCTTTATGAGATGTTTATGGCAATTGGACTAAAAAGATTAAAGCCTAATCATAGCCCTAGGTCATGACAAAAATGAGTGGAATATTACGACTATCACTAAGAATCTAGGACTAGCAAGAAATGAACCTACATTAACCTAAGGGCAAGGCCAATTACCTATGATTAACATACATAAAACCTAATGTTTTGTGAGTTAATTTTCACAAAGTAGGGTGTTGAAACTTTACGATGCCTAGCTTTCTAGCATTAAAATACCATAGCTTAGAAGCAAAATTTCAATGAAACCAAGCAATAGAATGGAGAGATGAACAAAGAGCCAAATCATGGAAGGATTACACCTATTCATGCTCTTTGAGCATCCTTGAGCAAGCATCCCCTTTGTGTAGAGAAGTCTCTTTATCGTTTTTATTTGCAAAAGAAGATTTTTGAAGCTAAGTGAAAACACAAGCTACAAAAGCCAATTATTGAAAGCCAAAAGCACACAAAAAACATTAATGAAAACCTAAAGCTAGGGTCTTGCATACCCAAATTTGCCAAAGGGAAAAAACCAAAGGGAAAAAAATGCCTTTGGTTATGCACATGATGCTCTAATGTAGCAAATTTATGCATACACAACAACAATGAGAGAGATAAAATGCTTCTACATAAGCAAATAGTGAAATTTTTATCATCTCTCATTCACGATTCAAAGTTGACTAGTTTCTAACTCTCTTGAAGTATGGAATTTAAAACAAGCCAAGAGCTAAAACATAATGGAACTTTGATGAAATGAAGTGACTCTTGAAAAGTCGAATTTTACAATTTAAAGCTTTTCAAAAAGTTCGCTAACAACTAGCTCACATGAAATTTTACATTTTTGAGTGCAATCTATGAGCTAGAGATGACTGCAACTCGATGAAATGAAAATGAAAGGCTCTTACTAGCCAAATTTATACTTTAAAAGCTCAAAAAGTTGACTAAACATAAGCTCAAATGAAAAAATTAACTTTTGTGACAACTCTATGCGCTAGCATTACAACTTTAATCCCAACATTTGGAATGGCTCTAATTAGCCACATTTTGCAATATTTTTCAATGATGACCCCTTCTTGGATCATTTGAACACACACTTCGTCCACATTCCTTCAAAAACGCATTAGTGCTCTTTAGCTTTTGATCATCCAATACAAGCACTAAAACTTGCACAAAGCCAAGTTCAAATTTTTACTCACACTCTTGTCCATCAAAACAAGCTCAATGTTAGTGTTATGCAAGGATTTTGCATTTGAATCAAACACTAAAAATGTACAATCAATGTCAAGCCCAAACTTTCATGCACACCTTCGATGATCACATCCAACTAGCACTCATATGGCATGCATAGCAAGGGAAAAAGAGAGCGTAAAATGAAAAGAGTTGAAGCTCCCTCGAGGCATCAAAACCTTGTGTTGTATCTTCGGCCACCATCCCTTCAAAAGAGATTATTGATTAGTGCTATACATTCATATGGTCACACAATACAAGCACTAAAAGAATTTAAGAACAATCATAAGCCCAAAATTTTATTGCCCTCTAATGGTCGCCTCCTCAACTCGATTTTAGTACTTGCGATGATTTTTGCATTCAAGTCGAGCACTAGAATGTATCAAGCAATGCCAAGCTCAACTTTTGACACATAATTTTCACCAATCATCCCTTCAATGTCTACTGTAGCTCTCTATAATATAGACATATGCATGCCCAAAAGATTTATCCATTTTGTGCAATGAAAATCGTGAAAAATCGAGCACTCAACCCTCCACAAGCCAAATAGATATGTCCAACGAAGTTTGTCGATGCATGGAAATGATCACACCATCTTGGTACATACTCAATGCCCGCATTCTAGCTCTTAAACTAGCAAATCATAAAAAGAAGAACATGTGATTGTCCAATGAAGGAGTACAAGGCGGATAGCTCAGTCTCTCACAAATGATAGCGGTAAAAACTCCACAATGTGCAGACTAATGATCCCTTCAATGTAAGTTTGGGCGAACCAAAATTTTGACGTTTGGATAGGCTCGCGACCATTTATCTTGATATTTCGAACTTACCAAGGTGGGAATCACTTCTTGATGATGGTAATCCTTTTATTTTTTTATTTTTTTATTTTTTATTTATTTTTTTTATTTTCGTCTTTAGCTTGCTGGAATCGAAAATCTGCCCGAGTCCCGACTGTGGCGGACTGAGGAGCAGAGGAGGAGCTCGGTTGTGAGTATTGTGCCAATGTGTTGGTATGCATAGATGTTGAGTTCTTGTGATGACGACAGCTGGTGCATGACGGCCTGAGTCGGCTGCAGAGGCGCGCAAAAAGTGCAGCCGAGAGCAGTTCTGTCGGGCAAGCCACACGACAAGACAGGTCGGGCAGGTCGGGGTGAGTCGTGGACGAGAGCTGAGAGAATCTGGGATTCTTGCAAGTGGACCAGCAGGCTGCAATTGCGAGCCCGTTCAACTCTTCCAAGGCGGAAGATTTTGGCCACTACCTACATGTGCACCACGCCAGTTTTCTTTAAATTGAAAGCAGACGAGGCAGCTGCGTGTGTGTGTGTGTCTTCTGAGAACCATAACTGGCCGCCGTGTGGGTCGGCTCCGCGTTGGCAGCGTGTGTGATGTGGACGGTGTGCGCCAAAGTCGGTAGAGCACATGGGCACGAGCAAGTGGCGGGCTGTGGAGCCACTCCAAGATAGACAGATTGCCAGTGTGTGTGTGTGTGTGTGTGTGTGATGGCCTGCGCTACTGAGGTAAGCGGTGTGTGTGCTTGTTTGGCAGTAGCGAGTCAAGGCTGCTCCACGGAATCAGCGGGGTTAGCGGCTTTGAGTGTGTGTTTGGATGATCGTGCGCGCCAATGGGCATCATGAGGGTCGTACGTCTTGTAGCGAGCCAATGCGGCAGAGAGAACTCGGGGCCGGGTCCTCGCCTTTTGAGGATTGTGTGTGTGAGTGTGTGTGTGAGAGAGTAGCGGCCTGGCAGTTGGCGGGCTTCGGGCTCCAAGTAGATAAAGCCAAAAAAAAAACATGAAGGGCATGTTCACACGGGTGTGTGTGTGTGTGTGTGTGTGTGTGTGTGTGTGTGTGTGTGTGAGAGAGAGAGAGAGAGAGAGAGAGAGAGAGAGAGAGAGAGAGAGAGAGAGAGAGAGAGAGAGAGAGAGAGAGAGAGAGATTCTCCATCCGTCACAAGATCGGCCGCTTAAGCATTGAGTACATACAATCTTAAAAAATGAGCAATTATCATTTGCAATGAATATACAAGGCCATTCCAATGTGTATCGATACTTAGCATTTACGTTTATGTCGGTGAGAGCGGATTTTTTGAGATGGGGCTCAACTCAAGGCTCCCACTAGACAACCACTCCGTGAGACCCTACACACGCATATTTCTCAGGGGCACCACCCTCTTTTATGGAGAAAGAAGGAAACCAAAACAAACCATATACAACACACACACACACTCACACCTTCCTTATGTGCTTCAACACAAAATGCCCTTCAACCATTCAACACACACTCCTTAAGCAATCCCTTTGAACACTGCACAAACTCACATGCAAAGATTGACCTTCACCATATTAGTGCTCATATACTTCTAAGAAAAGCAAGCACAAAACCTCAAAACTCAAAACACCATAATGCACAAATACTTGACAACTCCTTTCCTTTCCCAAAAGAAGAGACTACTTACACACATAAGGCGGCATGCATAGAGAGCTCTTCTCCATCTATGCAGCCCCAAGACTTACTTACACACAACATAAGGAGAGAAGCCAATAAAATAGACACCATGGTGCACAAAAAACTTTCTCAACAAACAAGAAACCCAATGAGCACAAAATATGTGAAGCTGCCAAGATATGCTTACCAATTTTACATGCGTTTAGAGCAAAAGTGTGACGACGACACCCCAATTGCAACAACTTGTTGATCAAACCATGAGATAGATCATTGAACTTGATATCCTTTCTCTCATATAGAATCTACAATCCTTATTTAGGGATGAGTATGGTAAGAGAAATGTTTGCAAGAGAATGGTAGCAATAGCATATTGATGCTCTCTCTATGGTGCCGCTTATGATAGCGAGCTTAGGAAATGGATAGGGAGACAAGAGGAGAGAGAGATTAGGGATTCCCTAACCTTAGAGGAGCTTATTTGCAGCAATGGAGTAGGTGTGTGTATTTTTGTGCTTGCCAAAGGGCCTTTTTATAGCTGTACAAGACCTTGGGTTAGGTTAAACTTGACTAGGGTAGGTAATTAACCATAGTTAGGTTCCCTTTTGACCATTCCTTCAATTATGCAAATAAGGGACTTATATTTTCATTAAAAATATCCTTTTAAGTCGTGGAGGCTCCATAAGGGTTGATAATGTATGTGGGCCCCACCATGATGTCCCTCTAGTGGCTCCTGCAGAGTGTCCCCATCCTGTTTGTTGTGTCTCTGGAAGCATCTTGAGCCGACCCCTCCACATGCAAGTGGTTTTTAACTCCCCATTGGTATTTTAGAATGTTGGAGAAGTCAAGAAAAATTTTCACCTTTGTGGTTTACCTGATTGTAACTTTGACCTGCAGTAACAGTGTCCGCAGCACCTTGTTTTCACCATAACTTTCAGCCTGTAACTCAGAATTGGGTGGTGTAAAAGGAAAATTTGACCTTCTGAAAGTGTTTAAGCTGATTTTGGAGTGTTTCTCAAGTATACCCACGAGCTACGGCATTCAAGATGCATCCAAAACACCTTTTGAACCAAGTCTCCTTGTAGGGGGCCCTTTACCATGCATCCAAGGTGTAGCATGCTTTTTTCAAAAGAGAATCCACCTTAAACAAATGAGGTAGGCTCCAATAAAGTTTGATTTATTGAGGATATACATTATATTTAAGATTTGTTGACCAACACAAGTAAATGATCCAAGAGTTGGGTCACATAGTGGTGGGGAAGGGAAGGCCTACAAGGTTAACCCTACCCTTGAGAGAAGATGGGTAAGATAAGTGCCCATAAATTATTTATTTACAAATTATGGGGTGTAGATAGCTATTTAAATTAGTAAAGGTAATTAGTTAAAAGAATATTCAGTAAAAAAACTAGGAGAGTAGAATTAAGTTTACTATTTACATTTAGCATGAAGAGAGAAATATGATGTAAATGTATAAAGATCCAAGAAGGGTAAGGTGTTTGTATGGAAAAAGGCTATTACGGAAAGAGAGAATGAACACTAGGTTAAAATTTTTATAAAAAATATATACATTTGAGTAGAAATGTAGTTCAAATGCAAGGTTACCATTTAACGCTACTCATATTAGCCCTCCCCCTTCATCTAGGATCATTCATGCTCCTAGATGAAACAAAAGAGTTTTTTTCTTTTTCTTTCCTTTCTTTTTTTTTCTTCTTTTTTTCCTTTTTTTTTCTTATTTTTCTAAAAAAAGGAGGAGTGTATACACTCTTTTACTCCATTAGACCTGCTTTTCATTACCTCAATCCCATAAATCGGAGATGGGAGGGTTGCCTTGGGTATGTTCAGATTCCAAGGCTGGTTCTTCTTTGCACATCAAAGCTTTAAAAATAGGTGGAGCATTTGCCAAGCTGAAGGGAGCCATGCCAATTTGGAGCTTAGACGATGTAGGTAGATGACTTCCTATCAACGGATTGATACGTTGAAAGTAGGTCTTTAATCTCCATCCATTGACTCTGGTCTTGTGGAGTTTTCCTGATAAATCTGCTAATCTGTAACTACCATTCCCAAACTTTGTTTTTATCATGAAAGGTCCCTCCCATCTTTGCAAAAACGTTTTTTCAAGTCGAGTATCAAGTCGGTTATCATAGCGAAGAACCAACATACCTTCCTTCAATCCTTTCCCCTTGAGCTTCTTGTTGATTTTGTCCCTTTGGCTTGTGGCTTGGGCAATGTAATAGTCGATGGACTCTTCTCTATCAAGCTCAAGTCGTTGAAGATCTAAAATTCTTTCCTGCAAAGCTTCTTTTGGCCTCTTTGCTCCCCGTGATAGAATGCGTAGGCTTGCAATCTCCACCTCAATAGGAAGGAGTGCCTCCTGTCCATATACCAAATGAAAAGGAGTGAATTGAGTGGATACCTTGAAAGATGTTATGTATGCCCATAGAGCTGCGGTCAAATGAAGATCCCAGTCGTTTGGTCGATCTACAACCTACTTAGAAATGATCTTACATATCATTCCATTCACCTTTTCAACCAACCCATTGCACTGAGGGTAGTAAGGTGTAGAATGCAAATGTTTGACTTTTAACTTTGTCAAAAGATTATCTAGGAGCTCTGCTCTAAACCCTGGACCACGATCTGACAAAATCTCTAATGGTGTGCCGAATCTACTGCATATGTGATCAAAGATAAATTTTGATACCTCCTCCGCTGTAATTCGTGTTGTACTTGCTGCCTCCGCCCATCGTGTCATGTAATCTACTCCCACAATGATGAAGACCTTCCCGGTAGATGTGTGAGGTAAGGGGCCTATTGCATCCACACCCCACTTCTCAAAAGGACCATACAAAATTATTGGAACTCGAGGTTCGTAAGTGAGTCGTCGATTTCCAGCAATCTGACAACTTTTGCATGACTTACACCAATGCTGGACATCACGGTGTAGACTTGGCCAAACAAACCCTGCTTGCAAAATCTTCCTGTTTGTAATATCATGAGAAAAATGACCCCCACAGACATCATCATGGCATGAAAAGAGGATTCTCTCTATTTCTTGAACAGAGGGCACCCTTCTTAGCACCAAATCTTTCCCTTTATGATACAGATCATCTCCTATGAGTTGGTAAGGAGTTTCCTTTTTTACCAACCTATGCCTTTGCACTTTATCCAAGTGTTTAGGGCACTCACCAGTTTGGAGGAAAAATATGATGTCCTTCAATTTCTCTTGGCCTTGGTACTTTGGTTCGTAGAGCTTCACATCTCCCACCATGATCTGAAGTTTCTCATTGGTGAGATAATCTTCTTCCTTGTTGAGGGTTCTCACAACATGCTATACCTGTGTAGCTTCAAAGTTCTTTATCAAAGCCTTCACGTGTCTAAGCCACTCCACTAGAGTAGGGTTCTTGCACTTCCATATCCCTTGGATTTGCCTAATAACTAGTAAGGAATCACCTCTTATTATAAGTCTTTCGATGCCAAGTTTTCTGCATTCTTCAAGCCCCAACTTTAAGGTGACATACTCTGCCTCATTATTAGAATGAACATTTTCCAAGGTGATAACTTTCTTAACAAGAACTTCCCTTTGTGGACTTAGAATAAGAACCCCCCCTGCTGCCTGATCGTGTTGTCGTCGGTAAGCTCCATCAAAGCACAAAATGTGTGCATTGTCCATCTCCTCCTCATTATTTTGTGGTGTAGCTTTGTCTCCTGCCTTTGGTGACTCTTTCCTTTCTCTCACTTTGTATGTGAGAATGTCTGCAAGACCTGCCCTTGTGCTATCTTCCACAAGAAAAGTGTATTCAAACTCTTGAAGTTCTAGAACCCATTTGGCTATCCTAGATGAGAGGCTCATGTGTTACACAACATATGGTAAATTGTTTTCCATGGTGAGAATGACAAATGGTGCAGGTAAGAGATATGATCGGAACTTTCTTACCGCAAACATAATTGTGAATACCACCTTCTCCATATCGGTGTAGCCCTTCTCTGCAGCGGTCATGACTTTGCTTGCAAAGTATATTGGCCTCATGTAGCATGTTTTTGGGTCTTTTTGCATGAGAACTACACCGATGGCCTCCATTCCTACACTTGGAATGATGTAATATGTATCCTTTGGATTTGCTGGCATTATTGTTGGAAGAGAGTTGAGAATACCCTTTACTTCAGTAGAGCATAATTCGTGTTCTTCTCTCCATTCAAATGTGGGTTTGTTTGCTAGCTTGTGCAAAGGTGCAATAGCTTCCGCTAGAAGGTGAATGAAACGAGACATGTACCTTACTTTGTGGTTGAAATTCATGAGCTCCTTGGTTGTCGTTGGTGGTTGTAGTGACAAGAGAGCATTTACTTTTGATGATCCACTTGAATTACTTGCAAAGAAACCACATGACCTAGCAATACCACTTGTGAATCTGCAATGTGACACTTCTCAGGATTAAGCTGTCCCCCAAATTGATGAAGCCTCCTAAGCCCCTCCTCAACTTTTTGGCAATAAGGTCTTTGGCTACTATAGATACAGAAGTCATCCATAAAAACCCTAATTGACTTTCCAAAGAAGGGTTGAAAGACAAGAGTTGTAAACCTTATAAAGGTACTAGGAGCATTTGTGAGCCCAAATGGAATCACTCTATAGGCAAAGCAACCCCAAGGTGTGATGAAAGTGGTTTTTAACTGATCTTCTTCTGCTATTCTGATTTGAAAATACCCTGAATACCCATCACACACTATGTAACATTCATAGCCGGCTACTTCGTTTAAGATTTCATCTTGGAAAGGAAGAGGAAAATGATCCCTCTTTGTTGCAGCATTGAGCGGTTTGTAGTCAACACAGACCTTCCATTTTCCCTTCTTTTTAGGGGTTACTACAATTGGGGACACCCACTCAGAGTTAGACACAGGGTAAATGAAACCAGCTTTGAGGAGTCGGTTAACCTCTGTCAAAAGTGCCTCTTGTTGTATTTTTCCTAGGCGCCTTAGCTTTTGAGCCATAGGTTTAGTACCTGGTTTTAATTCTATGCCATGATCTATAACATCCACACCTCTAATTTGTGAGTAATCAGTGATAAACAAATTGGGATACCTCTTGAGCATATCGATGTAGGACCACTTCTCCTCAAGGGTAAGATCTTTTGCAAGCATCCTCTCAAAGTCTTCAAAGTGCTTGTGGTCACCTTTGTCATCCTTTGTTTGCTCCTTTGTTGGGTCAACCTCTATTGATGGAGTTTTTGATGTGTTGAAGATGATTCCCATTACCTCCAAAGATGATTCTTCTTCGCTATTGGATGTAGTGGTTGAACTTTATTCATCACTTGAGCCAAAACTCTCTTCACTTTCTTTATCAGCCGTGGTCTCATAGTTGATGTCGAGCTGCTTTCCTTCATGCCAATCGTATACTACATGTTGCCCCTTTGTGAGAATCAATTTTCCTTGTCCCCATTTTTGATCTGCATTCACAGCAATGAGCCAAGGCCTCCCTAGGATGATGGGATAGCCCTCCCCCTTGGCTGGCATAACATACATGTCCACACGTGCATCTATATTACATACAGAAACTTTTACATTCTCGATGATCCCTAGGCACTTCACACTTGCATTGTTGGCCAGCCTAGCTTGACAATTAGAGGATTTAGTGATTTCAAGCCCTAGTCTATTCATGGCTCTTTCCGTGATCACACACATTTGTGCTCCACCATCAACATACACATTGGATACCTTCCTACCCCTTACATAAGCATCTACAATAGGTTCCACATCTTGTTGTGGCTTTGAAGTCAATGCCTTTACTGTCACCTTTTCTTTCTTTCTTGGGAGTCTTGTGCTTACAAGTTTGGACCAGTGCTTTCTCACCTTGGGTGATAGATGTAGGAGTTGAGGCCAAGAAATATTGGGCTTTTGAGTTTGCAGATCTTCTAAGATGTTGTAGGGTTCCATATTCTTTCCTAATGGAAAATCGTTGATGCCGATCTCCCTTCCCCTTGACCTCTGCTTCTTGCCTCCTTCCTCCTTCTTTGACTTTTTCTTCCTCTCCTTCCTTGCAGGTTCTGACTCTTCATTCCTTGTGTCTTCATCCTTGTTGTGTGCTCTTGTGCGCTTTTCTGCTGGCATAACATCAAAATGTATAGGGCTCACCTCTATCTCCTCTTCCAGCTTTATGACGTTTACTCCTCTCTCTTCCTCCACTGGTGGGACAGGAGGGATGTTTGCCATTGGAGGTGATGGTGGTCGACAAAGAATTTGAGGGGCTTGAGCATGCTCTTGCTGCACCATGAGCGGAGGGGGTCTAGGAGGGTATATGTCCTTTGGAAGCCTTCGCGGGTGAGGGCAATTATACATGTCATGACCAACTTCGTTGCAATTCCAGCATCTCAACTCTTGTGCTTGACATCATTGATTGGGATTCCCTTCTCTTGGTTGTCGTTGTTGGGGTAGGCCTTGCACTAGATTCAAGGTGAGACTCTCTAGTTGTTGAGTTAATCTTTGCAAGATCTCTTGTTGTGATCCTTCCCCTATTTGTGAAGTTTGGGCAAGAGAGCCCCTAACTTGTGCTCCCATGCTTGGTGAAGAATCCCTCTCAATGACTTCATTTAGGTCCCTTGTTCTATGTGCTTGAAAATTTAACTTCTTGAATTTGACCATGGCCACCACACGTGCTTCCTCAAATGTTGATGGGAATTTTAACTCTACCTTGGTCTTCAAAATTGGATACAAGCCAGCCATGAACCTATCTTTCTTTAGAAAGTTTGGTGCACCACCTTGTTTTTGTAGGGTAGCCTCCCATCTATCCCATAGGTTAAGGAAAACGGCCTCATAAGCTGGGTAGTCTTCAAGGAATACCTGTTTATGTTGAAGTTGACACTTCCAAAGACCCTCTGGAGTATCTCCTTGCCCAAATTTGGCAATAAAAATTGCACGTAGTCTCTCCCAATTGGTTTTGTTTTGAGGTTGCAAGGCCTCGTACCATGCCTTAGCCTCCCCTTTGAGAACGAGTGGAAAAGCACGCAGCTTTCCCTCTTCTTGATCTCTCCCAGAGATGAGGTGTGCCATCTCCAAATTATCCATAAATTCTTGTCCATCCTCACCATTTTTAGAATGAAAGGTAGGAAAACTGCTTGACATTTTTACAATACAAGGAGGCTTGTGTACCACAAAGTTTTGACTACGATGAGTGATCACATCAAAATGAAAATATATACATCAAGTGTTAGTTCATAATTTATCATAGGAAAAATAAAAGGGTTGATTGAGGCATTAATTTCATTAAGGCGAGTGGGTCCAAAAATTCTCCTAATGGTTGCTTGAAATCTAAATTTTGTAGCAATTATGATGTGCACAGATTGACGAGCTATGGGTGTAAAAGGAGAAGCAGCTCCAGGTTGGTTCATGTGAAAATGTGTTCTCCCTTTTCTTTCTCTTGAAGAAAGTTTCCTTTGAGTGGATCGCTATCTAAGCGCCTCTTGTCCCTGCCTCAAAACAAAATAAAAACATGGACATCAAATGAATCATCATAATTAATGAATGGAAGAATGATGGGATTTGGAGATGCCAAGATTTCACCAAGTCTTTCTGCTCCAAACATAAAAACAATGCGTTGTTGGTAAAAAAAATTGCGATCTACACAAATGTTAATTATGATGCGTTGTGAAAAATGAAAATCATATGGTGCAACTCTATTGTTCATGAGGAGAATAGAAGGCAATTAGGAAAGTTCCTCCAAGGGGGCACCACTGTTATGAGAGCGGATTTTTTGAGATGGGGCTCAACTCAAGGCTCCCACCAGACAACCACTCTGTGAGACCCTACACACGCATATTTCTTAGGGGCACCACCCTCTTTTATGGATAAAGAAGGAAACCAAAACAAACCATATACAACACACACACACACTCACACCTTCCTTATGTGCTTCAACACAAAATGCCCTTCAACCATTCAACACACACTCCTTAAGAAATCCCTTTGAACACTGCACAAACTCACATGCAAAGATTGACCTTCACCATATTAGTGCTCATATACTTCTAAGAAAAGCAAGCACAAAACCTCAAAACTCAAAACACCATAATGCACAAATACTTGACAACTCCTTTCCTTTCCCAAAAGAAGAGACTGCTTACACACATAAGGCGGAATGCATAGAGAGCTCTTCTCCATCTATGCAGCCCCAAGACTTACTTACACACAACATAAGGAGAGAAGCCAAGCAAATAGACACCATGGTGCACAAAAAACTTTCTCAACAAATAAGAAACCCAATGAGCACAAAATATGAGAAGCTGCCAAGATATGCTTACCAATTTTACATGCATTTAGAGCAAAAGTGTGATGACGACACTCCAATTGTAACAATTTGTTGATCAAACCATGAGATAGATCATTGAACTTGATATACTTGCTCTCATATAGAATCTACAATCCTTATTTAGGGATGAGTATGGTAAGAGAAATGTTTGCAAGAGAATGGTAGCAATAGCCTATTGATGCTCTCTCTATGGTGCCGCTTATGATAGCGAGCTTAGGAAATGGATAGGGAGACAAGAGGAGAGAGAGATTAGGGCTTCCCTAACCTTAGAGGATCTTATTTGCAGCAATGGAGTAGGTGTGTGTATTTTTGTGCTTGCCAAAGGGCCTTTAACTCAGAATTGGATGCTATAAAAGGCAAAGTTGACCTTCTCAAAGTGTTTAAGATGATTTTGGAGTGTTCCTCAAGTATACCCACGAGCTAAGGCATTCAAGATGCATCCAAAACACCTTTTGAACCAAGTCTCCTTCTAGGGGCCCTTTAGCATGCATCCAAGGTGTAGCATGCTTTTTTCAAAAGAGAATCCACCTTAAGTTTGATTTATTGGGGATATACATTATATTTAAGATTTGTTGACCAACACAAGTAAATGATCCAAGAGTTGGGTCACATAGTGGTGGGGAAGGAAATGTCTACAAGGTTAACCCTACCCTTGAAAGAATATGGGTAAGATAAGTGCCCATAAATTTTTTATTTATAAATTATGGGATGTAGATAGCTATTTAAATTAGTAAAGGTAATTAAATAAAAAAATATGCAGTAAAAAAACTAGGAGAGTAGAATTAAGTTTACTATTTACATTTAGCACGAAGAGAGAAATATGATGTAAATGCATAAAGATCTAAGAAGGGTAAGGTGTTTGTATGGAAAAAGGCTATTACGATGAGGGCGAGCTTTTTGAAATGGGGCCTCTAAACCCAAACCAATGGGCCTACCCTCACAAAATGTTCGTAAAGAGGTACGCACACTACTTGGGGCACCACCTTCTTTTGGGAGTGGAGAAGGAAACCAATCAAAATAACACTTACACTCACCCACTCAAGCAACACACTTTGAAAACCCCCTTACTCTATATACACTTTGGACACTTGAACACCATCAACGATTATGCAACCCAATGCCATGCATCAAAATGAAATATGCAATTTGTGGAATAGCATTCACCTTCTCCCCATAAGAATACCCATAATACATCCAAACTCTTCCTCTCTCAAGCACTCATCAAAAAAATCATGCGCACAAGACTTGCCTCTCAAACACACAAGAGAATCACTTACATCAAACTAACACACTTTGCATAGAGAGCTCATCTCCATCTATGCAATGCCGTGACACAAATAAAATCACCATGAGAGGTAACCACATGCATATGTAATGAAGCAAAAGAGAGTTGGAGTGAGAAATTTATTTAGACCAATTGAATAAGTGTGGAGAAACAAACCAATGGTAAATTGAGAATAGAACACTTACTTGATTTCTCGCACACCTTTTAAGGGGAGGACAGACGCTGGCTAAGCATCACGAATTGCGACACTTGAAGGTTTTGAAGATGATTTCATGATCATTAACAGAACCATGAGAGAGATCATGATGTATTTACAAGTTATTGAGGTGCTACAAATGATTTATTGGGTTGATGGAGTAAGAGATTGTAGAATGGAAAGAGTGGAGAATAGAGTTGTACTTCCTCCAAAGAGGAGGGTTAGGAGGGAGAATGTGAAAGAGGGAGAGTTGGGGTTTTCTCTACTATTGATCAAGAAACAACATGAAGTTGAAAATATAGGTGTGTGTCCTTGAGTCTCTCCAAGGGGGGCTATTTATAGTTGTGTAGGAGTGGGATTATGCTACACTTAATTAGAGTAAGTGATTAGACCTAATTAAGTGTCCTTTGACCACTTATTGAATATTGGACATAAAAGGGACTATTTATTCACAAAAAATATCATTTTATACCGTGAAGGCTCCATAGGGGTGCATAATGTAGGTGGGCCCCACCATGAGGCCCTACGGGTGGCTCCTGCGAGGTATCTCAACTTGTCTGTCTTGGCATTTAGAAAGCATCTTTAGGTTGGTCCCATCACATGCAAGTGACCTTGAACACTCATTGCTCTTCTAGAAGATGAGTAGGGGAAAAATAAGATCTCACCCTCTTGATTTACAGTTCCCTTTTACTACGAATCTGACAGATTTACACTATTTTGACCATAACTTTTTACCTGTAGGTCGGAATAACATGCTTCAAAAGGCAAAATTGAACTTCTCAACATGTTTGATATGAATTTGGACTATTCTTCACGCCCATGTACCAAGGAATTTGGTTTGGAAGGTCCACACTAGGCTAGGGAACCTTTTGCTTCCAAGTCTTCTTGTATGGGCCCTTTGCTTGTATGAATCCAAGGGGAATCATGCTTTTTCAAAAGGCTATGATGCTTAAACAAATAGAGGAGGGCCCAATATTATTTTCTTGTCAAAAGAATATACAATTGGAGTCTTTTTGAAAGGAGAGAAACTATATGTATATTCTTAAGAGATATTGGCCCACCTATGTAGGGGGCATAGAAGACTTGTAGAGAGGGACCATAATCTTTGGTAAAGACAAGTGGAGAGTTGATTTCCATGGGAATTTATCTATATGGGGTGGAAGATGGATATATTATTTTTCTACTACTAATTCACAAGAGGTAAGAAAGTTTGGGGGTATATAGTTGGTTATTGTATGCTTATTCTATTTACAAAGCAAAAAAGAAAAGGGTGGTAAATATATGACTAAGGTGACATTTTTGGGAAGAGTATAATGTATGTGTCGCCACAAAGGTTAAATGAAGAGGGGGAATTTACTCTAGATAACTTAATAGCGTAGAAAAATATATACACATATGAGGAAGAGGACGTTGAGTAGACTGACAAATGTTGCAAAAAGATGGTTACCATTTTATGCCACTCATATTAGACCTCCCCCAAGCCTAGAGATATTCATATCTTTAGGAGGACGGTGTTGCTTCTTTTTCTTTTTCTTTTTTCTCTTTTTTTGTCATTTTTTCTTTTCCACTTTTTTTTTTTTCAATAGGAGGAGTGTCATGCACTCTTTTACTCCATTAGACTTGCTTTTCATTACCTCAATCCCATAAATCGGAGATGGGAGGGTTGCCTTGGGTATGTTCAGATTCCAAGGCTGGTTCTTCTTTGCACATCAAAGCTTTAAAAATAGGTGGAGCATTTGCCAAGCCGAAGGGAGCCATGTCAATTTGGAGCTTAGACGATGTAGGTAGATGACTGCCTATCAACGGATTGATACGATTAAAGTAGGGCTTTAATCTCCATCCATTGACTCTGGTCTTGTGGAGTTTTCCTGATAAATCTGCTAATCTGTAACTACCATTCCCAAACTTTGTTTTTATCATGAAAGGTCCCTCCCATCTTTGCAAAAACTTTTTTTCAAGTCGAGTATCAAGTCGGTTATCATAGCGAAGAACCAATATGCCTTCCTTCAATCCTTTCCCCTTGAGCTTCTTGTTGATTTTATCCCTTTGGCTTGTCGCTTTGGTGATGTAGTGATCAATGGACTCTTCTCTATCTAGCTCAAGTCGTTGGAGATCTAAGATCCTTTCATGTAGAACCTCTTTTGGTTTTTTTGCCACTCTTGCAAGAACGCGCATGCTTGAGAGCTCTACCTCAATGGGGAGAAGTGCCTCCTGTCCATAAACTAGATGAAAAGGGGTGAATTGGGTAGATACCTTGAAAGATGTCCTATACGCCCAAAGAGCAGCCGTCAAATGGCGATCCCAATCATTAGGCCGGTCCACAACCTGCTTAGAAATGATCTTACATATCATTCCATTCACTTTTTCCACCAATCCATTGCATTGAGGATAGTAGGGTGTGGAATGCAGGTGTTTCACTTTTAACCTCCTCAAGAGATCATTCAGAAGGTCAGCCCTAAAACCCGGGCGTCGATCTGATAAGATTTCTAGGGGTGTTCTAAACCTACTACAAATATGATCAAAAATAAACTTTGATACCTCTTCAGCTGTGATTCGGGTTGTGCTTGTTGCTTCCGCCCATGGTGTCATGTAGTCAACACCCATGATGATGAAAACCTTCCCTGTAGAAGTACGAGGTAGGGGACCTATTGCATCCACACCCCACTTTTCAAAAGGGCCATAAGATATTATTGGGACTCGAGGCTCATATGTTAGTCGTCTATCCCCAGCAATTTGGCATGGCTCACATGCCTTACACCAATATTGGACATCACGATGTAAGCTCGACCAAATAAAACCTGCTTGTAAAATATTCCTACTTGTAATATCTTGAGAAAAGTGACCACCACATACATCATCATGACATGAAAGAAGAATTTTCTCTATCTCTTGCACACCTAGTACTCTCCTCAAGACCAAATCTTTGCCTTTGTGATATAAATCATCCCCGATCAACTGGTAAGGTGTGGCCTTCTTAACTAGTCTATGTCTTTGCACCTTGTCTATGTGTTTGGGACACTCACCTGCTTGTAGAAAGAAGATAATGTCTTTTAGCTCCTCTTGACCTTGATATTTGGGTTCATATAGTTTCACACCTCCTACCGCCATTTGAAGCTTTTCATTTGCGAGTAAGTCTGCTTCCTTGTTATGAGTTCTCACAATGTGTTGTACCTGTGTTGCTTTAAAACCCTTCATCAAAGCCCTTACACTACTAAGCCACTCAAACAATGTACGATTCTTGCACCTCCAAGTCCCTTGGATTTGCCTGACCACTAGCAAAGAATCACCTTTTATAATAAGTCTTTGTATGCCTAATTCTTTGCATTCTTCTAACCCAAGGGTTAGAGCAACATACTCAACCTCATTGTTAGAGTGAACACTGGGTAGAGTGATGCCTTTTCTAACCATTACCTCCTTTTGTGGGTTCAAAATGATGATTCCCCCTGCTGCTTTGTCTTGTTGGCGTTGATAAGCTTCATCAAAGCATAAAGTATGGGCATTATCAATCTCCTTTACTTTGAGTTGTTTTGAGCCTTCCTCTCTTTGTAGTCATGATCCTTCCCTTTCTCTCACTTTGTAGGTGAGAATGTCTGCAAGTCCTGCTCTTGTGCTATCTTCTACAAGGACTGTGTATTCAAATTCTTGGAGTTCAAGCACCCACTTTGCTATTCTAGATGAGAGGCTCATGTGTTGTACTACATATGGTAGATTGTTCTCTAAGGTGAGAAAAACAAATGGCACAGGGAGAAGATACGATCGAAACTTCCTTACCGCAAACAAGATTGCAAAGACCACTATCTCCATTTCAGTGTATCCCTTCTCGGCCGGAGTCATCACCTTGCTTGCAAAATAGATCGACCTCATGTATGATTTTTTAGGATCTTTTTGCATCAAAACAACACCAATTGCTTCGAAACCTACACTTGGAGTGACATAGTAGGTCTCCTTTGGATCTGGTGGCATTAGGATTGGGAGAGAGTTAAGAATGCCCTTACCTTTCTCAAAACATTTTTTATGTTCCCTCCCCCATTCAAATGTAGATTGGCTTGCCAACCTATGCAAAGGGGCGATGGCTTCTGCTAGGAGATGGATGAAGCGAGACATGTACCTCACTTTGTGGTTGAAGGTCATTAGCTCCTTAGTTGTTGTTGGTGGAGATAATGACAAAAGGGGCTCTACTTTAGAGGGATCCACTTGAATTCCTTGTGAAGAAACCACATGGCCTAGCAAAACCACATAAGATTCACCGATATGACACTTTTTTGGGTTGAGTTTTCCCCCAAATTGATGGAGCCTCTTAAGCCCCTCTTCAACCTTTTGGCAATGAAGTGATCTACAACTATAAATACAAAAATCATCCATAAAGACTCTTATAGATTTTCCAAAGAATGGCTGAAATACAAATATTGTGAATCTCATGAAGGTGCTAGGAGCATTGGTGAGCCCAAAAGGCATTACTCTGAATGCAAAACATCCTCAAGGTGTGATGAAGGTGGTTTTTGGTTGGTCCTCTTCTGCTATTCTAATTTGAAAATATCCTGAATACCCATCACACACAGTGTAGTATTTGTGACCTGCTACTTCATTCAAAATTTCATCTTGGAAAGGGAGAGGGAAGTGGTCCCTCTTTGTCACAGCATTGAGGGGTTTGTAATCCACGCAGACCCTCCACTTACTAGATAGATGAAGCCAGCCTTCAAGAGTCGATTCACTTCTTGTAGGAGAGCCTTTTGTTGCACAGATCCTAGTCGCCTTAACTTTTGAGCCACGGGTTTGGTCCCTGGTTTCAATTCAATTCGATGCTCTATTACATCTACACCTCTTATTTGGGAGTAGTCAGTGATAAAAAAATTGGGATACCTCCTTAACATATTGATGTAGGACCTCTTCTCCTCACAAGTAAGATCTTTTGCAAGCATCTTCTCAAATCCTTCTTCAAGGTGGTGGCATCTTTCATCCCCTCGTGTGTGATTGTCTGTTGGCTTTCCTTCTACAGGAACATCTTGAGTGTTGGCGTTGAATACAATTCCCATTACCTCCAAAGAAGACTCCTCTTCACTGGTTGATGCTTCCTCATCACTTAAGTAAGGACTCTCCTCCTCTCTCTCTTCATCTGCCGTGGTTTCATAGTTGATATCTAGTTGCTTTCCTTCTCGCCAATCATACACCACCGGTTGACCCTTCTTAAGAATCAGACGACCACTTCCCCATTTTTGATCTGCATTCACAGCAATGATCCAAGGCCTCCCTAGGATAATGGGATAGCCCTCCCCCTTAGCTGGCATGACATACATATCCACTCGTGCATCTATGTTACATACAGAGACTTTTACATTTTCAATGATCCCCAAACACTTCACACTTGAGTTGTTGGCTAGCCTAGCTTGACAATTAGAGGACTTTGTAATTTCAAGCCCTAACCTGTTCATTGATTTTTCTGTGATCACACACATTTGAGCTCCACCATCAACATATACATTAGACACCTTTTTACCCCTTATGTAAGCATCCACAATGGGTTCCACATCTTTTTGTAGCTTTGAGGCCACAACCTTAATGGAAAGATTTGCTTTCTTTTTTGGAATTCTTGTACTTACCAACTTTGGCCATTGCCTTCTTACTTTGGCTGATAGGTGTAGAAGTTGAGGCCATGAAATGTTTGGCTTTTGGGTTTGTAAATCCTCCAGGATGTTGTAGGGCTCTAGCTCCTTTCCCAATGGGAAGTCGTTGATACCAATTTCCCTTCGCCTTGATCTTTTCTTCCTGCTACTTTCAACTTCTTCCATCTTTGACTTCTTCTTCTTGTCCCTTCTGGCTGAATTTGTTCCTTCACTTCTCATGTCTTCATCCTTATCATGTGCTCTTGTGCGTTTTTCTGCTGGCATAACATCAAAGTTTAGAGTATGCTCATCTATTACCTCTTATAGCTTGATGATGTTGACTCCTCTTTCTTCCTCCTCATGTGGGACGGGAGGTATATTTGCTGGTGGTGGTGGTCGATGAAGGATTTGTGGGCCTTGAGCTAGTTCTTGCTGCACAGTGAGAGGAGGCGGTCTAGGGGGATATATGTCTCCCGGAAGTCGCCTTGGATGTGGACAATTGTACATGACATGGCCCATTTCATTGCAATTCCAACATCGCAACTCTTGAGATTGTCTTCGTTGATTGCGATTCCCTTCTCTTGGTTGTCGTTGTTGAGGTAGGCCCTGTACTAGATTCAGAGTGAGGTTCTCAAGCTGTTGAGTTAGCCTTTGTAAAACCTCTTGTTGAGAGTTATCTCCTATTTGTGAAGATTGTGGAAGAGGGGCCCTAATTGGTGCTTCCATGGTTTGTGAAGACTCCCTCTCACTCACTTCATTCAAACCCCTTGCTCTATGTGCTTGGAAGTGTAGTTTTCTAAACTTGATGATGGCTACCTCACTTGCTTCTTCGAAGGTGGATGGGAATTTTAGCTCTACTTTAGCCTTTAAAAGTGGATACAAGCCAACCATGAATCTCTCTTTTTTTAGAAAGTTAGGTGCACCACCATGATTTTCTAATGTAGCCTCCCACCTACCCCATAGATTGACAAAGGTTGCTTCATAAGATGGATAGTCTTCAAGTGATACCTGCTTATGTCCAATAAGACATTTCCATAGTCCTTCAGAAGTATCACCTTGCCCGAACTTGGAGAGGAAGCTTGCTCGCAGTCTCTCCCAATTGGACTTGATTTGGGGTTGCAAGGTCTCATACCATGCTTTAGCTTCTTCTTTTAGAACCAACGGGAAGGCTCGTAGCTTTACTTCCTCTTCATCTCTCCCGGATATGAGATGTGCCATCTCCAAGTTGTCAAGAAACTCTTGCGCATCTTTCCCACTTCTTACATAGAACGTGGGAAAAGAACTTGTCATTTTGTTTAGATTTTTTGAAATTTCTTTTTTTTTAAAGAAACTTTTCTCTTATGGGTTGCACAAGATTGTTGACACTATAAATCTGATTACATTAAAATGAAGATGTACACATCCATTGTTAATTTGTACTTTATCATAGGTAGAATAAATGGATTAATTGAAGCATTGATTTCATTGAGGCAAGTGGATCCAAATATCCTCCTTATGATAGATTGAAACATTAACTTAGTTGCAATGATTATATGAATGGATTGCCGAGCAATAGACCTAAAAGGTTCATTGTTTTTATCGTGATTCATGTGCTACTCCTCGTTGTTGGTTTGAAGACCTCGTTCCTTCATATGGCCCTTGAGCACCCCTTCACCACTCCTTGTTCCTGCCTTTAAAACAAAATGAAAACGTGAACATCAAAAGAAGTTTCATAATTGATGATTGGAAGTATAATTGGATTGGGTGATGCCTGTATTTCTCTAAGTCTTTCTGCACCAAACATAAAAACAATGCATTGCTGGAAAAATACTTTTCTATCTATGTGAACATTTTCTCTAATGTGTTGTGCAAAATGAAATGGATAGATGGGAACTCCATTGTTCATCACTAAAAAATTTGAAGGTAACTTGGAAATATGTTCCTCAGTGGGGGCACCACTTTATGAGGGCGAGATTTTTGAAATGGGGCCTCTAAACCCAAACCAATGGGCCTACCCTCACAAAATGTTCGTAAAGAGGTACGCACACTACTTGGGGCACCACCTTCTTTTGGGAGTGGAGAAGGAAACCAATCAAAATAACACTTGCACTCACCCACTCAAGCAACACACTTTGAAAACCCCCTTACTCTATATACACTTTGGACACTTGAACACCATCAACGATTATGCAACCCAATGCCGTGCATCAAAATGAAATATGCAATTTGTGGAATAGCATTCACCTTCTCCCCATAAGAATACCCATAATACATCCAAACTCTTCCTCCCTCAAGCACTCATCAAAAAAATCATGCGCACAAGACTTGCCTCTCAAACACACAAGAGAATCACTTACATCAAACTAACACACTTTGCATAGAGAGCTCATCTCCATCTATGCAATGCCGTGACACAAATAAAATCACCATGAGAGGTAACCACATGCATATGTAATGAAGCAAAAGAGAGTTGGAGTGAGAAATTTATTTAGAACAATTGAACAAGTGTGGAGAAACAAACCAATGGTAAATTGAGAATAGAACACTTACATGATTTCTCGCACACCTTTTAAGGGGAGGACAGACGCTGGCTAACCATCACGAATTGCGACACTTGAAGGTTTTGAAGATGATTTCATGATCATTAACATAACCATGAGAGAGATCATGATGTATTTACAAGTTATTGAGGTGCTACAAATGATTTATTGGGTTGATAGAGTAAGAGATTGTAGAATGGAAAGAGTGGAGAATAGAGTTGCACTTCCTCCAAAGAGGAGGGTTAGGAGGGAGAATTTGAAAGAGGGAGAGTTGGGGTTTTCTCTACTATTGATCAAGAAACAACATGAAGTTGAAAATATAGGTGTGTGTCCTTGAGTCTCTCCAAGGGGGGCTATTTATAGTTGTGTAGGAGTGGGATTATGCTACACTTAATTAGAGTAAGTGATTAGACCTAATTAAGTGTCCTTTGACCACTCATTGAATATTGTACATAAAAGGGACTATTTATTCACCAAAAATATCATTTTATATCGTGAAGGCTCCATAGGGGTGCATAATGTAGGTGGGCCCCACCATGAAGCCCTACGGGTGGCTCCTGCGGGGTATCTCAACTTGTCTGTCTTGGCATTTAGAAGCATCTTTAGGTTGGTCCCATCACATGCAAGTGACCTTGAACACTCATTGCTCTTCTAGAAGATGAGTAGGGGAAAAATAAGATCTCACCCTCTTGATTTACTTGATTTACAGTTTCCTTTTGCTGCGAATCTGACAGATTTACACTATTTTGACCATAACTTTTTACCTGTAGCTCGGAATGACATGCTTCAAAAGGAAAAATTGACCTTCTCAACATGTTTGATATGAATTGGACTATTCTTCACGCTCATGCACCAAGGAATTCGGTTTGGAAGGTCCACACTAGGCTAGGGAACCTTTTGCTTCCAAGTCTTCTTGTATGGGCCCTTTGCTTGTATGCATCAAAGGGGAATCATGCTTTTTCAAAAGGCTATGATGCTTAAACAAATAGACGAGGGCCCAATATTATTTTCTTGTCAAAAGAATATACAATTGGAGTCTTTTTGAAAGGAGAGAAACTATATGTATATTCTTAATAGATATTGGGCCACCTATGTAGAGGGCATAGAAGACTTGTAGAGAGGTACCATAATCTTTGGTAAAGACAAGTGGAGAGTTGATTTCCATGGGAATGTATCTATATGGGGTGGAAGATGGATATATTATTTTTCTACTACTAATTCACAAGAGGTAAGAAAGTTTGGGGGTATATAGTTGGTTATTGTATGCTTATTCTATTTACAAAGAAAAAAAGAAAAGGGTGGTAAATATATGACTAAGGTGACATTTTTGGGAAGAGTATAATGTATGTGTCGCCACAAAGGTTAAACGAAGAGGGGGAATTTACTCTAGAGAACTTAATAGCGTAGAAAAATATATACACATATGAGGAAGAGGACGTTGAGTAGGCTGAAAAATGTTGCAAAAAGATGGTTACCATTTTATGCCACTCAACGGAAAGAGAGAATGAACACTAGGTTAAAACTTTGATTAAAAATATATACATTTGAGTAGAAATGTAGTTCAAATGCAAGGTTACCATTTAACGCTACTCATTGGTTTTCACTCCTCCGATCACATCTCAAAATTTTCCCAAATTTAACAACATGCACATGATACCCAATCTCTCATTTGGTTTGCTTCACTCACTTGCTTGCTTGGACACATGATTCTAATTCGGATTTATGTCCACACAAATAATCAAGTTTCAAGTTCAAATCAATGCAAAATGCTAGTCATTTGAGCACACACTTAAGCAATACCATCACATTTGTTCTCTCATTGACCATTTTAAAACTGACCGTAATCAATGCAATATAAATTGCTCATTTCCACTATCCTTGGTCACTTTAATCCAATTGGCACAAAACATTGGTCAATTTAAGCCGGTTTTTAATCATTGCAATTTTAATTGCTCATATCCAATAGCCTTAATCGCTCAACCCGATTTATCTTCGTCATTCATACGTGATTGTCGAAAACTACAAGTACACCATATCTAATCAATTTAGCATATGTGGTAATGGCATTGTACCTCAATCATCCCCAATTACGCACAAATTGAGTCATTCACATCAAAATCCCAAATTGATCAATTATGTACACACCAATCTTTAGGTCTAATAATCATCATAATTGGTACTTGCTACCAATTATTCATCCCCATTTTAGGCATAATTGGCCATTAATTAGGCACACACACCTAAATTTAGGCCATCGATTTGTGCAAAAATTTCATTGAACACTCATTGCATTTCATCAATTGCACACTTGATCACACATACATGAGTATATACATGCTAAATTAACTCAATTTTAATCAAAAATTAATCCAATTTTAACTCAATTTAGCATTGCACACACACAAAAATTAGGTGCACAAATCCAATTTTTGCTCAATTAGCAACAAAATTAGGCCAATTCCTAATGCTTGCACACACATTTCTTGCAAAATCATCAATCTACAAGCATTTAGGTGTTCAATTTGACCATAAATCTTCTCATCAAAGTTATTTAAAATGGGCACACACATTCAAATCTTGCCCAAATTTTGGCAATTAGGCCTACTCCATGACCGGAATAGCCTCACATACGCATCAATTTAGTGATTTGCACACACAATTTATGCAAAACTACCATTCCTCAAGCATCTAGGCATCCAATTTCATTCCAATTTCATCAAATTAGGCATAAATTCCATCAATTAGGCACACACACATAATTTTAGCAATGATTTAGCAACTCAATGGGATCAACTTAATCAATCAAAAATTAAACGGAGTAGGTCAATCCACTTACAATTGATTGTATACAAGCTAATCCTTGCTCCACGCGACGATTCCATCATGCACACACATGTGTGCAACTCCGATTCGGTCCAAAATTGATCAAAAAATTGACCAAAATCAACACTCAATCACATGATTAGGCATCGATTAGAGAAATCAAGAGTGATGATCATCCTCGCTTAAGGGGATTTAGCATACATTCCAAATCAAAATTAGTGGTTAGGTTAGCACAATTAGTATAAAATTAGCATGGAATTAGTACAATTAGCACGAAATTAGCATGAATGGGATGAAAAATTAGTGAAGGTTAGTGAAAAATTAGCAAAATCAAAAGAGAACTTAGGGCTTTTTGGGGTGAAATGACTCTATACACATCCAATTAAACCTAATTACACTACACACAAATCAAATCCTACTTAATTACAAGAAATCGGTAATCAAATTACTCTTATCTTTTGCAACCTCAACTCCACTAGCGTAGGCAACCCATCCCCGGCAACGGCGCCAATGTTGGAGGCTCGCCATAGCATAGGCAATCTCCCACAAATCTATCAATCCGGAGAGAGAGAGCATGACCCGGCTAGGGCTTGGAGGCATCACACAAAGAATGTGCGAGAGTGTCATCGGATGCAAAGATTGAGAGGATTCAAGAGCGTGCATCCTCCAATGCAAATAGAAATCATCCCAAATCAACTAATGCTAATCGCACATCAAGCATCAATTTCAATCAATCATCTACACAAATCAAGCAAGGAAGTGAAACACACTAATCTTGTAATCTCTCAAGCACAACTCTAATTCATGCATTGACGATTAAGCACACAAGATCGCATTCAAGTCGGCCACCCCAACCATGCCCATCATGGTGTCCAAATCAAGTCACACATAATCAAATTAAGCTCAAGGCTTCTTAAACCTACACACACACAAGCACACCATTAGAGGACAACTCTAATCCCTCAATCACGAGTACACCCACTCCGCTTAATCGAGAGAGTTAGATAAGAACTCCACTAATCGGAGGAGGTTAGCATAAGTAAGAGTTAGATTAGAGAAGATCAACACTTCAAAACAATGAAGGAAAGTAGATAAACATGATTGATAACATAATGAATACTAGATTAATTAAGAGAGAATTACACTAATTACATGTGATTAGCACTAGCCTTCTAAGCATGGGCATTAAGCTCAAAGGCTAGGCCATCAAGACCTCCTCTAGGGAGAGAGTTCTCAAAAGGACCACTTAAGAATGACCTCTCATTAAGCATAGGGCTCTTTTATAGTTTTGGGCCTCAAACCCTTCAACTATGGGATAAAGTGAGCTCTCTAGCCTAAACTCATACAACTTTGGAACTCCTAAATGAGCCGAAGCCCTATACAATGAAAAGTAAATACTGTGCACTATGGCACATCCACAACTTGGTGCATAAATGGTGTAGCCTGTGTTAGCCGCTGCTAACACTTGTGGAAACTTCCATTGTACGCCTTTGTGGAGCCATACTTGGTTTTATTTGGCAGTCTCAGCTATTTCTGAGACTTGGTCTGGAAGATAGTCATTTCTAAGACTTGACTATGCGAGATTTTCATAAGCTTTCATGAGAGGGTCGATAGCGTGAGGTTTTATTGAGCTGGGGGATTCTCAAATGTGACATCCTTTCGGTGATACAGGTGGCTGGAGCACCCATTTCATGACCTCACCATAGGCTATGTACTAGTGATTCCTACTTGATGCTCGGGTTCTATTGTTAGCAGGTTATGCATACATATACAGTCTATATTTTGGGTTCTTAGTGCTCTACTTTTGGGAAACTTTGCCAAAAATTTTCAAAATTGTGATGGCTAATTTTTTGGTCTTTTGAGCCATTTATGTTGTTATGCTGCTGAAATTCTGGCAAAATCAGAGGATAAGTCAGGTGTGCCTTCTTGGGACTTACATGGTTGGCTTTAATGGATGATCGAAATGGACCTCACTTCACTCCTTTTAACACAAAGAATCCAGATAAATGTTCATGTGTCCAGGAAGATTTTTTTCCAGCAGCGCATAGTCTTTATGTTCGAGCCAAGAAGATTAAGAGAGATACTGGAATTCCCTTTGCCTGTTGTAATTTCGATGATTAACTATGAAAACTCATTTGATATGCATGTGTTTGTCCTTATCTAAAGACAAGCTTCATTGAAGTTTCTAGGGATCAAGTCAGTCAAAAGTTTTGGGTTCTTGCACGTGTGTTCGAAGGGGTTCTCAAAGCATCGTAACTTGGGTAGCCATGGCTTTCTCTTATCCGGAATTTCATGAAAGAAGCGATGAAGTTGTGGAAGACTTTTTGGAAAAGATGCAGGTTGCCTGCATTAGCAACCAGATTCATGACCCGGCGCAAATGTTACGTCTTCTCCAGATTTGTTTGAAGAGTGATGCACGAGTTTGGTCCAAAGCATTTGAAGAGGAGTTGCGTGTGGCTGATCCACCTGTAAGATTAAGTTGGGATAATCTAGGCATGGATTGGAAGTGGAGTTTGTGAAGACAGAAGATCCTGACAAAGTGTGGCAAGAAGTACAAGGTTTGGTGCAAAAATAAGGTGAGCCAGTAGATGCGTACATACGTAAGTTTTCATTGGCATGGGAGCAGATGTGCAAGGCCTTAGCACCACAAGTATCCCCACCTGACATGATGAAGAAGGAGAGATTCTTGGCTGGTCTTTGGGAGAATATACATTGGAGAGTGGAGATAAAGAAGCCTACAACATATGAAGATGCATTGGAGGTGGCAAGGAACAAGGAGTGGAAGCTGAGAAGAATGAGTCAGCTAGGAGTAGAGTCTTTGCCCAGGAGGTCTCAATTTCAGCCTATGGATTCTCCGCAAGGTCTCATGCTAGGGGTTCATCATGAACCAGTGGTATTTGTTACTCCTCAAGTTATGTCAGCAGTGGTCACTACAGTAGTGCAAGATGATGGGCTAAGGCAAGACATGAGTCAAGTAGTAGATTTAATGAAGGAATCTCAGCCTCAACCTGCTAGGTAATGTGGGAAATAATCAAGGTCGAGGGAGGTTTGTAAATCAGCCAGGAGGTGAAGAAAGGCCCAAGAATGGTGTTGGACAAAGCAATGGTAGATTCTGGAGGCAGACGCCCACGTGTTATAATTGTGAAGAGTTGGGCCACATTAGCCCACAATGTGATAAGCCATCAAGGATGGGGGAGACATGTATCCATTGACAAGGGACGTGCTAACTAGGTCAAATGATTATGGCATTGAAGTTAAGGGAGAAGAAGGAACCAATGGATTAACCCAAGAGGAAAAGGGAAAGACAAAAGTGATAAGTGTGGTTACCTTGGAGAAGGCATCAAAGCTAGAGGATACATAGTGATGCCTATTGGGAAGAGGAACACAGAGGACAAGGAAGGAAGAAATGCCCCAAGTCCTAGTAAGAAGATAGGAAAGAGCCATGAAGGCGAGGATGTCAAGGCCAAGAGAAAAAAGAGGGCTCGTCGCAAGTTTCATGTTTCAGATTTTCCACTAGGGGATGGGCAATTAAGCTATGACTTGAAGGAGGATCTGACAAGCAAGAAAGCAGATGTTACTTTTGAGCAGCTTATAGAGATGGTACCTAAGCTAAAGCGACAGTGGAAGAGGATGCTTAACCCAATGGAGAAAGAGCCAGAGAGAGGTTCAGTAAAGGTGTTGGCAATGAATGATATACCAGACAATGGCCCAATAGTATATGTGTGTCACAAAAGAAAAAATATAGGACAAGGTTATGTTGATGGCGGAGCCCAAATATGTGTCATAACACACTCATGCGTTTAGAAGATGGGTCTTAGAGTGACTAGGGTGTCAGGCTTCCGGATTAGATTGGCAAGCCATCAAAAATTATGTTAAGGTGTTGTAAAGAGCTTAGAGGTGGAGGCGTATGATGCAAAGGCGGTGGTTGATTTTCATGCGATGCCAGCGGGGTTGAGAGCATATCCTATTATACTGGGCAAACCATGGTTACGTGTAGTGGGAGCTATTCAAGATTGGAGACGTGGTACAATTAGCCTCTATGGAAAGACAGATGCCAAGAAGCTATATAATATGGACACAAGGAAAGTATTGGAAGAGCTTTATGAAGATGGGGATGAGTCTAGTGATGAAGACTATTCCACAGTGAGACTGATGAGGACAGTGAAACTACTACGAGCAATGATGAGGATGTTGATGTTGCATTTCTTTTGATCTGGACAAAGAAACCCATGAGTCTGGTTTAGTCGCATTTGCAAATGAGGTTGAAGATGAAAGTGAAGGGCCTTATGAAGTGATTGAAGGGCTGATGCAAAACAAGGTTGAATTGTCAAAGAAGCAGGAATTGATGACACAAATGATCAGTGGAGGCCTCTCAGCTATGGAGAAGGAGATATATTTGCACATGCTGGCTAGTTTTCTTGATTTTTTCATTACTTAATATGAAGAGATTAGAGGGTTCAAAGGAGAAGAGATGCATATAGAGCTGAAAGAAGGTGCTAAGCCAGTGTGGCAAAGGCTAAGAAGGATGGGTCAAGAGAAAATGGAAGCTTTGCGGAAAGAGGTGGACAAGTTATTGAAGGCAGGGTTCATAGTCCTAGTGGAGACCACAAAATGGGTGAGTCCAGTAGTAGTCAGTCCAATGAAGGATGGGAAGTGGAGGATTTGTGTAGATTTTAAACCCTTAAACGCAGCCACTAAGAAGAACCCATATCCTCTTCCATTCATTGATCAAGTCTTGGATTCAGTGGCAGGTTATGAGAGGTACAGTGTGTGTGATGGTTTTTCAGGCTATTTTCAATTGAAGATTGCTCTTAAAGACTGAACAAAGAAAACTTTCGTTACGCCATGGGACTGTTATTGCTACCCGGTATTGCCATTTGGGTTGACAAATGGACCTTCCTTCTATCAAGAGAGAGCGAATTGGGTATTGGAACCATTCATTGGTACTTGTGTTAAAGCTTTTATGGACGATTTTTGTGTCTACAGCAGTAGGGTTGAACACCGATATGATGAATGTGGAGGACAACTAAATCCAAAGAAATGTCATCTAGCACAGCCAAGGGTGAAGTTATTGGGCCACATAGTGTCAGAAAAGGCATTGAGGCTGATCCAGACAAGGTTAAGTCTATTATTCTTCTTCCATCACCTATGAATAAAAAGCAATTCGCAACCTTTATCCACGATTTCTTCATTACTTGCTACCACGACCTTTTTTTCTTGACGAGTTATGCCTTTTTGTCACAATTAATTAATGGCACTATCATGTCAAATGTGGTGAAGAAATGGGTAATTGAGCTACAAGAGTTTGAGTTCTCTTTTCTAGTGGAAGACAGTACAGGAGCTACCCTAGCCGATTTGTTGACCTACAAGGAGAATCTCCTTATTGTTAAGGAAGAGGTGGTGAGAAGGAAGTTAAAGAAGTGCCACAGATCAGCAATACACATGTGTTGTTCTTTGATGGCTCATACAGGAAGAGCCATGATGCGTCTTCAGGGGGTATATCACTCTACGATCTAGAGGGGGAGTTAGTATGTAAGAGAGGGTTCAAAGTGGTTGCTCATATAACAATGAGGCTGAGCTGAATATGCAACTTTGGAAGATGCATTACACATTTGTTTGATGCATGGGATTAGAAGGTTGAGCATAAAAGGTGATGCCTTGCTAGTTGTGAAGCAAGTGCTCGGTGTGTGGAAGAGCAAGAACACCTCATTGAAGGAACTGTGTTTTAGAATTAAAGGCCTGTTAAAAAAGTTTGACGCATGGAGCATCAGACACATTGAACGTGCTCTAAATGGAGAGGCACATGAAGCATCTCAAAGCATGATTGGGGAGATCTTTGTGTTAAGGACCAATTTACCTCTTTATGCCGGGAAATTTCGGCTCAAGAAGAAGATTTTTTGCTAACAGGAATCATTCCAAAGGAGATTCAAAAGTCTAAGAAGTATGGTTTTGTGCGTAGAGCATACAATTACAAATTGATTGGTGATGTCTTGTACATGAAAAGGGCTGATCTCGTGTTGAGACGTGTACCTTGGCTGGAGGAGCTTTATAGAGTGTTGGAATAGAATCATGAAGGTGCATGTGGCAGGCAGTTTTCTCTAAAGATCACCTTGCATAAGATCTTGCAAGAGGGGTATGTATGGCCTAGTTTGCACAAGGATGTACACCATTGGTGTAGGTCTTGCAATAGGTGTCAAGCATTTGGGAAGAGAGTGTTGAAGCCAGAGCTACGAAAAACCATTGTGACGTTTGATGTGTTTGAAAATTGGGGTATTGATGCAATCGGCCCGTTACCTATCACAAGCAGGGGCAAAAGCTATATTTTGACTGCAGTGGACTATCTCTCTAGATGGGTAGAGGCTATAGCAGTAAAATAAATCACTTCAAAGGATGTGGAAAAATTTGTGTATGATGAAATATGTTGCAAGTTTGGGGTGCCATTGGAGCTACTTTCAGATAAGGGGCCAGGATTTAGAGCTAGACTACTATACTTCTTATGCGCGAAGGTGAAGATTAGGCACCATCATACCACTCCTTATTACCCACACTGTAATGGCTTAAATGAAATATTCAATGGTGAGTTGGTACAAATTCTTTCAAAAGTGACAGAGCACCAAGGAAAGAATTGGGATTGGGAATTGCCTAGTGCATTATGGGCTTACCGTACTTCGGTGAAGACAGGTACATGGTTTACTCCATTTCATTTGGTATATGGAAAGGAAGCACTATTTCCTGTGGAAGTAGAGTTGCCTGCAGTAAAGATGCTAGAGAAGTTTCTTGGGCAACCTAGTGATGAATTCAAAGAGAGGCTCTTACAGTTACAAGAGGTTCAGCTGGATAGGATGAGTGCATTGGAACATTATGGGCAGATGCAGGATAAGGCTTTGGCAAAGATAAATGAAAAGGTCAAAAGTAAGGGTATTAAGAAACATGACAGTTTTGCGCTACAACAGTAAGCTGGACAACACCTTCCAAAAGAAGTTTCAAGTTAAGTGGGAAGGCCCTTTCAAGGTAGTGGAGTGTTTTTCAAATGGTACATAACAGTTGGCTAACTTGGATGGGATTCTACATAAGTCAAGGGTAAATGGATTGCATCTTAAATTGTATCATGCAAGGCTAATGATGGTGGAGCAAGATGAGTTTTCTGTGGAGCAAGTAATGTTGGTGAGGGATGAGAAGACTTGTGACGCGATGAGTCTCGTATCTCTTTTTGCTACTACTGATCATAAATGATCTAGCGGGCTAGGGGATGGGCAAACTATGTTCGAAGTTTTTTGGAGCAAGGTATTGGGCATATGTATATACACATGCACGGTGCATAAAATAAATAATTGCCCATTCTTCAGAGCCAGGCGGTTAGGTGGGGCCCACATGTGTACAAGTAGGACAGCATGTACATAGTGCATGGATTTTCACTATCACCAGTACCATTGTAATTTTTCTATAATAATGAGGAGTTGGTAGCATGTAAAACTTCTCGAGGAAGCTATCCGTGGGCCCATGACATGAGGTAAGCAGGTGTGTCAGATGGCATCTAGTGGCGTGAGGAGGTTGAATGGGGTCAATACTTGCACGTGGGTAAGCAAAGACACAACGTGGGTGTTTTATTGTAATGATTATGCAGAAATTTCATCATGAGGACTATATTTGGGGGCCACTTCACTTGTTGTGGGATGCATTATTGAGAAAAGTTGAGGGCAAGGTGTGCGAATGGATGTAGCAGGGTGACAACTATGCACTGCGAGGCCACTTTTTGGCGTGTTCGGGGTCCGTTTGAGGTCAACTAAAAGACCAAGGGTGACCAAGTAATAAAGCTAAGGGTGGGAACTGAAAAACCTGAGAGAAGACCAAAAAAAACGTGGAGAGAAGAGGAGGAACATACGCAAGTGAGTTTTTGATGTTTTTGGAGCCTGTTTTAGCCATAAACTGCTCATTCGAGGTCGGATTTGAGCACTTTGACATTGTAGACTAGGGTTTTGGGCCGTTCTGGATGCGATGGCACTGTCCATTTTGCCAAATTTCTCACTATTTTTCTACTATTTTTGCTGTGTAAGTTTCTCCTATGAGCGAAGCCTCTGCTCCAATTTGTGATTGTATCTGGCATATTTTACCCATATTGTGTGAGCTATTTTCCCGATTGGTATTGGCCCAAGCTCAATTTTATCTAAACATCAGAAATCCTCCTCTTTTGAGCTGAGTTTTTTAGGTGTGTGTGTGTGTGTGTGTGTGTCTCGTTGTGTGGAGTGGGCAAATGGGTAGTCTCTCTCCTCTCACTCCATCGGTGTGTTCCTTGTCTCGGCGAGGTGGGTTGTGTAAGCTGAGTGGTGCCCCGTAGTGTGTGTGTATCATCCCAAGAGTGTGTGTCGGGTGATTATAGAGGCATTGTGTGTGTTTTCATCACGCTCACCGCGTTTACGTAAGTGGTTACATGGGGACGACAATGTCATTGACCAATAGATTTTGGTAGATTTCATTGAACCTCCTACCTTACCGCATGAACCTAAATGTGTTCTCAATTATCATGAGTTGCATACACGCCATCATGTACGTCAACAAGCCTTAATCAAGTGGACAGACCGATCGGAGGAAGGTGCCAGTTGGGAAAACATTAGTGTTCCTAAGAAGAAGTTCCCCACTTTTGTTTTCGAGGACAAAAACTCTTCTTAAGGGGGGAGTAATGTCAAGACACCAGCAAGGCCGGACTAGACAAGGGCAGGGCCGGGCTAGGCAGTGTGGAAAGGGAGTCCAACTAGGGCAAAGGGCTAGGCTCTATGCTATATAGTGGGTGGTTGGGTGGTGGACTCCTAGGTTCTAGTTCCCCTTGTCTAACAACATTACCTCACGGAGCAACTAATTCAATTTCACATATGATGAATGGTATCAACAAAATCCTTCATGGCTTCATACCTCAAACTACAATGCCCTTTCTTGATGATGTGTCAATCAAAGGATGTGATGTAAGCTATATAGATGTGGCTTTGAACTAAAGGGGGCCCACAAGTGTCATAATCATCAATATCTAATTCTCCTAAATGATTTTCTCATATTAAACAGATCATTTAATGTGGGGACGGCTAGGGGAGAAAAAGCTAGACTATTGGTTAAGCTAGCAGACCGGCCACAATAGGGATCCAAAGGAGGGAAAATAGGGATCCGAAGGGGGGGCCATCTGCAAAAGAGCCATGTGAAACAATGGGCTAAAAAGACCCTAAGGTTCAGCCCATTAAGACTTCCAAAATTCAAAGGTTGTGTCCAAAGGTCAACCCTAGGGAAAATTGGATGCTTTGTGTGTGCCCTAAAAGTCTTTGCACATCCCTACATGGGAGGGGGCGAGCCCTAAAGGTATGGGATGAGAGAGAAAGACACACACACACACACACACACAGGCTCCCTTTACACAAAGGGAATGAGGGACACATGTCAGCTCCCTAGGCCAGATGCCCACAAGGTGTGCCCAATTTCTATTGGATGACCCTTGAAGTGGACCAATGAGAATTAAGCTAGAGTAAATCTAGTTTAATTAATTTAAAAACATCTAATAAAAGAAACCAATGAGAATTAAGTCTCCTAGAAGACTATTGGGCAATCTCCTAAGGGGTCCAATGAGCATTCAGGAGCCCCATGGCTTGCCTGATTCCTATTGGCCAGGAGGCAAAGGGGTCCAATGAGAGTTTTCTTTAATTATTGAATTACCTAAAGCTCTCACAAAAGGGGAAAGGGGGACACATGTCAGAAGGCTATCACTTATGCTGCTTAATTGTAATTGGCTTGACTTGGGGAGGGCCAATGAGGCTTCAACAAGAGCAATTAGCAAGAGGGCTCGCCCAAGAGAGAGAGGGGGCTGATTTTTGCAAGGCATTATCACACACACACTCACACAAGCTCAGGTGTGAAGAAAGAGAAGACTATCTTTTCCCAAGATTTAATGGAGAACTCATCACCTACTCCAAGCTTGTGAGATAGAAGCCTACATCAACACTCTCTTGGCATGTGGATGCAAATCCAACCAAGAGCCAAGCTTCAATGCATGCTCATCTCCTCTACCAAGCTAATTACTAAGCTAAGCTATGCTACATATGAGTGATTATGTGAGGAGATGTACATCTTTCTTGTAAGATACTCCTTCTTCCTCTCAATCTACTCTCATACCCTGCCAGCTCTCACCATCTTCGAAGGTGTGTGAGGTCTTGGGTCTGAGAACAGGGATAATTCAAGTTGTGTTTGTTAAGTGTTTTGCTTAGTGCATGAAGTTTCCATCTTCATTGCACTAGCTAGTCTTGAAGGAACACAAAGAATTGTATTGTACAATGTCTCTCTTGATGGGAGAAACCATAATACAAAGCCTTTTGGAGGGGGGACCGGCTCCATGAAAATCCGGTCCTCAACTGTTGTCAAGAGCTTAATTTCTCTCTCTTTTGAAAGTATTGTCAATGCTGTCTAACTAGATGTTATGCTTTTTGTTGCTCTCTCCACCCAAGCACTCTTGTAATTCTCATTAGAATCTATTCTAATGAAATGCCCACTATGTTCATGCTAATTTCCGCTACACATAAGTTATTAGGCCATTAAATGTTACATTGGTATCAGAGCTCAAGGTTTCTCTTTTCTTGCTCAAGAAGGGAGGTCCTCAAGCTAGCTACAAATGGTTGGTATTATTAATTGCCTGTGAGTAAGTAGAATAGGGATTTTTCAGCCTTGCAGTGCGCCTACCTTCGTGTAGTTAACGGGGCATCACCGTCGAGAGCTATGGTCTTAATAGTGGAGTCCTACGGGGCTTGCCTACGGCTTAACCACTATGGAGCTATTAGAAGCTTGACAGGAGCCGGTGCTGTTTTGGTGTCGAAAGACCCTCTCTTCTATTCCTAGCAATTAATGGTATTCGAGCCACGGGTACAGTAGCTTGAGTGCTTTTTCTAAAGGGGTAAAGAGGAGTAGAACCTAGGGCTTGAAGTGCCAAAGTACACCTAAAAGTTGTTAGAATGGCTGACAATAGTAAAGAGAATGAAATTAATGTTGATAACTTTGACTTTGCTCATGAGAAAGCTACTAATGATGCTTCAATGCTTGTTAACTATCTTGTTTCTAGGCTTCAACAAGCCATGAGCAATCCATCTCTCCAAAGTGAAGTGCAACGGCAGCTCAGTGCTCACGGGATTCTCCAAGCTCATCACCATGACGAGAGAACACCTAGGAAGCCTCCTTGTGAGACTACCAAAAGAGGTCTCTCTCCGATTCGGGAAGAAGAAGAGAATCCATATGAAGGGCTCAAGAATTTACTTCTTGATGATGCATCTCCTTCCCAAAGGAGAACTCAAGAGCCTCCACCAAAGGAACAAGAAAGAAGCGAGTCTCCCACCACCTCGGCGGAGATGGCTCCACGAAGACGGCGGGCTACACGCGCCATAATTCAAAGAGGGATGATAAAAAGCAAGAGAAGAAAAAGGCGAGAAAGAGGACACCCTCTTCTCCATCTTCTTCATCCTCTTTCTCTTATGAAAGCTATGGTGAAGACGACAAAGATCAAGACAAGAAAAAGGCGAGAAAGAGGTCACCCTCTTCTCCACCTTCTTCAAATTCTTCACCTTCTGAAGAAAGTGATGGTGCAACCTTTGAAACATCAAAAAGAAGAGGCCATAGGAAATCCTATGCCGCATGGAAGACGTCGTCCAAGTTGAAGAAATTCAAAGAGGGAGGGAAGAGCACCTCTTTCCTTACCTATGATGGTACCTTTGGTGCTACGGACAAAGTCTTGGCCTTTATCCAACAATTCAATGCGGCGTTTGGAGATGAGGGCTTCACGGAGTCCTCTAAGCTATGCCATGCAGCTATGCCCCTTCAAAAGTCCGCCAGACAATGGTGGTCTAGCCTACGAGCCAACGGTGAAGCTCCACGAACATGGAAATCTTTAAGAGCTTCCATTATGAAACAGTTTTTGGCCACCGATGCCAAAGACAAATTACTCACCGAATGGCGAAGCTTAAAGCTCTCTCACAATGAATCTATCCACAAATATGTAGACAAGTTTTGGGACCTACAACTTAAAGCCACTGTCTTCAAAAAGTTGGATTTTGGAGAGCAAAAGCAACAATTTTGTGCGGGCTTAACCGAAGAAATGGCGGAGTATGTCAACTCCCAAAGACCACGTACCATATCGGCGGTAATACACCACACTATGGTCGCCTCTCGAATCTATTTCGAACGGGGGCAAAAAGAAATAATAAGCCCCTGGAAAACAAGGGTTCCAATGAGTCTAAGGGGAAGGACAATGTCCAAAAGTCTCCTAAGGGCAACTCCAACAAAGCTAAAGAGAAGGGAGTTTACAAAGGTAAGAATAAACTCTCTCCTGAATAGCTTGAGCGTTATCGTAAGGATAACCGGTGTTTCAAGTGCGGCGAACAAGGGCATGCGTACCGCGCTTGTCCCCAAAAGAACAACCGCCAAGATCCTCCTAGAGCTTCCTTGGTTGAAATCCAAGAGGAGGAGACTCACCAAACTCACCACAAAGGATATCCTCTATGCAATGCTTGGGGAAAGGTAAGAGAACATGATGCTTTTATTCTCTTTGACCCTGGTTCTACTCACAATTTTATATCTATAAAGTTGGCCACCAAGCTAGGAATACAATCCTATGAGATGGGAGATGTCCTACGCGCAGACAGTTCCTTCAAGGGGCAAGAAGCTTCAGTCACTCCCTTAATCGGGAAATTGAGGCTTCATGTCCAAGGCTATGTGGACAAAGAGGACTTCTTTATCTCTCCTCTCAAGCATGAGGATGTATTCCTAGGGGCACCATGGTTTGACCACCTGGCTGCCGATGTTAAATTTCCTGAAAGGAGAATCTCCTTTAAGTTCAGGGAAAAAGACATGTATATAGATGCTAAGGAAATGGGTAACACCATCCCCATTGTACATACACCAGCTTTCAACAAGTCAATAAAGAGCTCTATTTCCGTGTACATGATTTTTGTTAAAGACTCTCAAAATGAACCTAATGCTTTAGCAAAAGAAAATAAAAGCAACCAAAAGGAATTAGAGTTATCCAATTTTCTCAAGGGGTTTCAAGATGTTTTTATTGACGACATCCCTTGTGAGCTACCTCCTAAACGAGGTAATGATGACCATGCAATTGAACTTATTCCAAGAAGTTCACCACCTAATAAACCTCCTTATAGAGTTTCTCAAGCTCAACAAGAGGAGATTATGCAGCAAGTGCATGAGTTAGTTGAGAAGGGTATGGTTAGGCCAAGCTCATCTCCATTTTGCTCACCTGTGCTATTAGTGCAAAAGAAAGACGGCACATATCGTATGTGTGTCGACTATAGAGAACTAAATAGGATCACTATCAAGAATAGGTTTCCCGTTCCAGGGGTAGAAGACCTATTTGATAAGCTACAAGGATCGACCTACTTCAGTAGGGTTGACCTAAAAAGTGGCTATCATCAAATAAGGAAGTTGATCAAGACATTGTAAAGACCGCATTTCGTACTACATTTGGTCTTTACGAATACAGTGTCATGCCTTTTGGCTTGACCAATGCACCAGCCACATTCAACCGCTTGATGGAGAAGCTGTTCAGGCCTCATCGAACCTTCACTGGAGTGTTATTTGATGATATTATCATCTACTCTAATTCATTGGAGGAACACAAGAAACACCTCCAGGTAATATTTCAAGTTTTAAGAGAGAATAAACTTTATGTTAATCGAAAGAAAAGTGAATTTTTCTTGCAAGAGATTCAGTATTAAGGTCACATTATCTCTCAAGATGGCATCCAAATGGATCGATCCAAGTTAGAGGTAATAAAAGGATGGCCTAAACCAAGGAATCTTCATGAACTAAGAAGCTTCATAGGTATGTGTGCATACTATAGACGCTTCATAGAAAAGTTCTCACAAATTGTGGGACCATTACATGACCTAACAAAGAAAAGCGTTAGGTATACATGGTCTGCTAAGGAGAACAATGCTTTCGAAAAGCTTATCTCTCAACCTGTGCTTACACTACTGGATCTCTCAAAACCATTTGAGGTCCAATGCGATGCTTGTGGTGATTGCCTTGGAGCTGTTTTGCTCCAAGAAGGGCACGCCATAGGCTATGAGAGTCGAAGGCTCGACCCTGTTGAGCAATCTCTAGGCATATACGAAAAGGAACTCCTTGCAGTTCTGCATGCCGTAGACTCATGGAAGCACTATTTATTGGGGACTCCTTTCATTCTGCGAACGGATCATCAAAGTCTTAAGTACTTCATGACGCAAACCAATCTCTCCGACAAACAAATGAGGTGGGCAAATTTCCTTTCGCAATTTCATTTTCATATTGCTCACATTGCTGGCAAGCATAATCAAGTAGCTGATGCACTCTCAAGACGGCCGAGAGTGAATGCGGTTTCCATAGCAACTCACAATGATCTATCTTCAATGATAGATGAGTATGCTACTGATCCCAATTTTAAAAATGTGATTTCAGCCCTTGCATTAGGGAAGAAAGAAGAACCATTTACTTTACAAGATGGTTATCTTCTCTATGGCAATAGACTATGCGTTACTAACTCACTACGTGAGAAAGTAATGTATGAATCTCATGCTCCACCTTAAAGGGAATTGAAACATATTTCTATTGGCCTACCATGAAAGTGAACATACAAGAGTATGTTTCCAAATGTGTGGTATGCCAAAAGACAAAATTTGATAGAGGGAAGCAACTTGGATTGCTTCAACCCTTGCCAATCCCTAATTCACCATGGGAGAGCATATCCATGGATTTTATCTTTGGATTGCCTAAGTCTATCCATGGGAATACAGGAATATGGACGATAGTAGACAGGTTTAGTAAACAAGCTCATTTTATACCTGTCAAAAAGACTATCAAAGCCCATCAAATGGCAACCCTCTTTATTTCACAAATTTTCAAGTACCATGGCTTGCCCATGTCCATAGTGTCGGATAGAGATCCTATGACCAATAATTTCTGGAAGGGTCTCTTTGAGAATTTAGGAACAAGGCTAAACTTCTCTTCGGCCTATCATCCACAAACTGATGTCCAAAGTGAAATAGCTAACCTAACCATTCTCGATCTACTAAATGCCTATGTAACGGAAGCAGATCAAAGATCCCAATGGGAGAAGTACTTACCCTTAGTGGAGTATGCTTACAATAACATTGTACATACTTCCACGGGAAAAGCACCTTTCGAGGTAATTGAGGGAAGATCAAAAAGTCCCTTGCTACTTAAGGTACATGGGAAGATCTTCGCTGCAGATGAGTATAGCCAAGACCTACAAGAATCTTTCCAAAAGATTAAGGATGCTATCTCTATCTCACAACAAAGGCAAAAGGCTGCTGTTGACAAGCAGAGAAGAGCCCAAGCCTTTAAAGAAAACGATTGGGTCTTGTTAAAGTTTCCCAAGGCTTGATTAAGGCACACAACGAGCAAGAATCCTACGGGTCACCAAAAGTACTATGCTAAACTAGCAAAAAGGTACTATGGTCCCTTTCATATTCTTAGGCCAATCAATGAGATGGCCTATCAACTCAAGTTGCCCAATCATTGGCTCATACACAATGCTTTTCATGTGAGACTATTAAAGCCTTACAAAGGAGAGCCACCTCAAGAACCAACTATTGAAGACCCACCGGAGATCGAGGACCAAGAAGAGGTGCTGCAACCCGAGTCCATTCTCCGACATGAAGACAAGGTACTAAGAGGCGGTAAGACTATCCGACGATATCTTATTAAGTTTAAGAATTATCCTTTTGAAGATGCTAGATGGATGCAAGGCATACAATTAAAGGATAACCTAAACCTTGTCAATGCTTACAATGCTTCCCAAGAGGAAGCAAATGTACAAAATGTTAAAAATGAACAAAATTTTTGTCTTATAAGACTCTCTTTTTCTTTATTTGTGCACAAAAATGAAGTAGTATGCATGCTTAGATCAAGTTTGCGGAGACGACGTCTCCCAAACACCAAGTAGATCTTGTCACTCTACTATGGAAGACTGATAGGACTAATGTGCAGACATTCTTGCGGCAGCCTCAGGCTCTCAAGCACCAAATGGACTAGTCATCCATTGTGGAATGATGTCGTAGGGTAACATAGGGATCCTCTATTCGCTAAGAAAAGGACTCATGAACATGCTTTATCTTCTCTACACCATAGTCGAGGACGACTATGATTTCAAGAGAGAGGTAATGTCATAATAATCAATATCTAATTCTCCTAAATGATTTTCTCATATTAAACTGATCATTTAATGTGGGGAAGGTCAGGGGAGAAAAAGCTAGAATATTGGTTAAGCTAGCAGACCGGCCACAGTAGGGATCCAAAGGAGGAAAAATAGGGATCCAAAGGGGGGGGCACCTGCAAAAGAGCCCTGTGCAACAATGGGCTAAAAAGACCCTAAGGTTCAGCCCATTAATACTTCCAAAATGCTAAGGTTCCAAAATTCAAAGGTTGTGTCCAAAGGTCAACCCTAGGGAAAATTGGATGCTTTGTGTGTGCCCTAAAAGTCTTTGCACATCCCTACATGGGAGGGGGCGAGCCCTAAAGGTAGGGGATGAGAGAGAAAGCCACACACACACACACAAGCTCCCTTTACACAAAGGGAATGAGGGACACATGTCAGCTCCCTAGGCCAGATGCCCACAAGGTGTGCCCAATTTCTATTGGATGACCCTTGAAGTGGACCAATGAGAATTAAGCTAGATTAAATCTAGTTTAATTTATTTAAAAACATTTAATAAAAGAAACCAATGAGAATTAAGTCTCCTAGAAGACTATTGGGCAGTCTCTCAAGGGGTCCAATGAGCATTCAGGAGCCCCATGGCTTGCCTGATTCCTATTGGCCAGGAGGCAAAGGGGTCCAATGAGAGTTTAGTTTAATTATTTAATTACCTAAAGCTCTCACAAAAGGGGAAAGGGGGACACATGTCAGAAGGCTATCACTTATGCTGCTTAATTGTAATTGGCTTGACTTGGGGAGGGCCAATGAGGCTTCAGCAAGAGCAATTAGCAAGAGGGCTCGCCCAAGAGAGAGAGGGGGCTGATTTTTTCAAGGCATTATCACACACACACTCACACAAGCTCAGGTGTGAAGAAAGAGAAGACTATCTTTTCCCAAGCTTTAATGGAGAACTCATCACCTACTCCAAGCTTGTGAGATAGAAGCCTACATCAACACTCTCTTGGCATGTGGATGCAAATCCAACCAAGAGCCAAGCTTTAATGCATGATCATCTCCTCTACCAAGCTAAGTACTAAGCTAAGCTATGCTACATATGAGTGATTATGTGAGGAGATGTACATCTTTCTCGTAAGATACTCCTTCCTCTCAATCTACTCTCATACTTCGAAGGTGTGTGAGGTCTTGGGTCTGAGAATGGGGATAATTCAAGTTGTGTTTGTTAAGTGTTTTTCTTAGTGCATGAAGTTTCCATCTTCATTGCACTGGCTAGTCTTGAAGGAACACAAAGAATTGTATTGTACAATGTCTCTCTTGATGGGAGAAACCATAATACAAATCCTTTTGGAGGGGGGACCGGCTCCATGAAAATCCGGTCCTCAATTGTTGTCAATAGCTTAATTTCTCTCTCTTTTGAAAGTATTGTCGATGCTATCTAACTAGATGTTATGCTTTTTGTTGCTCTCTCCACCCAAGCACTCTTGTAATTCTCATTAGGAATCTATTCTAATGAAATGTCCACTATGTTCATGCTAATTTCCGCTACACATAAGTTATTAGGCCATTAAATGTTACAACAAGTATGTGAAAAATCATATCAATGATTGTGCGAATATCTTTTCAAGGTTGGAAGAAGAGAACCTTACCTTGTCTAGGAAAAAGTTAGGGTTTGGTGTAAATGAAGTTCTTATTGTGGGAAGGTCTTGCCTGGGAAAGATTGATGGTAGAAGGTCTTCTTTGGAGAAAAATGATGTGATTCAAAGAATAAAAGAGACATGTATTAATGTGACTGAGGTTTGAAGGTTCTTGGGTTCATGTGTGTTTTATGTTATCTAGATTTCGCATTATGCGCATGTGGCAAAACCTTTGTATTGACTTTTGAGAAAGAACCGAACATTCCAATGGGAAGAAATGCATACACATGCCATGAGAAATTTAAATAAGTTGTTTCTTATGTCTTAAAATTTCACGAAAGTAAGTATGAATGTGGAAGACATTTAATTGTGATAGTGGATACTAGTCCTATAGGAATTGGACGGGAAATTTGGCAAGATGATGACAATAGCAAGCGATATGTGGTGATATTTGGAGCAAAGGTCGTAAGTGCATATCAATGTAACTATCCATAGGCTCCCAACACACGTCTCTCTCACTACACCACTCTTGGGGGGTAAGCTCTAGGGCCTTGTCTAGTCCATTGGTCACTTGCACACAAATTCACCGATTTAGGTAGTGTGTAAATACTCATCCTAGTGTAGATTAGCCAATTTAGGTAGCACCATCTATACGTGCAAATCCGCTGACCTAGGTAGAACGAGTGAAAATTTACCAATTTACACAACACAATGACAAAGTACATATTCACTAGTTTAAACAATTAAGTGCAGATTCGTTGGCTTAGGCAACACAAGTGAAAATTTGCCAATTTAGATAGCCCAAAACTAAATGCAAATCTGTAAATTTAGGCAGCATTAGTGCATATTTTCCAATTTAGACATCACGTCTTATTGGTGTAGATTCATTGATTTCGGCAACACCCATCAAAAAATCATGTTGTAGTGACTGGCCACCATTGTCCTTAGTATAATTTTGCTCACCGTGTATAAAATGAAAGATAATTGAATTTGAAATTATATTTTGATCTGGATTTGGATTTGGTATATCATGATTTTTTGTTGCAATACTGTTTATTAAAATGGACTTCAAATTTTTGAGAATTGATTTGTTCAATGATGAGTGTGACCAATGATATCTTGATATATCAGGATATGAAATATAGTGCTTATTCTCGTTGGTATGGGACACTAGAATATGCATTATGTGGATGATAACACGTTGTCAGGAGTTTTTTGGAGCAAGGGATTGCGCATATGTACATATACATGCATGGTGCATCAAATGAAGAATTGCCCATTTTTCAGAGCCAGGTGGTTACGTGGGGCCCACATGTGTACAGGTAGGACAGGGTGTACATAGTGCATCGATTTTCACTATTACCAGTACCACTGTGTTTTTTCTACAATAAGGAGGAGTTGGTAGCACGTAAAACTTCTTGAGGAAGCTATCCGCGGGCCGACGACATGAGGTAAGCAGGTGCGTCAGATGGCATCGAGTGGCGTCAGGAGGCCGAACGGGGTCAATATTTGCACGTGGATGAATACGGACACAAAGTGGTGTTTTCTTGTGAGAGTTATGCAGAAAGGTCATCATTAGGACCACTTTTTGGGGCCACTTCACGTGGTTGCGAGACGCATTATTGAAAAGAAATGAGTGCCAGGTGTGCGGATGATGCAAAAAAGGTGACAAGTATGCACTGCGAGGTCAGTTTTTGGCATGTTCGGGGTCCGTTTGAGGTCATCTAAAAGGCCAAGGGTGCCCAACTAATAAATCTAAGTGTGGGAACTGAAAAAACAGAGAGAAGACCAGAAAAAACGTAAAGAAGAGAGGAGGAACAGCCGCAGGTGTGTTTTTGGGGTTTTTGGAGCCTGTTTTTGCTGTAAACTGCTCATCCGAGGTCACATGTGAGCACTTTGACATTGTAGACTGGGTTTTTGGGCCATTCCAGACGCGATGGCACTGTCCATTTTGCCAAATTCCTCACTCTTTTCCTACCGGTTTTCTGTGTAAGTTTCTCCTATGAGCGAAGTTTCTGCTCTAGTTTGTGATTGTATCTGGCTTATTTTACCCATATTGTGTGAGCTATTTGCCCCATTGGTGTTTTCCCAAGCTCAATTGTATCTAAACAACAGAAATTCTCCTCTTTTGAGCTGAGTTTTTTGGGTGTGTGTGTGTGTGTGTGTCTGTGTGAAGTGGGCAAGTGGGTAGTCTCTCTCCTCTCACTCCAGAGGTGTGTTCCCTGTCTCGGCCAGGTCTGTTGTCTAAGCCGAGTGGTGCCCCATAGTGTGTGTGTGTATCTTCCCAAGAGTGTGTGTTGGGTCTTTATAGAGGTGCTGTGTGTGTTTTCATCCTGCTCACATTCTTTTGGCGCCCCCACGGAGGATCTTCTTCGAGTACCTTCTTCTTCGAGCTTCGAGCTTCGAGCTTCAAGCTTCGGGATTACAGGTTGCAGGTTGCAGATTACAGGTTACAGGTTACAGAGACAGGGACAGGTACACGTACAGGTGATTCACACAGGTACAGGTAGCTGGAGTACAGTGATATACTAGCAGTGATGTCACTTGCAGTTGTTGTGGGTATGCATCACTTGGCACTTGTTTGAGCGCATTGTCTGCTGTATTGTACGTTACTTGTGAAAACTGCCATTGTACGCATTTGTGGAGCCATACTTAGTTGTATTTGGCAGTCCCAGCCATTTCTGAGACTTGGTCTAGAAGATAGTCATTTTTGAGACTTGACTATACGCGTTTTGCATTAGCCTTCGTGTGAGGGTCGATAGCGTGAGGTTTTTATTGAGCTGGGGGATTCTCAAATGTAGAGATCCTTTCGGTGATACAGGTAGCTGGAGCACCCTTTTTGTGACCTCGCCATAGGCTATGTACTAGTGAGTCTTACTTGATGCTCAGGTTCTATTGTTGACAGTTTATGCATACATATACAGTCTATATTTTGGGTTCTTACTGCTCTATTTCTAGGGAAACTCTGTAGAAATTTTTCCAAGTTATGATGGCTGGTTTTTTGGTCTTTTGAGCCATTTATGTTGTTATGCTGCTGAAATTTTGGCAAAATCAGAGGTTAAGTCAAGTGTGTCTTCTTGGGAGCTTCATGGTTGGCTTTAATGGATGATCAAAATGGCCCTCAATTCACTCCATTTCATTTAACTCAAAGAATCCAGATAAATGTTCATGTGTCCAGGAAGATTTTTTTCCAACAGCGCATAGTCTTTATGTTTGGGCCAAGAAGATTACAAGAGATCTTGGAATGTCCTTTGCCTGTTGTAATTCCGATGATCAACTATGAAAACTCATTTGATGTGCATGTGTTTGTCCTTATCTAAAGTTGAGCTCCATTGAAGTTTCTAGGGATTGGGTAGTCAAAAGTTTTGGGTTCCTACACGTGTGTTCAAAGGGGTTCTCAAAGCATTGAAACTTGGGTAGCCATGGCTTTCTCTTATCCGGAGTTTCATGGAAGAAGTGATGAAGATATGGAAGAATTTTTGGAAAAGATGGAGGTTGCCTGCATTAGCAACCAGATTCATGACCCTACGCAAATGTTACGCCTTCTCCAAATTTGTTTGAAGAGTGATGCACGAGTTTGGTCCAAGGCATTTGAAGAGGAGTTGCGTGCAGCGGATCCACCTATAAGATTGAGTTGGGACAATCTAAGGCATCGATTCGAAGTGGAGTTTGTGAAGATAGAAGATCCTAAAAAAGTGTGGCAAGAAGTATAAGGTTTGGTGCAGAAGGAAGGTGAGCCAGTAGATACGTACATACGTAAGTTTTCATTGGCATGGGAGCGAACGTGCAAGGCCTTAGCACCACCGGTACCCCCGCCTGACATGATGAAGAAGGACAGGTTCTTGGCTGGTCTTTGGGAGAATATATGTTGGAGAGTGGAGCTAAAGAAGCCTATGACATATGAAGATGCACTAGAGGTAGCAAGGAACAAAGAGTGGAAGTTGAGGAAAATGAGCCAGTTAGGGGTGGAGTCTTTGCCAATGAGGTCTGAATTTCAGCCTATAAAATCTTTACAAGGTCGCATGTCAGGGGTTCATCACGAACCAGTGGTTCCTGTTACTACTCAGGTTATGCCAGCAGTGGTCACTACAGCAGTGCAAGATGATGGTCTAAGGCAAGACATGAGGCAAATGGTAGATTTGATGAAGAATCTCAGCCTAAACATGCTAGGTCAAGTGGGAAATAATCGAGGTCGAGGGAGGTATGCAAATCAGCCAGGAAGTGAAGAAAGACCTAGGAATGGTGTTGGACAAAGCAATGGTAGGTTTTGGAGGCAAACACCCACCTGTTACAATTGTGGAGAGTTGGGTCACATCAGCCCGCAATGTGATAAGCCACCAAGGATGGGGGGAGACATGTATCCATTGCCAAGACAGGTGTTAACTAGGTCAAATGATTATGGCATCGAAATTAAGGGAGACGAAGGAACCAGTGGACTGACCCAGGAGGAAAAAGGAAAGACAAAAGTGCTAAGTGTAGTCACCTTGGAGAAGGCATCAAAGCTAGAGGATACATTAGTGATTCCTATTGGGAAGAGGACCACAGAGGAAAAGGAAGGAAGAAGTTCCCCAGGTCCTAGTAAGAAGAAAGGAAAGAGCCATGAAGGCGAGGATGTCAAGGCCAAGAGGAAAAGGAGAGCTCGTCGAAAGTTTCATGATTCAGATTTTCCACTAGGGGATGGGCAACTAAGCTATGACTTGAAGGAGGATCTGACGGGCAGGAAGGCATATGTTACTTTTGGGCAGCTTATAGAGATGGTGCCTAAGCTAAAGCGACAGTGGAAGAGGATGGTTAACCCAATGGAGAAAGAGCCAGAGAGAGGTTCAGTAAAGGTGTTGACAATGGATGAGCTACCAGACATTTGTCCAATAGTAGATGTGTGGCATAAAAGGAAAAATTTGGGACAAGGTTATGTGGATGGCGGAGCCCAAATATGCGTCATAACACACTCATGCATTGAGAAGATGGGTCTCACAGTGGCTGGGGTGTCAGGGTTTCGGATCAGATTGGCAAACCATCAAAAAGTAAAATGCTTGGGTGTTGTAAAGAGCTTAGAAGTGGATGCATATGATGCAAAGGCAGTGGTTGATTTTCATGTGATGCCAGCAGGGTTGGGAGCATATCCTATTATACTGGGCAGACCATGGTTACGTGCAGTGGGAGCTGTTCAAGATTGGCGACATGGTACGATTAGCCTCTATGGAAAGACAGGTACCAAGAAGCTTTATAATATGCACAAAAGGAAACGATTAGAGGAGCTTTATGAAGATGAGGATGAGTCTAGTGATGAAGACTCTTCCACGGTGACAGATGAGGACAGTGATAGCACTACCAGCAGTGATGAGGATGCTGATGTTGCATTTCTTTTGATGGACAAAGAAATCCAGGAGTTTGGTTTAGTTGCATTTGAGAATGAGGTTGAAGATGAAAGTGAAGGGCCTTATGAAGTGATTGAAGGGCTGATGCAAACCAAGATTGAGTTGTCAAAGAAGCAAGAATTGATGACACAAATGATTAGTGGAGACCTCTCAACTATGGAGAAGGATATATATTTGCACATGCTGGCTAGTTTTCCTGATTTGTTCATTACTTCATATGAAGAGATCAGAGGGTTCAAGGGGGAAGATATGCATATAGAGCTAAAAGAAGGTGCTAAGCTAGTGCGGCAAAGGCTAAGAAGGATGGGTCAAGAGCAAATGGAAGCCTTGCGAGAAGAGGTGGACAAGTTATTGAAGGCAGGGTTCATAGTCCCTGCGGAGACCACAGAATGGGTGAGTCCAATTGTAGTCAGTCCAAAGAAGGATGGGAAGTGGAGAATTTGTGTAGATTTTAAACCCTTAAACACAGCCACTAAGAAGAACCCATATCCTCTTCCATTCATTCATCAGATCTTGGATTCATTGGCAGGTTATGAGAGGTACAGTGTGTGTGATGGTTTTTCAGGCTATTTTCAATTGAAGATTGCTCTTAAAGACCACACAAAGACAACTTTTATTACGCCATGGGGCTGCTATTGCTACACAGTATTGCCATTTGGGTTGTCAAATGGACCTTCCTTCTATCAAGAGAGAGAAAATTGGGTGTTGGAACCATTCATTAGTAGTTGTGTTAAAGCTTTTATGGAAGACTTCTGTGTTTATAGCAGTAGGGCTGAACACCATGAGAAGCTGCAGATGTTATTGCCTCGATATGATGAATGTGGAGGACAACTAAATCCAAAGAAATGTCATCTAGCACAGCCAAGGGTGAAGTTATTGTGCCACATGGTGTCAGAAAATGGCATTGAGGCTGATCCAGACAAGGTTAAGTCTATTATTCTTCTTCCATCACCTACGAGTACGAAGCAATTGGCAACCTTTATACACAAAGTGAATTTCATGGCAAGGATTATTCCATTGTCTTCTCAGATTCTTTATCCATTACAACAAGTGGCAAAGCATGATCCATTGCAATGGGATGACAAGTGTGAAGAAGTGTTTCAAGAGGTGAAAGAGCTGTTAGGGGGTTTGTCAGCCATGCAGGCTCCTGATTGGGAGAAAGTTTTTTATGTAAATCCCTCAGTAGGGGATGATGCCATTGGAGCCATGCTATTGCAAAAGGGGAAGGGCAGCCGTTATATGAGGCCAGTGTATTGTGCAAGCCGAGTGAAGTTGGTAGCGGAGAGAAAGTTCTCAGAAGTAGAGCTAGTGATGGCCAGTGTAATATTTGCTTGTCGACGATTTTGTCATTACTTGCTACCACGGCCTTTTGCTTTCTTGACGATTTATGCCTTTTTGCCATAGTTAATTAATGGTACTAACATGTCAAATGTGGTGAAGAAATGGGTAATTGAGCTGCAAGAGTTTGAGTTCTCTTTTCTAGTGGAAGATAGTACAAGGGCTACCCTAGCTGATTTGTTGACCTACAAGGAGAATCCCCTTATTGTTAAGGAAGAGGTGGTGAGAAAGGTAGTTGAAGAAGTGCCACAGATCAGCAATGCACATGTGTTGTTCTTTGATGGTTCATACAGAAAGATCCATGATGCAGCTTCAAGGGGTATAGCACTTTATGATCTAGAGGGGAAGCAGTATGCAAGAGAGGGTTCAAATTGGATGCTCATAGTAACAATGAGGCTGAATATGCTACTCTGGAAGCCGGATTACACATTTGTTTGAAGCATGGGGTTCGAAGGTTGAGCATAAAAGGTGATGCCTTGTTAGTGGTGAAGCAAGTGATGGGTGTGTGGAAGAGCAAGAACACCTCATTGAAGGAAATGTGCTTCAGAATTAAAGGCCTGTTAAAAAAGTTCGAAGCATGGATCATCAGACACATTGAACGTGCTCTAAATGGAGAGGCACATGAAGCAGCTCAAGGCATGATTGGGGAGCTATTTGTGTTGAGGACCACTTTACCTCTTTATCATGGCTGAGAAAGTTTGGATCAAGAAGAGGAGTTTTTTCTAACAGGAATCATTCCAAAGGAGATTCAGAAGTCTAAGAAGTATGGCTTTGTGCGTAGAGCATATAGGTACAAATTGATTGGTGATGTCTTATACATGAAAGGGACCGATCTCGTGTTGAGACGTGTACCTTGGCTGGAGGAGCTTTATAGAGTGTTGGAATAGAATCATGAAGGTGCATGTGGCAGGCAGTTTTCTCTAAAGATCACCTTGCCTAAGATCTTGCAAGAGGGGTATGTATGGCCTAGTTTGCACAAGGATGTACACCATTGGTGTAGGTCTTGTAATAGGTGTCAAGCATTTGGGAAGAGTGTGTTGAAGCCAGAGCTACGAAAAACCATTATGGCGTTTGATGTGTTTGAAAAGTGGGGGATTGATGCAATAGGTCCGTTACCTATCACAAGCAGGGGCAAAAGCTATATTTTGACGGCAGTGGACTATCTTTCTAGATGGGCAAAGGCTATAGCAGTAAAACAGATCACTGTAAAGGATGTGGCAAACTTTGTGTATGATGAAATATGTTGCAAGTTTGGGGTGCCACTAGAGCTACTTTTAGATAAGGGGCCTGGCTTTAGAGCTAAACTGCTAGATTTTTTATGTGCAAAGATGAAGATTAGGCACCAGCATACCACTCCTTATTACCCACAGTGTAATGGCTTAAATGAAATATTCAATGGTGAGTTGGTACAGATTCTTTCGAAAGTGACAGAGCACCAAGGAAAGAATTGGGGTTTGGAATTGCCTAGTGCATTATGGGCTTACCGTACTTCGGTGAAGACAGGTACAAGGTTTACTCCATTTCATTTCGTGTATGGAAAAGAAGCACTATTGCCTGTGGAAGTAGAGTTTCCTGCGGTCAAGATGTTAGAGAAGTTGCTTGGGCCGCCTAGTGATGCATTCGAAGAGAGGCTCTTACAGCTACAAGAGGTTCAGTTGGATAGGATGAGTGCATTGGAACATTATGGGCAGATGCAACATAGGGCTTTAGCAAAGATAAATGAAAAGGTCAAAAGTAAGGGTATCAAGAAGCATGACTTGGTTTTGCGCTACAACAGTAAGCTGGACAACACCTTCCAAAAGAAGTTTCAAATTAAGTGGGAAGGCCCTTTCAAGGTAGTGGAGTGTTTTCCAAATGGCACATATCAACTGGCTAACCTAGATGGTGTTCTACCTAAGTCAAGGGTAAATGGATTGCGTCTTAAATTGTATCATGCTAGATTGATGATGGTGGAGCAAGATGAACTGTCTGTGGAGCAAGCAATGTTGGTGAAGGATGAGGAGACCTGTGATGCGGCGAGTCTCATATCGCTCTTTGCTGCTGCTGATCATGAATGATCTAGCAGGCTAGGGGATGGGCAAATTATGTCAGGAGTTTTTTGGAGCAAGGTATTGCGCATATGTACATATACATGCATGGTGCATCATATAAAGAATTGCCCATTTTTCAGAGCCAGGTGGTTACGTGGGGCCCACATGTGTACAGGTAGGACAGGGTGTACATAGTGCATCGATTTTCACTATTACCAGTACCACTGTGTTTTTTCTACAATAAGGAGGATTTGGTAGCACGTAAAACTTCTTGAGGAAGCTATCCGCGGGCCGACGACATGAGGTAAGCAGGTGCGTCAGATGGCATCGAGTGGCGTCAGGAGGCCGAACGGGGTCAATATTTGCACGTGGATGAATACGGACACAAAGTGGTGTTTTCTTGTGAGAGTTATGCAGAAAGGTCATCATTAGGACCACTTTTTGGGGCCACTTCACGTGGTTGCGAGACGCATCATTGAAAAGAAATGAGTGCCAGGTGTGCGGATGATGCAAAAAGGTGACAACTATGCAATGCGAGGTCAGTTTTTGACCTGTTCGGGGTCCGTTTGAGGTCATCTAAAAGGCCAAGGGTGCCCAACTAATAAATCTAGGTGTGGGAACTGAAAAAACAGAGATAAGACCAGAAAAAACGTGGAGAAGAGAGGAGGAACAGCCGCAGGTGTGTTTTTGGGGTTTTTGGAGGCTGTTTTGGCCGTAAACTGCTCATCCGAGGTCGGATTTGAGCACTTTGACATTGTAGACTGGGGTTTTGGGCCGTTCCGGACGCGATGGCACTGTCCATTTTGCCAAATTACTCACTCTTTTCCTGCTGTTTTTCTGTGTAAGTTTCTCCTATGAGCGAAGTTTCTGCTCTAGTTTGTGATTGTATCTGGCTTATTTTACCCATATTGTGTGAGCTATTTGCCCCATTGGTGTTGGCCCAAGCTCAATTGTATCTAAACATCAGAAATTCTCCTCTTTTGAGCTGAGTTTTTTGGGTGTGTTTGTGTGTGTGTATCTGTGTGGAGTGGGCAAGTGGATAGTCTCTCTCCTCTCACTCCAGGGGTGTGTTCCCTGTCTCGGCTAGGTGTGTTGTCTAAGCCGAGTGGTTCCCCATAGTGTGTGTGTGTGTGTGTGTGTGTGTGTGTGTGTGTGTGTGTGTGTGTATCTTCCCAAGAGTGTGTGTCGAGTCGTTATAGAGGCACTGTGTGTGTTTTCATCCCGCTCACAACGTATAAGAAAATTGTTTGAGTTATGAAGTTTTCTTTTAATACATGATATTTTTGACACATAATATTAACCATTTCTTTTGACAAGTATGATTTACAAGTAAGTTTGCAAGTAAGGAAATTTTCTTTCTAGTGGAGAGGTATGTAATGGAAATTGATAATTATCTTCCTATTAGAGTTGTGATAGGTGGAAAAAGTATTAGCACTTAATGGACTATGCAAAAGGATATTCTGTTTTATGTACAAATTATTATTCAAGTGCTCTTTATGAGCTATGAACATTATTATGTCCGGTCAGGCAGTCTCTATACCCATTTTTAGCATTCAAGAAATCTAGAAATAAATATATACAAGAGGAAAATTCTCTTGCATGGGGGAGATTGCACCCAGTGCTTGTGTGCTTCAACTCTCCTCGCTCTTCACGTCGATGTATTGTCCAAGTATGTAAGTCTACCAATTTACTGCTTGTAGTCATTTATTTTTGGTATCTTGCAGGATCCTTTATGCTTTCGTTCATAGCACATTCAATCAAATCCTTCGTGAAGTCCTAACTTAGACAAATGATATCCAATCTTAGTGCCATTAGGCACATCTTATATCTCATAATAGAGGCTATCAATCAAAGTCCTAAAGAGATATATCCAACCACCTAGCATGCATCCCAAAGCCAATCCCAAAAATGTAGACATGATCCTTGAAAACCTTAAAGTGCTCATAGCATTTCCCGTCTAGACTCCAATCAACGAGTAATAAAGACAATCTTGGAAAGCACTTTGAGCACTATATGTTTAACTCATAAATTTGTACTTTAGCAACTCTTAAGCGTCCTAGCTCAAAGGTACCAGAAAATACACTTAATGGCCCCAAAATCCACATCTAGCATACATTCCAAAAACTTTGATGACATAATACAATCCCAAAATAAACCATAAGATAACCAAAAGCCCAAAATACATTCAAATATTGATATTTCTTCACAACATTCTTGCAAGGTGGAAACCATCCATGCCTCTACACACTGATGGACAGCCTTGATTCTTAATCAAACCTCTAATAGCATTACCGCTATGTAGCACCAACAAGCAATCCAAAAAAAATGGACATGAGAAATCTGAATCTGTATTAATGATAGTATCTCTCTCTTATAGCACATTTCTCACCTTAGATAACGATCTTTAAAAATGAGGTATAAGTGACTGTTTATACTAGGGCTTCTTAAAAGATTAAAATCCTAAGTTCATGTAGGTTGAATAATAACTAGTTTACCTATAATCTAATCACCTATGTTCATCATTACAAGCCATAGTTCTTATTAAGCCCGGGTAGTTTTATCCAATTGTGCTTTGTGAGAAATATAATAAGGTTTTAATTTTGATTTGTGGATATCTCTATGGATGCCCATCCTAGCCAAATACTTCAATCACTCCAATAGTCTAGTGCCTATCTGTGAGAACTAATGAGAAGTGTCTATTGGGATTGAAGGGCCAATGTGCCTTGTCTAGACATCTAATGTTCACAACTACCCTGCAGCACTGAGAAGGTAAATGGGGATTTTTAGGCCCCTTGAGAGGTTTGTGACAAGCCTAGATTATGTTATGCTCATGAATTGTTATTTTCAATCAATAAGGTCCATGATTGATCCCAAGTTTGTTGGTCTTACTAGTGCAGACTTGTTTGACTTGTCAACAAGTAGACCTACTCCAACTAGAAAATGGATTAATTATACAAAAGTGAATATTTATTATTCTTTGTGAATGGGAATTGAGAGAAAATTTATTGCATGACTACCATGATAGTCCTTGTCCAAACCTCTTGGCATAAATATAATGTTATAGTTATAAGAGAATATTATGATGGCTTAATTCCAACTAAGACGTCCACAAGTATGTTTGAGAATGTTTCAAGTGACAAGTTAATAAAGAAAAAAGTGTTAAGGTGATTGGTTTTTATATCCTTAAAAATTCAAAAATGGAATTTCCAAAGTATATCCATGGATTATATTATGAGAATACCAAGAACTTAGAGAGAAACGGATGTGATCTTGGTAATAGTTGATTAATTGAGAAAGATGGCCCATTTCATTCATACAAACAAGACTTTGGAAGCTCCATAGGTGGCATCTTTGCATGCATAACATTTTGGGACTACATGCGCTATCCCAATCCATAGTGACAAAGATCAAAATTTTATGCGTTTTGTTTTGTGCCAAGTGTGTACCAAGTTAATTGCTAGTTTTAATTTTCATAGTGCATTTCACCAAGAGGAAATAATGTGAAAAAAGAAGGATCCACAAAATTTTTAAAGCATGATTTGAGCCTATGTTTTTAATAGGCAAACTGTTTGGAATCCCTATCTTCCATCAATTGAAGTTTCATATAACAACTATCCACATCAAGCTATAGGAGTTACACCATTTGAACTGAATTATAGTATGAGACCGTTATATTAGCTCTAAAGTAATTATCCCATGTGTGTCAAAAGATATGCTAACTTTTTTCAGAAAATAATTCAACAAGTTGTTGATATAGAAATCCTATGCTAATTAGAAACACTCAATTAGTGTCTTTGAAAAATGAGTCGAAAAAATGAGTCAAGGTATTTCTCCAAGTTCCTCATAAAATCTACTTTACCTCGATAGTGTTGAGTTCATCTAGTGTTTCATGTTAATAAATTAAAGTGCTTTATTTGTGAAGATCATAATCTAATTCGTAGTGTAGTTGCCTTACAGAAATCATTAGATTTTGACAATAGTCCACATAGGATATTAAATAGAAGATAGATTTCGAGAAGAAATAGTATCATAAGAAAAGATACTAATTAATTGGAATAGTCTATCTTCTAGGGTGCTACTTGGTAACCATAAAATTTTGTTCAAAAACATTTTCCCTCCTAAATGAAGGGAAGCAAAAGAGCGGAGTTACAAGGCTAGAGAGAGAGAGAGAGAGAGAGAGAGAGAGAGAGAGAGAGAGAGAGAGAGAGAGAGAGAGAGAGAGAGTCTAACACACCTATATGATGATGGAGAGCCACCCCCCTTCTTCACAATATCACAGAATAGTAGATTAGTTTGTGTGTGTGGCTCACATTTGTATATCTATACAATCAAAGGTTAGAGGAAATAAATTAGTGATGGGCGATAGGCACCTGACCTACATGGTCAGCAACCCAACATTCTCTCACTTAATGACCAATGTGGGAAGCCGTAAAACTATACAACTTGTATAGTTTGTGAACAATAACACATCTACACCCAACTGACAAAAGTGCTAACATTGATTGTCGAAGAGATTCTTATTGAGTGCATTTGCTAGTACATCCTCTAATTTATGTATCTTCACCAATACAAGATCTCATCAAGTTTCTTGTTTGCAAGGCAATCACAATTGAAGTGATAATGCAAAACATATGTTTTTGAGCTTGCATCAAACACCATATTCTTAGCCAAGGCAATAGCACTTCATGAAGAATTGGTTTGTTTTGCTCTAGTCCAACATCTCCCACTAGACGAGTAATCCGTATAACTTATTTTCATACTTCCTCTGTAGTGGAAATTTACGTATAGTCTTGAAGAATGAATCTCCAAGAAATGACAGAACCAACAAAGTGTAGATCCAACCAATCATTGATTTATGATTGTCACATAGCTCACATTATCACTACCAACATATCACCTGATGGATAACTCACCATGACCATAGCATAGTTGTCTATTTGATGTGCCACTCAAGTTATACTGAGAATAGATTTGGCATCATCCCAATGCTTCTTTCCAAGATTGTACATATACATGTTGACAACTCCCAGTACATATGCAATGTCAAGTCTTATAGATACCATGATATACATGAGAATGCAAAAAGCTAAAGAATAAGGAACCTTAGCCATTACAAATTTTTCCACAATAGATTTGGAACAATCATTTCTGCTGAGTTTCAAATAGGCAAACAATGAATTACTCAATGACTTCCCCTTCTGTATATTGAAATGCTCAAGCACTTTCTGCACATACTCTTTATGAGATGTATAAAAATATTTTTCTTATGATTTGGAGTAATGCGCATACCCAAAATATGACTAGCATCACCCAAATTTTTCATGTGAAGGTGACTATGTAGCTTCTACTTTAGGTTAGCAATGTCCTTTTTAAAATGACCAGCAATGAGTATGTCATCCACCTAGACAATAAGCACAATAATTTTTTCACTCCGCGGTATTTTCACATAAAGAGATGGATCCTCAGTACTGTGCATAAATCCTTGGAGTCACATAAAAGTATCAAACTTATGATACCACTACTTGAATGATTTCTTTAAACCATAAAAACTCTTCTTTCGTCTGCACACCAAATATTATGTTTTTTTCTGCACAAACCCTTCAAGTTAATGGATATAAATCTTCTCAATGAGATCACCATGTAAGAAAGTTGTTATTACATCCATTTGAACTAGCTTCACATCTTCTATAGCAATTAATCCAAGAAACAATCTTAGTGTCACCATTTTGACCATTGAAGAAAAGGTTTCCTTAAAATCTATGTCATACACTTGCTTGAATCCCTTAGCTACTAGCCGAGCTTTGTATTTTCTAACATGGGATACAAACATACATTTGTAGACCCACTTACAAGGCAATGCTTTCTTTTTTTTTTGACAATAAAGGGAAGTAGAAGAGGGGACTCGGATACCACAGAGAGAGAGAGAGAGAGAGAGAGAGAGAGAGAGAGAGAGAGAGAGAGAGAGAGAGAGAGAGAGAGAGAGAGAGAGAGAGAGAGAGCATTGAACACACATATATGGTGAAAAAGAGACAACTCTCTACTTCACAATAGCACATTAGTTTGTATGTGTGGCTCAAAATTGTATATCTATACAATCAGAGGACATAAACTAGTGATGGGTGGTAGGTGCTCAACCTACATGGTCAGAAACCCAACATCTCTCACTTGATGACCAATGCGGGAGGCCGTGAAACTATACAACCTGTATAGTTAGTGAAGAATACCACATCTTCACCCAATGCCCACCAACTAAATACAGTGCTTACATTGATTGTTTAATACATTCCTGTGCATTTGCTACATTCTCTACTTATGTATTTTCACCAAGTCATGCTTCTTGTTTTCCAGACAATCATGACTGAAGTGATAATTCACATAAATATGTTTTGTGTTTGCATCAAACACATAATTCTTAGCCAAGGCAATAACACTGTCTCTATCACATCGTTAAGAATTGGCATATTTTGCTCTAGTCCAAGATCTCCCACTAGACAAGTAATCCATATAGCTTCTTTTCATACTTCACTTAGCTTCGGCATAATCTACCTTTGTAGTGGAAATTGGCATGTAGTATTGAAGAACGAATCTCCAAGAAATGACAAAACCAACAAAAATGTAGATCCAACCAATCGTTGCTTTATGATTGTCAACATAGCCTGCATAATCATTGTCAAGATATCCCCTAATGGATGACTCACCATGACCATAGGATAATTGTCTATCTATTCTGCCACTCAAGTATGTGAGAATAAATTCGGCAGCATCCCAAAGCTTATTTCCAAGATTTTACATGCACTTTCCAAGTTTGTGCATACACTTTCCAACAACTCCCACTGCATATGCAATGTCACGTTTTGTAACCAACATGACATACATGAGAGTGCCACAAGTTGAAGGATAAGGAACCTTAGCCATTGCATATTTTTCCTCAATATATTTGAAACAATCATTTTTTCTCAGTTTCAAATAGGCATGCGATGAAGTACTCAATGACTTCCCCTTTTATTGAACCACTCAAGAATTTTTTGCATAGACTCTTTATGAAATATGTATAACAATTTGTTCTTACAATCTTGGGTAATGCACATACCCAAAATATGACTGGCATCACCCAAATCTTTCATGTGAAGCTGACTATGTACCTTTTACTTTAGGTCAACAATGGCCTTTTTAGAATGACCAGCAATGAGCATATCATCCACATAAATAACAGGCACAATAAGTTATCCATTCTACAATTCTTTTCACATAAATACATGGATCCTCAGTACTGCGCATTTTATCCTTGGAGTCACATAAAATTATCAAACTTATGATACCACTGCCTGGATGCTTTCTTAAGACTATAGAGACTCTTATTTAGTCTACACACAAAATGTTCCTTGTCTTACTGCAAAAAACCTTCATGATCGAGATTACCATGAAACAAAGGTGTTATTACATCCATTTAAACAATCTCTAGGCCCTCTATAGCAACTAGTCCAAGAAAAAATCTTAGTGTCACCATTTTGACCACCACTGGAGAAAAGATTTCCTCAAAATCTATGCCATACACTTGCTTGAATCCCGTAGCTACTAACCGAGCTCTGTATTTCCAACATTGAATGCAAACTTACATTTGTAGACCCCTTTACAAGGTAATGCTTTCTTCATTTTTGGCAATGGATTTGAATCCCAAGTTTTGTTCTTTTTAATGCTAGATAGCTCACTTTTTATCTTGCGAGTTCCCACTAGGTCTTATCCTTGGCTAGCATGGCTTCTTTTTAAACAATAAGGCTCACTATTTGAATTAGGGTTGCAGAGAACGCACACAGCTTGGAGAAGACGAAGGAAGCTCAAGGCACACAATAGAGAGTGTGTTACTTAGTGTGCAATGGAAATATAGATAGCCCTAGAGTGATGGGCGTATATACAATGCACGGGGGGGAAAACCTCCTAAAGAGGGAAAAAATGTCCCGGCGGTCCTAGTGTGTTCACACACATCACTACCACATGTATATGGTAACAGATCCCCCCTGGAGTGATGCGGTGAACGAGAGCTGGCACATGAGTAAAGGGAAGTGCCATGCGCTGAGGACATGATCAGTCCACAAAGGGGAGTAAGCCCAAAGCTTTGCGGAAAGCTTCAAGCTTCTTGCGAGACAATGCCTTTGTGAAAAGATCTACAAGGTTGTCCTGTGTTGGCACATAATCCAAGCTGATCTCTCCTGCTTAGAGCCTCTCCCTGACATAGTGGTAATGCACCTCAATGTGCTTTGTGCGAGCATGAAAAACTGGGTTCCTCGCAACTGCCAATGCGCTCTGACTGTTAGTGTAGATAGTGTTGGCAGTGTCCTGTCCAACACCCAAATCATCCATAAGGCATCTGAGCCATACACACTCAACCGTAGCTGTGAAGACTGCCCTGTACTTAGCCTCACAACTCTAAGTGGCCACAATAGGTTGCTTCTTGCGCAACCATGATATACATGAACTGCCAAGCATGAACCAAAAACCACTTGTGGACACTCGCGTGTCAAAACAACCAGCCCAATCTGAGTCCGAAAAAGCATGTAAGTCTGGCGACAATGATCCCCCCTTGGGATAAAACAAGCCAAGATATAAAGTGCCACTAAGGTAGCAAAAAATCCTCTTGCAGCCTGCCAATGCTTAGACCCTGGGCTATGCATAAATCTGCTGACCTGTGATATTGCAAACTGAATATCTGGCCTCGTGTTGCATACATAAATGAGGCAGCCAACAACAGTTTGGTAAAGAGTGACATCAGCAGGATCGCCAGCATCATGTAGACTCAACTTCAAACTTGTTTCCATGGGAGTGGCAATAGGTTTGCAATCCTCAAATCCAAACTTACATAGCAATGTCTCTATGTAACTTTTCTGACACAAGGCAATACCACCATCACACTGCTTAAACTATATACCCAAGTAATGATGCAACAGTCCCAAATCTTTCATCTTGAAAGTAGTATTCAAATCAGCCTTAAATTTAGCAATATGTCTCTCAGTGGTCCAGTGATCAGCAAATCATCGACATAAAGAACTACAATGAGAAATACATCATCCTCACGCTTTACATACAATGTGCTTTCTGTTGGACTGTTACGAAAGCCTCGTTTAACCAAATGAGTCTCAGCTTTCTCATACCAAGCACGAGGAGATTGCTTCAACCCATACAAAGACTTCTTACATCTACACACTTTGTCCTCTTGTTACATCTCACAAAACCGCGAGGCTGCGTTACATAAACTTCCTCAAATATGTCACCATTCAAGAAAGCAGTAACAATTTCTGATTGATGTACATCCCAACCAAAATAAGCTGCCAATGCACATAGAAAACATACAGTAGTCATACGACAAGTGGGAGCAAAATTCTCTTCATAATCTATGTCTTTTTGTTGTGCATAACCTTTTGCAAGAAGTCGAGCCTTATGGCAATCGATCTCACCATCCAGCTTGCATTTCAATTTGTAAACCCACTTCGTACCAATGGCCATTTTGCCAGGAGGCAAATCACATAAAGTCCATGTGTCATTTTCTATAAGTGCATCATATTCTGATTGCATGGTAGCCATCCAATTTTCTGAATTCTGTGCTTCATCAAAAGACAGAGGCTCCTCAACATCATGTAAGCTAGACATAGCCAAAGCATAACAATCTGATGCATAAGATGCATGGCGAGAGCCTGAATGAGTACGACTAGACAAAGGTGCATACAATTTAATGTCACTCAAAGTGTGCACCATGCAGCCATTTTGGCATACCTCTAGACTGCTCATTTTCAGCCCTTTCCTCATCAAGTACATCATGTACATCTACATCAGTAATAGGCTGATCTAAAACATTTTCAGAAATCCCCATAGGCTGTACATTTGCCTCATTGGAACTTACATTCGTATTTCCACCCCACTGAAAAGAGGCAACAAAGTGTCATAAATGTCCTATGAGCTTACATTACTCTCTCTAGTACATGACAGCAAGGGCTAAACATAATCTTCCACAAATACTACATCCTGAGAAAGCAGAATACGTTTTGTTTGTGGATGATACAACCTGTAACCTTTGCTTTCAGCACTATAACCAACAAAAATACATTTGACAGCCTTATCATCCAATTTTCTGCGCTACACTTGTGGCACCAAAGCATATGCCAAACAGCCAAAAACACGCATTTTCTCAATAGAAGGCTTTCTATCATGCCATGCTTCATATGGAGTAATAGACTACAAAGATTTCGTAGGACACCTGTTAAGTACATAAGTGGCACACATGATGGCCTCAAGCCAAAAAGAATGCGGCAAAGCTTGACTTTTGACCATACATCATGCCATTTCCGTCAGTGACCTGTTTTTCCTTTCAGCAACACCATTTTGCTGAGGTGTATAAGGCACTGTACATTGGTGTTTTATCCCACGACTAGCCAGAAATGCATTAAATTCATGAGACATATACTCCCCCCCTCAATCGGAATGGAGGGTGCCCATAGTACATTTCGAGACATTTTCAGCCATAGCTAGAAATTGTTTGCAGCACATAAAAACTTCGGACTTTGCTTTAAGCGGAAATACCCATGCATGCCTGGAGTAATCATCAATGAAAGTCACGAAGTACAGGTAGTTTCCCAAGGACGGAGTTTGCATGGGCCTACAAACAACACTATGCATCAGCTGCAACCTGCATGTGGCCCGAACTGAACCATCCTTTGGAAACTTAGAACACTGCATCTTACCCAAAATACAACCTCCACAAACATGTTTGACAAGTGCTTCATGAGGTGGCAAAGAAGCAACCATATCAGATTTCTGCAAACGCAGCAAACTGGCAAAATTCAGATGACCAAAACTGCATGCCAAAGTTTTGCATCTAAAATAGCCCTTGAATCTGCAACAGCATTTGCAAAATTTTATCCACACTTGTCATACAAAGTGAGCTTATACATCCCACGGCACAAAATCCCAGATGCAACAATTTCATCACCAAAACTGAGATCATAAACTGTACATCTGTCATCCACAAATTTGACTACAAGTCCAAGTCTAGCAAGTGCGGACACAAACAAGATATTCTTCTTGATCCCAGGTACATAAAGTGCATCAACAAGTGTGAAGGACGTACCATTAGCAGCAGTGAGCACAATCTTTCCAACTCCCTGAACCGGATAAGACGCATTATTGGCACAAGTGACAGAATTCCCATGAGGGACAGACTCGAGAGAGGTAAACAATTCACGATGTGAGGTAATGTGCTTTGTAGCATCACTGTCAAAATACCACACATGTGAATCTGTAGCAATTGACAATCATGCATCATGGACAACAGGATTGTAAGTGCACTTTGCGCTAAAAGTCCATTCTACACCAACATCAGCGTCATAGTCTCCTTTCACAGAAGACTCAACAATGGCTGCATTTGTAGTTGAACTTGCATTTGTAGTGGAACCACCCTCTTTCTTCTTAACCCCTTTGGCCTTCAGCTTAGGACACGACTTGATCAAAGTATCATTAGCTTTACAATAATAACGTATCTTCTTTTTGCCCTTATCACTAGAATTGCCAGATGAAGTGCTGCCAGCAGAAGCATTAGGAACAAAAATTTTTCCACTCGCAACAGAACCTTAATGAAGTGGCTGCATTGTTGTTACCACCCTTTCTTTGAGAAGCAATAAAAGCATGTTCAACTGCACGCTGCCTAGTCTTATTTTTTCTAGAAAGTGACTCTTACAACAGCAATGTGCATAATGCATCAAACTTGACAAATTCTGGATTTCCTTGGGTCATAGGTCTCCAAGTACTAGCAAAAGTCTGGTAAGAATCTAGTAAGGCATCAAGAACAGTCTGCAAAAGGGAACTGTCTGAAATGACTTCACCTGCAGAAATAAGTTGCTCATTGATATCCTTGACACTAGCAAGGAAAGTGTCCATATCATCTTCCTCATGCATAATCTTCGACTCCAGCTCTTTACGCTGTCGGGGGATATGTGTTCGCTACGTGAGCCGGGCAGGCATCGGGCCTCTAGCTGTGGGAGGTGTGAAAGAGAGAGAACAAGAGACAATGACATCTCTGCCAATCACCGCAATCATTGATTAATTGATTAAAGCTTTGAGTACAACTTAATTCTTAGCCAAGGCGGGCTGTTAGTAGCACCGTCACTCAGATCATCTGATAACTAGGAGTTTACGCTCCCATTCACAGGATTAACCGGTCCATTAACGACACCGGACTTAACAAAATGCTAATTCAATTTCTAGCCTGATGACGGTGATGGAAATTTTCTTTTACTGCTTTATTTTCTTCAAGTTCCGTTGGATTCTACAGGCTTGAATTCAATTCACTTCCTCGATCATCAAACTTCAGTTATTACCTAAGTGCATGCCTTCTCCTCTCTTGCTTTGGCTTGCTCTAGCCTCGCATGGAATCCCCTCTTGCTCTTGCTTGCTCAAGCTTCGACCTTGATTCCTCCTCCTTTCCTTCCGTTTGCTTTGCTTCCACTCCCCTTGTTTACTTCTTGTTCAAGCTCAAGAGGGAGAGAGAAAGAATCTTTGACTTCCTTAGGCTTCACCTTCTTCAAGCTTGTTACCTACAATTCCCTTCGCCAAGAGCGAGATCCTTTATCTTGCCGAGCATGAGAGCGAGAGAGAGGTATCTTTAGCCTTCGTTCCTTGCTTTGGTAGCCAAGGTCGAGAGAGAAAGAGAACTCCTTGCTTTGATTGGAGATCGAGAGAGAGAAAGAGCTCGCCTTCTTGCTTAACTCACCTCCTCGCATTGGCTCCCCTCGTCTTTTGCTTGCTATCTCCCGAAGTCGCTTGCTTCGGCTTAGGCCCTTGCTTCGTTCAATCTTGAGAGGAAGAGCTTTGCCTCCTCTTCTTCTCCTTCGTTAATCTCGAGAGGAAGAGCTTTGCCTCCTCTTCTTCTCCTTCGTTAAGCTCCTCCTGAGCTCCCTCCACCTTCACGTATTTATGCCCTTTTTATCTTGCCTTGTCGCTCTAGCACGGACCCTTCGAGTCTTTCTTTGAGCCTTGCTTCGGTCATCGCTAAGCTTTTATTCGCCCTTCAATACGAGAGAGAGAATGAGAGGGATGGCAAGCCCCCCTTGAGGTCGAGAGCCTTCCCCTCTCTTGCTTCGTTCACCTCCTTGCCTTGGTCCTCCTTTTGCTTCATCTCCCTCAAGCTTCTCAAGGGCCGAGAGAGAGAGAGAGGAAGCTTGCTATGCTTCTCTTCAACATGAGAGAGAAGAGAGAGCTTTGCTTGCTCAAGAGCGAAAGAGAGGAGAGCTTCGTTTCTTGCTCCCCTTGTGTCGGTGGTAGATCGAGAGAGAGAGAGAGATTGGCTCGACCTCCTCGCCTTGTTTCCTTGTTAACCCTCCTTGCAACTCCTCGAACCTCCCTTATCTTCTCCTCGCTTATGCCCTAAAAAAACCCATATTTTTAATAACTCTCCTGAGTAGTGCCGGTGTCACTGACGTGGCATGAATCGGCTCCATGACGTGGCCGGTCGGATTCCGGAGCAGCGCAAAATTTTCCAACATCAGTGCCGAATCTCTGCACAAGGAGATGCTTAGCGATTTTCGCTTTAGTGGCACACTCGTCAGAGTTTTTCCTGGCTGCCATCAGCGCTTCTTCTCCTTCTTCGTCTTCTCCTCGCTGCCAACCCTTACTCGCCATGCATTTTTCTTTTGGCTTCATACTCAAAAAGCCCTAGTGTATTTTGCCCAATGGGCGGCCATACCTTAAGTGGGCGGCCTTTTTATTTAGGGTCATGGGCTTTGACCCTTCATTCTTAACGGTACCACATTTGGCATACATTTTGGCACTACCTTACCTACAGTCAATGCATTCCGAGAGGTCACATTCCGAACATGAAGCTCATGCAATTTTCATACTTTATGAGAACACCAAGCTTGGCATACATATAAGCTGTCATAGTGATGTTGGTGGCAATATACCCTGCTTAGCAATGCACTGCAAGAGATAACATTTTGGTCATATTCTCCTTGAGCACTTACTCTTTTGCATCCCCAAAGCGTGGCTGCAGCTCATTGACCGAGCGGACCGGAGTGGTACGGAACCGGCCCCTGGTGAATCTTTATCGGCCAATATCTTGGCGACCGGGACTCCGATCACTGATCTGAAAAGACCGAGGCACTCCAGAAAGTGAGCACTTCAGGTCCGTGCATTCATTTCTTTTCTGTCACCTCAGCTACAGTTGCCCATTCTGGTACGGATCTGCAATCGACTTAAACTTTAAACTGCCATAACTTCTTCACCGTAGCTCCAATCGACGAGCCATAAAGACAGGCCGGTAGAGCACTTCAAGCACTGCAGTTCTAGATCATAATCTTCCTTCTGTGCTTACTTCAAGCATAATCATTTTTGGCATCATTGAGAAATCTGTTGGCCCTTTTAAGCCGCATCTGGCATACATTAATCATTAAGCTTGCCCTGTTATCAAGCCCTGATCACTGTTCACTTAGTCAAGTAGGATTTCAATAAGCTTGATCTGCATCTTCTTGGCATATTTTTTAGCATGGGAGAGGAGCTGCACGACATCCACCCCCTCTGAACCTGCACAGCCTTTGGTCTGTGCCAACAGAACTTCAATCTGCATCTGCTATAGGTACCTTAACCTCTTTGCCATCATCAGACTCAAGTAACTAGTAAACATATGAAAAACAAAATAAGGCTTATACCCTATCATCAATGTTCTAGCTTAAGCATTAGGTAGCTGCCATCAAAAATCTCTGAACCTCATCTGTCGTATCTTCAAAGCATTCAATCATGGATAACTTGTTTAGTGAACCCCGCCATACTCAAGTGTTCCAGCTACTTATGCACATGGCTTGACCATTAAGCTCTCTTTACGGAACCTTGTCAAGCTCAAGTATGTCTTACTCTGTCTGCACACGGAATGGCCGTCAAGTCCTTTACTTCAAGTTCTGTTAAGCAGAACCAACTCAAAAGATGTGAAGATACTTCATCAACTGTCCAAAGAAGTCAACTAGAAGCCAGCCATGTAATCTTATTGACTGCATAACCGAAAACTCTTACTTAGCATAGATCTAGAAAACAAAATCTTGTACCATGCAAGCTGCTACAACAGATAAGTGGTACTCTTTGAATCAGCAAAACTGGCACTTTAGTAGCCCCTGGGATCAAACGAGAACTCAATCATTCGTCCCATTGTGAGCATTCCTTTAAAAAAATTTCACCATCCTCTAGGATCATAGGGAAAATACAAGAATTTCCAATTATTAGAGCATAAGCATAAATTAGCCCACAAATCCTCATACAAACCGCCTGGATCATATGGCATATAAAGTAACTGACAGCAATCATATCTAGCATGATAACCTCCTGGGTCATAAGGTAGTGGATGATCATATTTCAAGTATATTGCATCTCCACAAACTTTCTCGTAGCATAGCAACAGAAAGTCCCAAATTCCCATCATAGCAGAACCCAGAGGAAGAATGAATTCAATCACTATGGTTTCCCAAAATATAAATCTGCATTTGTGAGTCATTGAATGCCATCACTTCATTTGATAACACAAATGCTGCATGGATGGATTCTGTATTAGGCACAAACTCTTCTAGAGCCTCATCCAAAAGCATCATAAGCTCTTCATCATATGTTGTAGGATGTTCTTCACTACTCTTGTCACAAGGAACTTGAAATTCCTCTAGTGCATCATCAAGCAGATCCATAAGCTCCATATCTTCCTCCTTGGAGGAAGATATGGAGCTTATGGATCTGCTAGGTGGTTCCTCCTTGGAGGAAGATATGGAGCTTATGGATCTGCTAGGTGGTTCCTCCTTGGAGGAACCACCTAGTTTGTGAGTATTATCACAGGAAACCTCATCGCTTGTTTCATACATAGGCACAACTTGTTCTGGCAGCTTCACACTCCCATTCAAATATCTTTCCACTTCGATAGCACAAGTCTCAGCATGCATTACAAAGATAGCATCGATTTCTTTTTCCATAGCATCGTCATAGAAAACCCTGTAACCTGTAGCAGTCATAGACTGATCATCATCCATCACCCCCTCTGAATATGCATCTCCATAATCATAATCTTTGTCTTGGTTCACATCAAATACATATGGTTGAGCATCAAATACATCTACATCATCACCAATGTCCTGAAATGTAGCCATAGACATAAAACCCTCTTGTATAGCATCATCCACAGCAATTGCTTTTGCATGTAATGCTGCATAAGCATTCTCTTCATGTTCTACACCCAAACAGCACTCCAAATGGACATCCACATCACATATTGACTCTGAGAAACATGTTTCTTGATCACTGCTAGCAACGATGCTTGTATGCAAACCATATACTGGCTCTGAGAAACCTGCTTCCTCATTTATGTCACTTTGAGAGGATATGACTACATGCTTAGCATCCATAGAGTCATATCTGCTTTGGAATAAAGAAGACAATCCCAATCGAGCATAAACAGTATCTACTATCACTACAAGAGGTTGTGTGCTCTTGTGACGCTGTTAGCGACGGAAATACACTGGGTTTTTATAACCCCCGACGTCGCTAATAGCGTCGCTACGAGAGCGTCGCTATATGCGATGCTATAGGCGTCGCTATAAGCGTCACTATATAGAGGCGCTCATAGCGACGCTCATAGCGATGGTTATAGCAACGTTTACACAGAAGTCTATAGCGACGCTTATAGCGACGCTCCAGAGCCATAAATAACGACGGTTATAGCGACGCCCGAGAGAAATTTTTTTTGGTGACAGGGCATTGAATGCCCTGCCACCCATCAACCATAGTGTACTTGATTCACTTTTTAAAAAAAGTGCAAGGGTAGATAATAGACCCAAAATAGTCACCCACAAGATGCATTGTTTGCAAAATTGACAAGCGTAAAATTGACAATTGTACACATCATAGGCAAAATGAATTGATTGGAAAATGTAATAATGACAATTGTACAACATCATAGGCATAAAGAATTGATTGGCAAAATGAACTGCGGTGACAAATGTAATAATATACATGGTTCAAAAAGACGTATAAAATCTATCTAATGATACATAAGCTATGAGAAACCCTAAACTAATGCTATCTAGCTACGACTAAACCGACGTCGTCTAGTCAGACGTCTCATCGCGTCCAAGTGGCGTATCTGTCGGATTCTGCAAAAAAAGACAATAAGACAGCTTTCAGTAAGTATAAACATATAACGACATTTATAAAACAATACAAAAAATAGAAAAGAGTAAACCCTAATACTAACCATGCCGCCGCGAGAACTGAGAATGTCCATCAGGGCATTTAAGCCCTTCCTGCCTGCGTACTCGCGCTCGTACGGTGTGGGATCACGTCCTGTCATTGACCACTGTCAAAACATACAAAGATTTCATTATGTTAGAATTAAAAAACTCATAAACCCTAAACTATCGAACATAAAGAGCAATGCGAAAACACTTACAAAATCGGCCTCAAATGATGCCCATCCACCGCTCCCCAAGTGGTGCGAGCTCCCTGCCTCTACTCGCGCTCTGGCTGCATCCTTTTGTTGCTTCCACTTGTTGGGATTCTCGCGCGCTGCTTTCTTCGCATTCTTCCAATCTTCTTTGGCCAGCCACTTGGCCTATTCCACCCATGCTTGATTGCTTTTTGCACTTCGGAACGCTTGTGTTTGCAGTATTCGCGCATTCGAATCTTCATCAGGTCTTCATTGAAGTGCTGATCCCGTGTTGGAACGGGAAACTCATCATGAAGTATGCTGATGACTCTGTCTTTTAAATCACTTGGTACTTCACTCCATTTGTTTAGTATGTAGTGTTTAAACAGCTGAGAGCAAAGACCACGCATGCGCGAGATCACCTTCTTGCCGTCATCATCCATGATGATGCCGCCGCTGAAGTCGACGGAGTAACGCAAGCCCTCTGGCCGGTGACGCGTGAACCTGGGTGTCCCGGCAAGGGTCTCTAGCAGCGTGTCGATGGGGGTACGGACGTCAGGTGTGTCCACCGGCGTCTGGGGCCCGCAGCGAGGAGTGTCGAGTGGGGTGGCTCCTGGCGGAGTAGGTAGAGGTGTGTAGCTGCTAGGAACAGTCAGCCACGCAAAACCTGGCATAGATAGCGATGTTGTGGCTAGTGTGGGGGCGGCCAAAGAAGGGGAGGGTAAAGAACCTCGTCGAACACGAGGCGGTGTGGAGGCATCGGCGGAGGAATCCCCACAACAACCGCCATCGCCACCACTAGAGCGCCGGTGTCTAGACGAGTGTGAAGATCGTCTCATCGACACCGAAGCTTCGGAGCGCACCGAATGCTCGGAAAGAGAGGGAGATGCGGATGGAGTAGGAACGCGCGATGATGCGCCAGAGCGATGACACTCCACGTACCACTGTCTCTGCTGCGGTGACAAAGAAGAAAGAAACTCCTCATCATCCATACCTGCATTAAACACACGAATATTTAAACTTAATATTGAATGAATAGAGTAGACAATGACGCAAAGACCATTAAATACAATGACGTAATGACGCATATAAATACAATGACGCAATGAATTGAGTGATAGAAGAGGCAAGTCGAAAACTCAGAATTTTCAATCAAAAGATGTGAGCGCGAGTAGAAAAGAGCGTTATACACCATGGAAGGTACTTAGAGAGCCAGAGCTTTTACAACACGGAGCAAAATTGTTCAAATACAATATTTGTGGCTTTAAGAGATCTCTCTCTCATCCTCGCATAACTCAGCATAACCTCCTATATCTACATAGAGCTCTCCGTTTAAACACATATCCTCTATTTCATTTTGTAGCTCCTCTACATGCACCCCATATAGAGTAGTAGCATCATGATGCTCGTCTGGCACCACCGCAGTGGCTTCTGATTGAGCATCTTCTCTGATCTCCTCCATTGATGCCGTTGTGATTGGCACATGGTAGCCTTCATACGTCCTTGCACTACGAGGGGCTACCTCTATGACGTACCACCAGTTTGATGTAGACTTTGTAGGATGAAATATTACCTGCCAGAGCCACATAACTTACATGAGAGCTTTCAAGCACATAACTTGTAAAAGGGGGATGTTAACTATTTACATACTTACTTGTTCACAATGCTCGGGTAGTACGAAAGTGTCTCTTAGGTCAGTCCATTTCTTAGTAGAATCCACCTCAAGAAAACCAGACTCTCCTCTACGCACAGTAGCGTTGCGACCCTCCATGATTATCTTGAACCATTGCACGTCGAACAAGTCGACAAAAAATCCTCTATAATCGATCCTCAAAATCTCTTGTAGCGTGCCGAAGTAAGTGAGTTCCGTCACCACAGGATCCGCATCAGAGGAACGTCGTCGACTAGATTGTTCAAATTTTGCCATGATTCCACAATCTTGAGTAAAACGCTTTTTGTCGATCCGTTCCACCCTAAAATGTTGACCTTTACACCATGCTATTGTGTATGACTTATACTACAACGAACAAAGATTATGAGTGGCCGTTCAAACGTTTAGAAATAAAGTCACTAGCTAGTCGTACATTGCAAACTTACCTTGGTCGCGCAACCCCGAGAGTACTCCCACTCTTCCTCAGTCACTTCGTCACCGCATTGTTGTGCGCTTTTCAACTGGTTGTGCAACCATCTTAAGCTCATGAATGTTGGTAGGCTCTCCAGACCCGTCGGATAGTGAAGCATGCAAAATCGGTTGATTTTAGCCTCTAGATCTTCCGTCATCTTCTTCTCAACACCGAGATTGCACATGACAATCCCAGATATACGCTCATCATCTATGGGCTTTATCAAATCCGTCTAACCACTCTCCAATGTACACTAGGGACTCTGATACCAACCAACCTTCTGCCATGCTACCCTCCGGACGTGCCTTTTGACGCACATATCCCTTAAGCGTTTTCATGAAACGTTCTAAGAAAAAGAACATCTATCTGGAATGAACTGTGCCAGCTATTTCCACCTCATCAACTATGTGAACAAGAAGATGCATCTGAATGGTTAGCATGGTAGTAGGAAAATGTTTCTCAAACATGCACACAAGCTCCGCAGCATTTAGTTTGGCGAATGGTATGGAGTCTACGTTGATCTCCTTTTGTGAGATCCATTGCACCAACTTTGCAAGTTTGTAGATTGTGTTACGGATGTCAAGAGACAAACATCCCTCAATGGCAACCGGTAAAATAAACTGTAAATTATGTGCAGCAATGATATTAAAGTCCACATTTTATGCAATGATATTAAAGTCCACTATGAACGTACCTGACACATTTTATGCCAATCGTGTGACTTCAAACGGGTAAGCTTTCCTTCTTTAGTAAAACACGTTCGGAGTGAGTTCATTATGCCAGTGGGGGTCTGCAAAGATCGAATGGTCTCTTTTACTTTGCGTTCTTGGGCTCCTGTGAAAATCCATGGTGCTTTAGGGAGTTTTATCGATCCATCAAATGCTGTTTGCGGCCAATATTGCTCCATACGATCCACATTTCTAAGGTCAACTCTGGCTCCCAAAGTATCTTTCTTGCCGGTCAGATGGTCCCATAGTAGATTACTCACATTCTTGAATATGTGCATTGGATCGAGCAAGTGATTGATCATGAGTCGGGGCCAGTATGGTAACTCGTACCATAGAGATAGTCTCTTCATCCCTGGAGGCAATCCGTCATCGCACATCTCCTTCTGCTCTAACCATGCTTGTGCAGACATCCTTGGTGGCTCTCTTCCCAAAAGCCGTCGCGTAACACATGATTCTCTGGAAGATACGCTTGATGACCTTCGTAGATTTGCTTCTTCAGTGAGGGTGCCCTACGTGCATTCAGTCTAGGTCCACATGTGACACATGCTCTGTATCCGCTTGTTTGAAGCCCTGCATGTATACACATGATAATAGATCAACTATGGGAAAAAACAAGATTTACAGTGTCTGAGTGAGGAGTGTCAATAGATCACCTGAGCATTCTGTTAGCCTGGGATAGTCATGCATGGTCCACATTAGAATGCCTCTGATCAAAGCATTCCGTCGTCCTGTGTTTCGGCTCATATCCACCACCTCTATGCCAATCCACAATTGTTGTAGCTCTTTCAATAGTGGACGAAGATACACATCCATATTCCCCACTTTATATCGCCCTGGCACAATCAACCTTAGCCATAGGTGCCCCTTCTTCGTAGTCAACCACGGGGGAATGTTGTAGTTGACGATGACAACGGGCCATACACTGTAAGATGTTGATCTTTGACCAAATGGATTTACGCCATCCATAGCCAGGCCTAAGCGCAAATTTCGAGCTTCCCTGGCAAAATCCGACCATGTTCCATCTATATGTTTCCAGGCTGCGCAATCTGCAGGAATTCGTAGCATACCATCCAAAGATTTATTCTCCTCATGCCATGATGCTAGGGCGGCCATGGACTTACATTCGAAGAAATGCTTGATGCGAGGAAGCAGAGGAAAATGTCCCAAAACCTTTTGTGGAATTTTTGTCCCGTGGAGATCTACTCGATATTTTTCGGAATCACATTTCGGACACTTCTCCATGTCTATGTATTCCCCTCTGAAAAGAATGCAGTCATTAGGACAAGCGTGGATAGAATTGTAATCCATCCCCAAGTTTCGCAAAATCTTTCTTGCTTCATCTCGAGAATCTGGCATCACATTGTCAGCTGGTAGTATGTGCTCTTTCAGCAATCTACACAACATAAAAATATGATACAGTCGTGTAAAAATCTATCAGATCATTATACATTTAGAGTTTTATTAAAGTAAACTAATTGTAATAGATCACCTGAAAAGCGCTGTGACGCTAGTGTCACTCCATCCAAACTTTGCCTGCATGTTGAGAAGAACCAGGAGTGCTTTCAATCTAGACATACGTGCTCCATTATACAATGGCGTATCGGCTTCACTTTTCATATCATCATAGATAAGCCTTTCTGAATCCATGATCGTCTCGATCATTTCATCAATCTCGGGCTCAAACATTGCCTCGTTGGGAATGTGCTCTGCATGATCATCCCCCGAGCTGTCAGAGGCTACATCTTGTGGCCTCACATATGCTGCTTGACCAAAGCGCCTGCGAACACGTCTATTGGGTTGCAAGATTGCTGCTTGTTGGCCAGCGTTAGAGTCCGACGAGTTATAATTGGCAACAACTCGATCTATAATAGATGGATCGAACTCACCAAATTCGCGAACGTGCTGCAAAGAAACACGTCTTGTCCGTCGCACAGCATGCTTGCATTGATTACAAGGACATAAGACCCTCGTTGAGAGATAGGTGTTTCGGTTGGACGGTCCCACATCCTCGTCACTACTCATAATGAGGATAAAACACTTATAACCTGGACAACAAATTTAATATTTTATTGGCATTCTTCGTCTTATCTCTCTCTCTCTCTCTCTCTCTCTCTCTCTCTCTCTCTCTCTCTCTCTCTCTCTCTCTCTCTCTCTCTCTCTCTCTCTCTCTTTACCTCACATTCTCTAGTCATGTCCAATCCCCGCACACCTCGGTCTAGAGGTGCACGGAGATCAGAACCACCGGGTTATAATCTCGTCTTTATTGGTCAATACCTATATTTGTGGGTACAAGAAATCTACAGACCCACGTCTACATGATACTGCATGCAGTGGACAAAACCCCTTTGCCTCTTCTCTAGCTGTAGCACTTCACAGCATCTTAACATCTTTTCACTGTTCGTCTAACTCTAAACCCTAAACCGTAAGTAATTCTTGCGTGGACTCGATCTAACGTAAATAAGCGTAAATCTAAATAAACGTAAATCTAACTAAAAATAAACCTAAATCTAATTTAACGTAAGTCTACATCTAATCTAATCTTTAACGTCTTTTGGGATAGTTTGCTACGACGTTAAAACTCTCTTCTTCTTGTGTGTGTGTGTGTGTGGGTAAACCTAAATAAACCTAAGTCTAATCTAATATAACATAAATCTAAATCTAACGTAAATTATGTTATATTAAAAACAAAGAACTAAACTAACAGGGATTATAAGAATCTTAAAACTGATTTAACACATAATTTTTCACATAACTCGGCAAGAGTTGGCATTCTCATCACTAAAGATGTGAGAGTTAACTTTCTGCGGTGACGCTGCCTCATCTCCATCCACATCTGACGACAGCAATTGGCCCTTTGGACCGTTCTTGCTCTTGTTACTAACTTTGAAGTTGCTGTTGAATGACTAGAGGTTGTCTAGATGGTCATTGTCGGGGATGTATTGACTCTTGCCGCCCTGAAGATCCACCTTCTTCCCTATCTTCTGAAGACATTTCACCAGTACTTTTCGATCGACGGAGCCCACCATGAGTGAAGGCAGCAATACCCTATATTCCATTGAGGGCTTTCTTCACCCGCTTCATGCAGGCATCGTAGTCTATGGAGACCTAAATCTAATCTAATATAACGTAAATCTAAATCTAGCGTAAATAAACGTAAATCTAACTAAAAATAAACCTAAATCTAATCTAATTTAACTTAAATAAACCTAAATCTAATTTAACGTAAGTCTACATCTAACCTAATCTTTAACGTCTTTTAGGACAGTTTCCTACGACGTTATAACTCTCTTCTTCTTGTGTGTGTGCGTGCGTGTGGATGTGTGTGCCAATAAAAAGAGATAAATGGTATAACCTTTCTATCACCCATGCCAAATATGATAGATTGGTTATGCCATTTGCCTCTTGAATAATAGGTCTTGAGTTCAACTCCTCGTCGGCTAGATCTTTAGGTCTTTTAATTTTAATTAGTTTCCTACGACGTTAAATTAGTTTCTCTCTCAATGTGTGTGCGTTTTTTTGTTTATGCATGTTTTCTCTCTCTTTTCCTCTCTCAATGTGTGCGTTTTTTGTTTATGCATGTTCTCTCTCTCTTTTCCTCTCTCAATGTGTGCGTTTTTTGTTTATGCATGCTCTCTCTCTCTTTTCCTCTCTCAATGTGTGTGTGCATTCTTTGTTTATGTATGTGCGTTTTTGTTTATGTTTGTACTCTTTCTCTTTCTCTCTCTCTCTCTCTCTCTCTCTCTCTCTCTCTCTCTCTCTCTCTCTCTCTCTCTCTCTCTCTCTCAAAAACACTATGTGTGTGTGTGTGTGTGTGTGTGTGAGAGAGAGAGAGAGAGAGGGAGAGAGAAAGAGGGGAAGGGAACATGAGAGTGAGGAGAGGGAAGGAGCATACCTAGCTCTCCTTCCTCTCCTCGTGTGTGTGTGTGTGTGTGTGTGTATGTGTGGAGAAGAAAGAGAGAGAGAGAGAGAGAGAGAGAGGGAGAGCGTTACCTGTTCCTTGCTTGAGGGCGCCGAAAAACTCAGATCTGAGATCTGAGTTTTTGGGCGCTCTCTGTTATTTTTTTTAGCCCATCCGGCGTCGCTATGAGCGTCACAAAGTTACTTGTAAATTTGCGACTCTCATAGCGACGCCGGGATTTTTTTTTTTTTGAGCGTCGCTGTGTGAGCGTCGCTAATATGAATAGCCTCTTGTAGTGTATGAAATCATCATCTTCATGCAATAATGTCTCGTCTTCCAGAAGACATGCATCAATAACAGATTCTAACTTATCTCGGATAGAATATTGATCACCTGTATGATATGCTTTTTGCATTAAGAAAAATGGCTCCTCATCTTGTCTGCTTTCAATTTTTTGAAGCTCCAAGTCTTTATTCACTGAGATCCCCTCTAAAATTGCTTCTGCAAAAGCATCCCAATTATCTGCATATGTTCTTGCAATAACTTGAACTTGCTACTTAATATTGTCACACACAAGCTGTTCAAACTCTGTAATCATCTGAACTTCTGGCACTCTTTCATGCTTCATTTCTTAATCGTAACACTCTAGTTAGCCTTTTGGATCATACTCACCATCAAACATTTGTCTTTCATCGCATACTGCATCCAATGCTGCATTTAAAGCTTCTTCTATCTCCTTCTTTTTCTTAACGGCTTCTACTTCATGCAATGATCCTTGAATCACTTGCATCATCTTGGAAAAATCTCGAACTCCTGATTTGCCATTAGAAACATGTGTGATAAATTCTTCAAATAATTTCTTCATCTCCGCTGGAATCTCCATCTACATCTCCCACCCTGGCTTGTTTTGCGTCGGGTTCACCAAAGATGTCGGGGGATATGTGTTCGCTACGTGAGCCGGGCACGCACCGGGCCTCTGGCTGTGGGAGGTGTGAAAGAGAGAGAACAAGAGACAATGACATCTCTGCCAATCATCGCAATCATCGATTAATTGATTAAGGCTTTGAGAACAACTTAATTCTTAGCCAAGGCGGGCTGTTAGCAGCACCATCACTCGGATCATCTGATAACTATGAGTTTACGCTCCCATTTATAGGATTAACTAGGCCGTTAACGACACCGGACTTAACAAAATGCTAATTCAATTTCTAGCTGATGACGGTGATGGAAATTATCTTTTACTGCTTTATCTGCTTCAAGTTCCGTTGGATTCTATAAGCTTTAATTTTATTCACTGCCTCGATCATCAAACTTCAGTTATTACCTAAGTGCATGCCTCTCCTCTCTTGCTTTGGCTTGCTTTAGCCTCGCTTGGAATCCCCTCTTGCTCTTGCTTGCTCAAGCTTCGACCTTGATTCCTCCTCCTTTCCTTCCGTTTGCTTTGCTTCCACTCCCCTTGTTTACTTCTTGTTCAAGCTCAAGAGGGAGAGAGAAAGAAGCTTTGACTTCCTTAGGCTTCACCTTCTTCAAGCTTGTTACCTACAATTCCCTTCGCCAAGAGAGAGATCCTTTATCTTGCCGAGCATGAGAGAGAGAGAGAGGTATCTTTAGCCTTTGTTCCTTGCTTTGGTAGCCAAGCTCGAGAGATAAAGAGAACTCCTTGCTTTGATTGGAGATCGAGAAAGAGAGAGAGCTCGCCTTCTTGCTTACCCTCACCTCCTCGCCTTGGTTCCCCTTGTTTTTTGCTTGCTATCTCCCGAAGTCGCTTGCTTCGGCTTCGGCCCTTGCTTCTTTCAAGCTTGAGAGGAAGAGCTTTTCCTCCTCTTCTTCTCCTTCGTTAATCTCGAGAGGAAGACCTTTGCCTCCTCTTCTTCTCCTTCGTTAAGCTCCTCCTGAGCTCCCTCCGCCTTCACGTGTTTCTTCCCTTTTTGACTTGACTTATCGCTCTAGCACGGATCCTTCGAGTCTTTCTTTGAGCCTTGCTTCGGTCCTCGCCAAGATTTTCTTCTCCCTTCAATACAAGAGAGAGAACGAGAGGGATGGCATGCCCCCCTTTAGGTCGAGCGCCTTCCCCTCTCTTGCTTCATTCACCTCCTTGCCTTGGTCCTCCTTTTGCTTCATCTCTCTCAAGATTCTCAAGGGTCGAGAGAGAGAGAGAGAGAGGAAGCTTGCTATGCTTCTCTTCAACACGAGAGAGAAGAGAGAGATTTGCTTGCTCAAGAGCGAAAGAGAGGAGAGCTTCGTTTCTTGCTCCCCTTGTGTCGGTTGGAGATCGAGAGAGAGAGATTGGCTCGACCTCCTCGCCTTGTTTCCTTGTTAACTCTCCTTGCAACTCCTCGAACCTCCCTTATCTTCTCCTCGCTTATGCCCTAAAAAAACCCATATTTTTAATAACTCTCCTGAGTAGCGCCGGCGTCACTGACGTGGCATGAACCGGCTCCATGACGTGGCAGGTCAGATTCCGGAGCAGCGCAAAATTTGCCGACATCAGTGCCGAATCTCTGCGCAAGGAGATGCTAAGCGATTTTCGCTTCAGTGGCGCACTCGTCGGAGTTTTTCCCTGGCCGCCATGAGCGCTTCTTCTCCTCCTTCATCTTATGCTCGCTGCCAGCCCTTACTCGCCATGCAGTTTTCTTTTGGCTTCATACTCAAAAGCCCTAGTGTATTTTGCCCAATGGGCGGACATACCTTAAGTGGGCGGCCTTTTTATTTAGGGTCATGGGCTTTGACCCTTCATTCTTAAGGGTACCACATTTAGCATACATTTTGGCACTGCCTTACCCGGAGTCAATGCATTCCGAGAGGTCACATTACGAACATGAAGCTCTTCATGCAATTTTCATACTTTATGAGAACACCAAGCTTGGCGTACATGTATATTTTCGTAGTGACGCTGGTGGCAGTATACCCTGCTTAGCAATGCACTGCAAGAGATAACATTTTGGTCAAATTCTCCTTGAGCAGTTACTCTTTTGCATCCCAAAACCGTGGCTGCAGCTCATTGACCGAGCGGACCGGAGTGGTACGGAACCGTCCCCCGGTGAATCTTTATCGGCCAATATCTTGGTGACCGGGTCTCCGATCACTGATCTGAAAAGACCGAGGCGCTCCAGAAAGTGAGCACTTCAGGCCCGTACATTCATTTCATTTCTATCACCTCAGCTACAGTTGCCCAATCTGGTACTGATCTGCAATCGATTTAAACTTTAAACTGCCATAACTTCTTCACCGTAGCTGCAATCGACGAGCCATAAAGACAGGCCGGTAGAGCACTTCAAGCACTGCAGTTCTAGATCATAATCTTCCTTGTGTGGTTACTTCAAGCATAATCATTTTTGGCATCATTGAGGCATCTGTTGACCCTTTTAAGACACATATGGTATACAATAATCATTAAGCTTGGCTTGTTATCAAGCCCTGATCACTGTTCACTTAATCAAGTAGGCTTTCAATAAGCTTGATTTGCATCTTCTTGGAATATTTATTAGCATGGGAGCGGAGCTGTACGACAACGCAGCAAAGCAATTTTAGCCTCATTACAGCTTGCATAAAGACCTGCTAGAATATCGCAAGCATGGTTTGCAGATTTTGCTGAAAGGATGTGAGGAAAAATGGTGCGCTTCACAGACAACGCAATCAATGCATGAGTCTACGCATCCTTAACATCCCAACGAGCTTGTTCTGCCGTAGGCAAAACAACTCTAACAGCTACAATCCTTGCAGCAAGACCTGCAACATCCTCCACATCGCCTACATCCTCAGAACTAGGACGTACATCAATGCCCTGCACAATGTTCGAGACACCCTTTGACACAAGAACATGTTGCATCATATAAGCCCACATAGGGTAGTTGTCCCCATCCAACCTTTCCTCGGCACCAAACATCTTGAACACATTTGTGTTGTTGTTGTCACCCATGGTAAATGTTGCACCTGATGTGAAAACTGCCCAAAAATAGGAGAAACGGAGTGGGAACAACCTGTGCTATATAGCACAAACCGTAGAACTATAAGGCACCTGTTATGCAAAAAACGGCACTAACAGAAATTCTGCACAAAATGACAAAATAGCCGGTGCAGTACTGCCTGTAGTGGAAACAGAGGCCAAAATGGGCCCAAATCAAAATTCTGAGCAGACCAGCCTCTACAAGCTCTCCCAAAATATTTGTCAACCTACGAACGCTTGCCAAAGCTCACTGAAATCAGAGAAAGTGAGCAGGTGTGTGTTGGAGCAGCTGGTGACTAAGCCCGAGAGGACGTAACCTGCTCTGATACCAATTGTTGGAATTAGGGTTGCAGAGAAACTCACACAGCTTGGAGAAGACGAAGGAAGCTCAAGGCACACAATAGAGAGTGTGTTACTTAGTGTGCAATGGAAAGATGGATAGCCCTAGAGTGATGGGCATATATATACAATGCACGGGGGGAAAAAACTCCTAAAGAGGGAAAAAATGCCCCCGCGATCCTAGTGTGTTCACACACATCACTAACACATGTATATGGTAACACTCACCACTATTTGTCAGCAATAAAAAATCCATGCTAGGAACAAACCAGGCTAGGGGATTTGAGGCTCTCTGAGATCTTCTAGTAGCTTTGTCGTCTAGAGAATTTACCTACAAAAAAACATGCTTTTGAGTTGTCTGCACAGGAGGCAATACAACAGAGAATGTGACCTTCCACAATTCAACCTCTTTTACTGGCTATCTATGCATCTTAGTCTCATTGAAGACACCATCACTACTAGGGATAATTGATTGACCCTTTAGATCCGAACAATAGCCATCCAATCCATGGCCACAACCCATAATGGCCAATAGAGATGAATTTCTAATATATTGGATCTAGCTTAGCACTAAGCTCCTTAGATACATGTGCATAAGCTTCATAGCTAAATGCCCTTAGTTTGTTATACGACAACTTATTTCCTTACTATAACTCCTGAGGCACACAAAACTGCAATGATGCATGTGGTGATCTATTGAACAAATAAACTAGTATAAAGTACTTTTTCCCCAAAACCTTGTATTAAATATTCTTGTGATATCATAGACACGGTTCACTCTTGAATTGTCCTATTCATTCTCTTAGCAACACCATTTTGAGGTGGGATATAAGGAGCAGTGAACTCACACCTAATTCCACTTCATGCACAAAACTCTTTGGAGATGTATTCTCCACCATTTTCTGAACGTAATGCCTTCATCTTCTTACCATACTAAGTTTCAACACTCAAAAAGAATCTCTTAAATCAAGAGAACCTTCAACTTTACTGCATATCCCAAATTGTGTGTGTTGTTTGATGAATGTCACAAAATATGATGCACCACAAAGAGACTGCACCGACATGGAGCTGCATACATCACTATGTACTACAAGCTCTAAGATGTGTGTGTGTGTGTGTGTGTGTGTGTGTGTGTGTGTGTGTGTGTGTGTGTGTCTCTCTCTCAAATGAAACAAAAGAAGCACATGTTTGCTTCCCATACTAGTAGTTTTCATAGAAATGAAAAGGAAGATAAAGCAGGCAAATAACCCAAATGAGAAAGAGTTTCCATTCCTTTCTTGGACATATGTCCCAATCATCATTAAGTGCATAGTTTAAGGAGGATAGATTAGGCTTGCATTCATGATGATATGGAGAGCATCAAGTGTAGCCAAGCTAAACACAACTAGGAGACTTAGTGCATAATGAAAATGAGCATGAATTGGATTGATTATTGAACTAAAGTACAAGTACATAGTGAGCCAATATATAGGCTTCTGGAGGGCCCATGGGGGTCCACCTCAAAATATGTAAGTGTAGCACGTGAGTTTACCCGGAGGGGTTTTTTATATACCAAAGAGTTACAAAATAACATGTACAAGAGGGGTTTAAAAATGGAAAGTTGAAGAATCTACATGTTTATGAAGGAAGAGGGGTCTTTTAGTTCATGATGAAGTGTGTGTGTGTGTAGAGGGGTTTTAAAAATACCTCTTGAACGCACATGCTATAGGTATTTCTGAAAGGTGAACCAAAGAGTTCCAAAATAACATGTACAAGAGTGTAACTCTCTTAGAGCTTGTAGAGGGGTTTTAAAAATACCTCTTGAATGCACGTGCTATAGCTTCATATGAGATCATAGATGATGGAGGGCATCAAAATCAGCCCAGATCTCTTCTTGGTCATTCATGCTTCTCCATGAACTGAAAGTGGTAGACAAGTATAGTGGGCAGATACATTGAATCTAGACAAAGGGAAGTAAGGGGAGATCCCCCATGGTGTGGGCTTAGGCACAAAACGAAAAAATCCTCCCCTTTTTGTGTCTAAGCACATCAAATTTCAAAGAGACCTTCTAGCAAAGTCTAAGTCACCCATCTAGTTAGGTGTACAAAAGAGTGTTGCCCCTAGGGAGTGGTTATAGTAGAGTGTAGGCCAAAAACCACTCCCCTTGAGAGTGGCAGACAACAAGGGTGTAGAGAAAAAATTCCTCCACTAGACACTTGTAATTAACTAGGGTGTAGGATAATTTTAGTGTCTCCGAATCTGTGTAGCACACTCCTCCATTGTCTTCATCACTAGATTTTTCAGTTATGTTGACTTTGTTGGACAAGTTATTTTCCCAAGCTTGATCATGATCGGGTCCAATTGAGTCAAAATAGATGACATGTGGATGAGGTCATATGCACCTACTACTTAGGATTTTTTTTTTAGTTTTTAACTTCCTAAATCAATCCTTAGTGAAGAAGCAAGTTGATAGAGAGTGCATGTGAAGTATTGAATGATTGAAATTCTCCTTGATATTTTAGTTTGTAAAATAGTCCTTTCGTTTAAGAGCCTCATATGGGTCCATTTCATTAACACTTGTTTTCTACCAAAATAGAATAGTTAAGTGTTATTTTTTTACGGGTTGAATAAAATATCATGAATTTCTTTTTTTTTTTAATTCCAAAATAATTTTGAGGGCCTTTTGTAAACTACTTTTAGTGTTTGTATAAATTGTCTCCTTACACTGTTGAACATATCATGATAAAGAAAGGAACCCATAAAGAGTGCTTTATAAAATTGTAGGCGAAGCTTTGAAGAGTAGTATCCTTTTTTTTTTTTTAAAAGCAAAACTCACAATTGTGAGTGAATTATATTGAACAACCCAAAAAATTACAAGGTTTTGTCATGCTTTTGTTAAGCCATGACGTCACCCAGAGACCATACTTACATCGGCTATGCTTAGAAAAAATAATGAAGTGTTTAAAAAATCAAGGTGAGGAGACACTAAGGCCTCTAACTTCTAAGTTAAGTGGGGATGAAAGTTAAGGAGAGTGAATCTAAATGAGTGCCCACAACCATATGACATTTTTGTTGTTTTATAATATATTCATTTTATATTACAAAGGGCTTCACTTGAACTAATTGATGAAAAGTGCACACTACACATTAACATTTTAAAATAAAATAAAATTAAAATAAATAAAATTTTAGCATTTTGTTTTGTTGTAATATATATAGCAATTATACATACATAATCAATTATATATTACACATGAACTATAAGAAATGTGCACACTTCACATTAGCATTTTAAAACAACATAGAATTTAAAAAAGACAAAAAAACAATAAAGTGGAGAGATGTTGGCAAACTAAAACTAAAAAATATTTTAATGCCATAAAAAAGAATAGATTTTATAAATAAAAGAAACAATAAAACAGTTTGATGAAATGAATACTTATAAAAATTTTAAATGGAATGACTCTTTGTAAATTAAAATATGTAAAAAAAGTTCATTGAGTCAATACTTCATATCATATTCTTTGTTTTCTAAAGCTTTTTTTCAATGTGTCAAAGAACTGAATGAAGCTTTTAGAAATAACATTAAAAAAAAAAAGCTTTCTCTTCAAAACTTTTAAGTCCCTTCTAAGGACACATGTCAAGCAATTAAAATTAGATGACCTTAACCGTATGGGTGCTAAGGTCTTTAGAGGTCAAAAATAGAAGACTCATTATTTATACAATTTCTTCATATTTTTATAAGTTTTATCTAATAGAAAATGACTTTGAGGTTGTATTTAATTGGGTAAAGTTGCATGTGTTTAATAACAACTTTCATGCATTTAATACACAACTTTCATGCATGTGCTTGAAATATAAACTTTGTTTTTATTATTTTGAGTTGCAACATGCGATATAGATATGTTATATGCTATGCAAGCAATACTTAAGATGACACTTATTGATGTTTGTGAAAAGTATAAGTACAATATTTTGCTACATTACAAAGCTAGCACATTGAGAATTCTCATATTTTACACGAGAGACATTAGCTATTAAAATGAGCATAACTTTGTAACTTTTTGTCAGTATCAATAAATCATAGCAAATTCCTCAAGAACAGCCCCATTAGAGCATTACATGCTTTATTAATCACAACTTAATTTTTTGATAAATTTTGTCTCACAAAATTTCAAAATACACCTCAATTGATAGGATTTGTGGAAGATTAAATCCTAACGAACATGCATTTGATTGGTTTTAACTTATACAATCACTTTAAATCATGGCTTTGTACTAAAACCACATTGATTCTTTAATATGACCATAAATTACCTCCTAATGTGCATTTTGAAAATTACAATTGTTTTACTTATATTTATGATAGACATGAAAACTACGCTTTAAGGATAATTTTTATCTTTTTCAAATGTTATTACCTATTAGAACATACTCATTAATATGATAAATATTTCTTTTAATGAGAAACTATAGGCTTTTTATTAAATTCTTGAGAAACAATTTTGTTGAAATTTTAAACTTGAAACTTTTCATGATTCTCATGAATGAGGCAATGTTTTTTGCAAAAGTCGATGCTATCGGTGATCATTCTCAGAAACCATCATTTAGTGTACAATCAAAAAAAGAAATATGGTGGTTAGGAGCTTTTGAAGTTTCGAAAGAGACTCATGAGGTGTTGGCATGGGTCTTCTCTATGATCCCGTGGATCACAGAGGTTATTAAGGCACAACTAGAGGGAGAAAAGCTAGAAGTAGATGGAGTAGGTACATTTGATGTTGAGTGGCAATTGTATAAGATTTATTTTGACATTTAAGAAAATCCTCAATTTTCTTCATATCATTGATTTTTTTTATTTTGGCAATCCTCATGTTATATGACAGTATTAATAATATACAATAAAAGTGGAAAAGAAAAATTAAATTATAACCTCATGCCATATTGACAAAACAAACATGGACGCTTACTTTTTTGTTTTCTTCTTCTTTTTGGATAAACTAGTGTTTCTAGGCAATCCAAAGACACTCACTAGGTGGCTAAGGAGGTTAATCTTTGTCTGAGAGGATCATAACCTCTATCAACAAGCTCTAGGGTTTCACTAACTGACAAAGCCTCATGTAAGGAATCACAGACATTGCTCTTTTCCTCTTGCTTTTCTACAATAAGTGGGTCGGCAACCACAATGATTGCATCCTCCTTGTCACCTACTTCTTACATTGGTATGCATATATTCTTCATATCATATTTTTTTCCAAACTCATAATTGTGAGTAAATATATTAAAATCATTATATAATTTACATCGTTAACTCAAGCTCATGTCGAGCCTTGAGAAATCGTTTGATATATCATGAAACTACAGAGCGCCTGACAAAGGCAAGCCATAACCTATATTCCTTCATACATCATTAGAAATCATGAAGACAATAATTACACGATTCCACTTATCCTTGTTCTTTCTTTTCCCAATGCCCATAATCGTTTTCCTGCTTTCTTGGATAATCTTCAAGAAGTTGGCTAGGGACAGGTCCTTACGTTTCCTAGTCTTCTAGACTTGCTAAAAGTAACAGAATCTAACAATATGTGTAGACACAAGTAAAGCCTAGCTTTCCATCAGCCTCCCTCCTGAGAATAGATCATTCTTGTAAAACCCTGTTTTCTAGTTCCTTTGAACCCATTTACATATCTTGCATGCCAAGCTGCTAATTGTAGGACATTCCGTGAATAGGTGAGAGAGATCCTCACTTGACATTTTGGATCTGGGACATCTATCTAAGCCAACACCTCTAGTAAGAATCTTTTCCCTTGTTGGTAAAGATCCTCAAAGTACCTTCCACACAAAGATCTTCATTGCCATCGGCCACTGAGGTTTCCAAATGTTATTAGCACAACTGCCACCCATCTCAAACCCACCATTGTATGTCCCATAGCTTGTTTTTGGGGGAGAACCAATCCGTCATGAGCATTAGAGTATAGTATTTACTCTTAGTTTGTGTTTTGCATAAGTGATTGCTCTTGGGCCATCTCCAAGATTTTCAATCTAAATCAGACTCACATATTGGCATCAAACATTTTTCCAACCTCTCAAAAACTCTACTAATAAGAAGCCTTTCAATGCCATTGAGGTAATTGAGGTAAACTTGGGTAGCCAGTTGTTTTGCATTCTTTTATCTCTTATTGTTGTTGTCCCTGAACTAGGCCAGGTGTTGAAGGCCTTTGTTATTAACCTTTCTAGAAATTTCTCTCCATAATGGGCTCAAAAGTTTGTTTCCTACTTTACAAAGGTTAGGGGACCAATGTGTAATGGAGTTTTGAAAGTACCTTGTCATTTCTCCCCACTCTACTGTTTTTGTTGCTTTGGTACAAATACATACTAGCTTACACGTTGTGCCACCCAATCTCAGGCATGCCCATCGAGGGGCTAGCAATTTGTCTTGCACCTGGCCACCTTCAGAAAAAATCGTTGCCTTGTCAATCATAGCCTTTGCCCATACTGCACATGCTTGTTCTTGCTTGACTATCAAAACCACAAATTTGGCACATTGGGCCTCTACATGAATAGTAGGATTGAGTATCCCAATGTGATTCCAATTCCACCTTGATCTATTGGCCTAGCAATAGACTCCAATTTGTTCCACTCCGAGGGCATCAAGTCTTTGGTGCTATTTTCCACAAGAATCTTTTCACTAGTTTCACGAATCTTTCTAGTTGAATTTGGTTATCTTGAGAAGTGGACCAATAAAGGCAATGTATGAGAGCATAAAGCAAATTAATTACTCTAACTCTACTTGGGAATGAAAGAAACACATACTCCCACCTTTTCATCTTGCTCTGTACCTCATCTAAGACCCACTGGAACCTTTTCTTGTTAGTGATGTCTCTCCTGAGCAGGGCCTCGGGTGTCAAAAAATCTTCCCTTTTGATATAATCTCCCTCATTATAAGGATGCGTCGAACGAGTTGTTTTCTGAGAGAGATATCAGCCTTGTGCTCTTAATATTTCACTTTGATCTCCGAGGTAATCAAGAAGGCTCTGGAGATTGTGCAAAAATTAATCATATCATTTCTTAACTACACAATGAACATAACCTCAAAATTTTGTTTCTATCTCCTTTTTTCTTTTTTTGTAAAACTCACAACGATGAGTATATTATATTAGTTTAACCAAAAAATTATAATCATGCTCGAGCCAAGCCATGACATCTCCCAACACCCACAAATACATCGGCTGACAAGGGAGCCACCCCGCAACACTTTGAGAAGGACCTCTTCTTGAGCAAGGACCCTAATAACTATCCACACATTGTTGCATCAATCTCCCTATTCCACTCATCAAAGTTCATTTGTTTTCCCATGGGGACAAACTCTTCCCTCCTTTCTTGTAAAATCTGTGTGAACCTGGTTGTTTCTAGGGCGTTCTTGAATACTTGACAGTTCTTGGTCTGCCATAAGAATCCTATCTTCTAGGTCTTTTGAACCCACTTGCAAACATTTCCTACCATGCCAATTATCATCGGACACTCCTTCAACGAGTGCGGGAGGCCCTCGTTAGGCGTTCTACATTGCGAGCATCTATCAAGACCAGTACCTTTGGCTAGTATCTTCAAACCCGCAGGTAAGGCCCCCCGCATAACCTTCCAAAGAAAAACCTTCATTCCAAGTGGCAAAAGAGGGGACCAGATGTTCTTCATGATTGTCACCCATTTTCATTCGAGCCATTGCTTGCCCCACTGCTTGTTCAGGGGGGGTAGCCAATCCGTCGAGAACATTAGGTTGTTGTACACATCCTTGGTTTGCAGTTGAAGGAAATGTCTGTTCTTGGGCCACCAACATGCCTTCCACTCAAACGTGGATTCGCAGTGGGGGCAAGCAACCTTTGTCTAGCCGTCCTAAAGCTCTATTGACCAGAAGACTTTTAGTCTCGCAGAGGTGGAATTGGGAGGCAGTTGATCTATTCCTTTCAATCATTTGATGCTAGATACCCAAAACTCGTTATTTTGTTTCTATCTCTTAAAATTGTTTCAGAATGCCAACGTTACCCTTCACCTTGTTTTAGATGATATATTTGTTTATGGTAGGTCCCATTAGGAACAATTATGCCTTTTGTTTAAGTTTGTGCATAGACACACACAATTTGCGAAGGAAAATAGATGCAAATGTTTCACAAAAATAGTTTTTTGTTTTGGCTATATTATATGTGTAGAGAGGATTCAGATGGCGCTCGAGAAAGTGGAAGCTATTCTCAAATGGCACGTGCTAATCTTAGGGAGCTACAGATTGTTCATAGTATTTCTTGCATGTGGCTTTATCTAGAGTGCCGCCTTTGCCATTTGAAGATGGCATAGGGTAGAGGTGCCAGTAAAAGTACCGGCCCTTCTTTAGGACCCGGCCCACCCCCAAAAAATATCACCAAAATGCACCAGATTAGAGACAAGAAAGCTTGACTGCTTTTGTGGTTAGCATAGCTTTTCGAGAATCTTGGTCGTTGCTTGTTGGCAGTTTTGAACCTAATTACCCCCTTAATGGGTTTGCAACTCACCCCCATTGTTATACAAAAAATCGTATTCCGTATCACGTTTGAGGTAGCAAGCACCATTTGAGCTGCTGATTTTTGTTGCAGGCGTGCGCACTCATGGTGCATCTTTTGCACCCTTCCCCACTCAAAATGGCTAACGGAAGCTCTTGCTAGATGCGTTGAGATTTTGGCGTCTCTAAACCGGCTCCTCTACCCTATAGAAAATTACAACTGAATGAGCTTAGGCCGGGTTCAAACGAGCCCAGTGGTAGATACTTGCTTTTGTGACTACCTCCATTAGTCTGTTGATACTAGATAGAGGCATATGGTAGAATAGTATTAGCGAGAAAGCTTCTCAACCAATGATGATACTGTAGCAGGAAAGTCTCAAGCACCATAGCCCATGTTTTGCACTCTTCCAAGGGGATGTCGCCCAGATAACTGTGAGTTCGGAGAGAAACATAATTCCTTTTGCCGAATCGAAGCGCGCATAGAGATTGTGCGCTCCTTCCCCACATTTTGTTGATGGTCAGTCTAAACCTAGCCTTATTTGAAACATTCCTACTTCATGTTATATAATTATTTGTATTTAAAATTCTCAATGTATTGTTCACCCTTTGACTTAGTAAAGTAGGAGATGCGAAGGGAAGGGAGTATATTGCACACACAATTTGCGAAGGAACGAAGATGCAAATTTTTGCAGAATAAGTTTTTTGTTTTGGCTGTATGATATCTGTAAAGAAAATTCAGATAGTGCTTGAGAAAGTGGAAGCTATTCTCAAATGACCTGCGTTAATCTTAGGGTACTAGAGATTTTTCATAGTATTTCTTGCATGTGGCTTTATCTAGAGTGTTGCATTTTCAATTTAAAGATGGTATACAGAAAATTATACGCGAATGAGCTTAGGCTTAATTCCTCTGAACCCAGCCTTATTTGAAACATTTCTACTTCATGTTCTCGATTCTCAATGTATTATTCACCCTTTGACTTAGTAAAGTAGGAGATGCGAAGTATACTTGGACAGATTTGATCTGACTTTCAACCATGTGAATCTCGTTAAGTCACTCGGTAGCGCAAAAGGTGCGTGTAAATTTGGTGAACAGCAGAGGACAAAAGTAAATAGTGCACTGTCGAATATATAGGCGACATAAACGTGTCAAGGCCGCAAGAATGATGTTAAGTTGTTGTGGTTGCGAGCCGCGGCTGAAGAGGAGAGATTTCAATTGACTCAGGAGCTCGTGCCTTTGAAGTTGTTCCTCTTCCGTGTGTACATCCTCCGGTACAAATGGTCGTCTACTACTCCTCCTCCTCCTCCCCCCCCCCCCCTCCCAAAAACCAAAAGTCAAGGAGTTATCTCTTGCCTCTTCCCCCTTGCACAACATGCATGCACAAGAAAAAGACTCCGTTTTCCTACATGAGAAAATTTCTAAATCTTCTTACGAGAGGTCTTGAGTTCAACTCCCCTCGTCAGCTAGATATAACGACATTAAAACTCTCTTCTTCTTCTTCTTCTTCTTAAATCTCTCTCTCTCTCTCTCGCGCGCGCCCAAGAAGCACACGTGCCTGAAGAAAAGGATCACATGGGCGATATGGGATCACGAAAGAGAAGCAAGAAGAAAAAAAAAAAAAGAAGAGAGAGAAGCGACCTTTTGAAAGTTTTTTTAATAAAACTTGAGAGAGAAGGATTCAAAACAGAGAGAGAGAGAGAGAGAGAGAGAGAGAGAGAGAGAGAGAGACTGTGATACTTTGAAAGAGCTATAGCATAGGTGGACTCTGGGGGCGCGTTGGCTTGGCAGCCATTTCGAGTGAAAAGCGCATATGCTTAATCTCTCTGTTTTCACGTTGAAGAAGGTTAGAACACGCCCAGTCGTCGTGAACGCTTACAAAACCGCGTCCAATTTGATATTGCCTTTGCCTCCTTCCCGTCCCCCTTCGCTGTTATATTCGACGGACAGGCCTTCTCAATCCACCGGCTGTAAGGTTTTGGATCTGTAGACGCAGGCGCAGTTCAGCTGCACAGGTCTCTCTGCATTAAGTGCTCGTCTCTCTCTCTCTCTCTCTCTCTCTCTCTCTCTCAACTCAACACTCTGCAGCTTGGATCAATACACCTCTGCCCCTCTTCGGATATGAAAGCCCAATATGCAGGCGGCGCAGGAGATAGGGATCGAGCCTTGCTCGCTGACACGTCGTCGGCCCCCCTCTCTCTCAAGGCTCGTGAAACGGCCTCCCTTTCGCTCAAGCGCATTTTCGAGCGGCAGCTGCAGCAGCAACAGCGCTCTTTGGATTTTACCGTTCATTCAAGCTCAGCTATAACCAACGATTCAGATGTCAATATTGGTGATAGTCATGACTGGCAAGTTGCCATTAAGCCTGCAGCTGCCAGCGATCAGCCGGACCTGGACCTCAAACTGGCGCCTCCTTCTACCTCCTACACGGTAAAACACACACAAGTTTTCTCTCTCTCTCTCTCTCTCTCTCTCTCTCTCTCTGACCCGTATACTTTTTGAACTGATCAGATGGTTAACAACCATATTGCCGACCGTCACGTCATCGGCAGCGGCCCACTCACCATGTTCTACTCCGGCACTGTTTGTGTGTATGAGGATATCTCCGCAACCAAGGTATTCTAATAACCCCACATACACTTCCTTGCCCATTGATCATCTCTCACGAACCTGCTTGTGAATTGATGCAGTCATGAATGTTAAACATTGCAATATGTGCAGGCACAAGCCATACTGCTTCTGGCTTCTGGAATTAGTGAAGGCGATTCCTATCGAGCAAGCTACACGAATAATAGTGCACGCATTATGATCAAAAGCAGGCCTCCAACACCATCAGTACTATCCGTTCGGAATGCTGAGACAGCTGCTGCTGCGCCCGCACCGGCCACAAGTAGCAGACCTGCAAAGGCTTGCCGTCGGTCCCAAGCGGGTAAGTTGAATGGTCAATATAAGCAATTATAGCGTGTGCTCAAGAAGAGTTTTTGAGGGAAGGGCTAGCTAGCGTCTCCTAGAAGAATCAGTAAACAATCGGGGCTCCACGTAGGAAAAGGGAGCCTTTTTCAATGTTCTTCATACAATGCATAATATCATGAGCTTTTGCTCGGGAGGCACGGCATACCTAGCTAGGTACAATTGGGGGCAGGGACCGGCGGGGGGCGGGGGCGGCAGTGGTGGTCCCCTGCCCTCGTCTATAAGCGTCACGGGAGAAACTCAAGGGATCTACGGTGGATGTTCAATCCATCGTTGATCCCATCTTTGGGTATCAAAAAAATTAAGGCCCCCAACTGTCCGCATCGCGACTTGCCCTCGCCACCTCCTGCTCCGTACACGCACTACCTATCCAACCCAACTGTCGCGATTGCTTGAAAGGTGTGTAACCGTAGTACTATATAACTATGTCCCCCCCTGTTGCATCGATCCAACGGCCCAAAGCCCTCCCCGCCCTGCCAATAACGCGCCAACCGTAGATCCCTTGAGTTAGACCCTGTGTCATTTATAGACGAGGGTCCCCTGCCCCCAATCGTACCTAGTTAGGTATGCCGTGCCTCCCTCAGAGAAGCTCATGATGTTGAGGTGAGCCATAATGTGGGAATTATTCTGTCCAAAACTTTTTGTGAATTATTAAGGCCTTTTAAGTTCCAACTCTGCACCTAAAAACCCCTTAAAGCGAAAACATTTATGTGTGTATGAGAGAGAGAGAGAGAGAGAGTGTTGTACTAACCAAGTGCCATTACATCTTCAGAACTTCCATTTGCAAGGAAAGCATCACTTACACGCTTTTTGGAGAAGAGAAAAGAAAGGTGTGTGCCTCACCAAATTACCACCTACATTTTACAGTACAAGTTAGAAAATTAAATTACAAAGCAAAGTTATCTTTTGCAGCTTAATTAGGGGTTGCTTTGTGATTTAATCACACACATATGCCTTGATACATATGGATTTTTCTTTGCGCAGGATAGAAGAGAAGCCAGTGGCTGCTAATAAAAGTACCACCTCCTCAACAGAACGTCCTCCTAAAAGACCATGCTCGGCATCTTCACTGCACCAATCCTAAACCTTAGTTCTTCTAACCAATTGTAGCTGGAATATCCCATTTATATACCTTGTAACAAAAGGCCCTATTTGCATTGTTAATCAAATGTAAATGACCCCTTTCTACAACTAACCATTAATAATTAAACGTTATCTCACCATAAATCCCTCTAACCAAATAAAAAAAAAATATTTTTGAACAAGATGTGAATGGGTTCCTTGTAGCTGGTTGAGTACTTCCTTTACTCCTTTAGATTTTCATAAGTCGGCATAAACCATGAATTTTGTGATGCCTCTAATATTCCTCATTATTAGGGTACCCCAAAATATTCAACTTCGGTGATTCACACCATACACTTATCCTATTGACTCCAATACCAATTCATTAATCTTTTTTTTTCTTTTATGCAAAACTCACAATTTGTGAGTGGATTGTTGTATTAAGCATAGCATAAAATTTACAAAACAGTCTCAAGCTCATGCCGAGCCTTGAGGTGCTGAAGATTACAAACTAGATGTCTATCGGCTCTCACCGAGGCTAATTAATCATAACCAATGAACTATAATTATGGGCTTTTACTTCTTGCAGGTTGACAACATGGCATGGGTAGCCCTAGACAAGTCTCCCGAGTCTTCCTTGCTTTCGAGCGTATAGATCATCACTCTGCTTTCTTGTATAATATTTGAGAATCTTGCTACATCAATGTCTCCCTCAAACACACGGTAGTTCCTAGCCTATCATATATGGTGAAAGAAGAAGTACTTGACAATTTGAGCGCAGATAAGAAGAGCAGGGCTTCCCATCTTCTTGCCACCACAAGGACCACATTAGTCGTTTTTCTACTAGCAAGGTTTTGTCAAGGGAGACGGTTTTTCAAGTCAAAGTCCATTGTAAGAATTTTGAAAATGGATTTTGTTAAATCTTGTTGAGGGAGCCTTTTCTCCATTTTAAGTCAAGCTATAAGAATCTCGACACAAAAAAATAAAAAATCATGGAGCACCCCTACTCTGCTGCCTCACTACGTGCCATGGCACATGCATAATATGATATATTATACCTATCTCACTCTTAATTATTTCTTATATGTGGGAGTAAGTGCTACAATATACATAGTGTGATATATGCAAAACGGATGCGTCGACTGTAGTCTTGTATATACCTCGCTAGAGCGTTGTAACCCAAAATGTGACATGTTGCATGTTTTCTCTTATTAAAACATGCTTAATATGGATTAAGAATGTATAAATGTCAGTGGTTTGAAGTGGCAAGCTCGTCTTACCTATACAAAGTCACCTACGGACAATCTCAACCAAAAATAGCAGGTTTCATGCATAGCCATCAAAGATGTATCCCAAAAAAATTCCAAGTGAAAAATGGAGATTCAACATGTACTATGAGTTTAAGAGAACGTTTCCACAAATCTAAGAATTTTTCCTAGCTTGTTTGGGTTTTTTACAAAAAATAAATTGGTATTTTTGGGTTAAAAATGGCCATCAAATGACCAAAATGACCCAAAATAGCAACAAACAACTCAAAATGCCACATTAACGATGATTTTTCCATTGATCAAGCTAGGGGTGCTTATAGAGCCAAAAATTAGCTTATTTGGCCATTTAGTGAAGGAGATACAATAGTTCTAAGTAAAGGTGTTAGTGCAGTCTCGTGTTGCTTCGGCCACCCCATGTTCGAAGCTGTGACGCCACTAATTAGAGTTTTATCTCTTCAAATAAGCATTTGAGCTTGTCTAATGAAGTGGAAAAATGAGTACTGTATCAACTTAATTGGAAGCTAGGCTACACCAAATTATCACGCACACAAGAAGTTTGAGTTGACTATGATTTGATCTTGGTTCTTTTTAAGAGTGATGTGTTCATGACTAGAGCTTTGTCTTTTCAAGTGTGTTGTTTGCTTCAAAGTTACTACGATTCACTTGATTTTTCTCTGAACCATCACAATCAAAGGCCCGAGATTTTCCTAGCCACACTATGTACTTCTTGACATGGTTTTCGGTGAACCCAACACAAATCAAAAAAATGTGAGGGTTCAAAAGATTCATTGAAGGTCTTAACACAAATATTCAAAGATATGGAGCAACAAGAGCAATAGGGGATGCGGTTTTATCCGGCCACAATGTAGATGTTTCAAGCCTTTGTTGTGTTTATGGAGCTACAACAAGCTACTCAAAAAGAGCTAAAGCTCTTCAATTAGTGGTGAACAAAATGGACCAATTTGATTGGTAAAGATATAACAAAGTATCTTTGTGGGTATGTAAAGGAGATGGAGCTACATCAAGTACATGAAGCGGAGATGGTACAAAGTTTTGAGCTAGTTATGGTTCCTTAGATCTAAAAGCATGTAAGGGGAATTAGAAAGAGACATGATGGAACGTAGGAAGAATCCAAGTTAGCCTTTAAGGAATATTTTTTCATGCAAGACTCTAAAAGGGTGACAAAGAGAACATTTTTAGAGTGGGTATTTAGGCCAAAAGAGGGACTTTCACCTACCAAAATTCTAAGGGAATTTGAATGGCTTCATGATCAATTGTTAAGGACAAAAAAAAATAACTTGAATTTTGAGAAGACATAGCTCTTTTTGTAGGCTAGATTCAAGAGAAGTTGGAGTTACTACTTGAGGACAAAGATATTGACCAGGGCCTAAACATTAATTGAAATGAGGTCAAGATGCAGTATATTGCTAGCTAAGAGACAATGACAAAGAGACAAGATGTTAGTCAACCCTATTCAAGCCCCAAGAATTCCTGAGAGTTCCATGAAGCCTGTTATTGTGGTTCCAAAGAGTGATAAATCCATCTTAGATGATATTCAACGACAAAGAGACAAGATGATAGTCAACCCACTCAAGCCCCAAGCATTCCTAAGAGTTCCATGAAGCCTATTATTGTGGTTCCAAAGAGTGATAAATCCATCTTAGATGATATTGTTAAAGGGAAGGGCCAACCATCAAGCCACCATATACATGAAAGACCTCAAAACAGAGAAGGCTTTATCCACAAATGCATATATGGTGTGATAGTAACTAACCATGAAAAGAGGGATTGTGAAAGTTTTAGAGATGCTTTGAGGAAGGATCTTTTTTTCTTTAAAGATGAAAGGATTTACTTAAGTGAAATAGGTAAGCCCTTTGGGACAAACTTTGGCAAAGGAGAGATGAAGAAGCTAGTTTAGGACATGGCTAATAGCCATGCCATCTCAATGGTGGAGGAAGCCACCTATGGGTTGAAGGTAGAGCCTCTTAACGAAAAATAAGTCAAGGTTGCAAAAGAAGTATCTAATGAGATTATAAAATTGTGCTCATGCGCAATAGAATATGTTATGAAGGGTAAAACAACTAAAGAGGTTATGCATGAAGTCAAAGATTGCATTTGGATAGAAACAGGCTAGGATGACCACGTGATTCTGAAGGAGTACGAGCGGAAGTGCGACGCGAGAGAGAGTGTGAGAAGAAGAGCACGAAGATATGGTGAACTCGCTCTACTGTAATGTGTAGAGCATAGTGAGTTCTTATTAGGTTTTAACAAAAGAATATGTGTACATACCCACTTACCTGGGCGACCACATTGGGCTTTATACCCCAACAACCTCCAACTTAAAGTCCATGTGGTACTTTAAGTGTGAGAGAAGCTACTAAACAAGCTAATATACAAGAGATGTAGAGAAGTGATGTACTACCCTACACCTAACTGCTTGCGAAAATGCGCAAAGCTATCTGAGGGAAGTCCTTTTGTAAGTAGATCGGCAGGATTTTCTGTGGTGTGAACTTTGACAAGCTGAAGTTGCTTATCCTCGAGCATTTCCCTGATGAAATGATACTTCACATCCACATGCTTTGTCTTTGAGTGATAAACTGGATTGCGAGCCAATTGTATAGCACTTTGACTATCACAATATAACACAGGCATCTCTTCTTTGATTCCCAAATCTGTTACTAGTCGATTAAGCCAAATTGATTCTTTGCATGCCTCTAATGCTGCAACCTATTCAACCTCTGTAGTAGACTGAGTAACACAATCTTGTAATCTAGAACGCCATGATACTGCTCTACCAGCCAATGTAAAGACATACCCTGATGTAGACCTTCGATTGTCTAAGTCACCTGCATAATCTGAGTCTGTAAAACCCTTTACACTTAGCTCCTGACTCCCATAGCATATACGCATACTCTTTGTAGCTTTCAGGTATCTCAATATTCCTTTCACTGCCTCCCAATGTTTCTTGCCTGGGTTTGACATGTATCGACTTACTACTCCCACTACAAATGCAATGTCTAGGCGAGTAGCAATCATTGCATACATCAAACTACCCACTGCAGACGCATATGGAATCTTATCCATTTCAGCCTGTTCTTCCTTAGACATAGGACAATCTTGTTTGCTAAGTTTCACATATGGTGGCAATGGAACACTCAGTGCCTTTCCCTTCTCCATATTGAAACGTTGCAAAACCTTGTCAATATACTCTGTTTGAGATAACCAAATCAACTTCTTTGATCTGTCTCCCTCAATGCGCATACCAAGTATATGACTTGCCTCACCCATGTCTTTCATGTCAAACGATTTTTCCATCTTTGACTTCAAAGCTGAAATTTCTTCCAAGTGCTTGCCAGCAATCAACATGTCATCCACATACAAAATAAGGATCAGCCAACTACCATCCTTAGCCTTCTTTGTATATAGACAGTGATCGAACTCACTACGTTTGTAGCCTTGAAAAAGCATAAACTTATGGAATTTATGGTACCATGCCCTCGGTGATTGTTTTAAGCCATAAAGACTCTTTAACAACTGGCATACCCAATCTTCCTTGCCTTTCTCAACAAACCCTTCTAGTTGCTGCATGTAAATTTCCACATCTAAATCACCATGCAAGAACGCTGTCTTGACATCCATTTGGTGCAACACCAAATCTAATATGGCAACCAATGCAAGAAAGCATCTCAATGTAGTCATCTTGACAGCCGGAGAGAAGACTTCATCAAAGTAAATGCCTTGTTCTTGCTTAAATCCCTTGGCAACAAGCCTGGCTTTGTACTTTGGCTGACTATCATGAGCGGTGATCTTATACCTGTAAACCCATTTACAAGAAGGTAGAGCCTTTTTGCCCTGTGGTAATTTAACTAGCTTCCATGTCTTGTTTTTATGCAGAGCTGTCATCTCTGACTGCATGGCCAATTGCCAATTCCCGGAGTCCTTCATTTGCACTGCTTCCTTGTAACATGAAGGCTCATTGCAATCAGTCAACATGACATAATTCATAGATGGAACAAACCTATCAGGAGGTCGCGTGACACGTCCAGATCTACGCACAATAGGTGGCTCAGGCTCAGCCACAACCTGTGGTTCCACTCTATCCTGTCCTTGCTCCTCTTGAGCCCTGACATTTTGTCTTGCATGTGCAGGTCCATCTTCTTGGAAGAAAACTCTTCTAATCTCCTCAACCTTAATCTCTGGTTTAGAATGATATTTGGATTCATTAAAGTGAACATCATTGCTGCGGACAACCTTTCTGGATTCGGGATCCCAAAGTCTGTACCCCATCTCACCAGAATTACCATAGCCTAGAAAGATGCACTTTCTACTCTTTGGCTCAAGTTTGTTCCTAAATTCCTTTGGAACGTGAGTATATGCCTCACAGCCAAAGACTCTGAGATGCTTGTATGAGGGCATTTTGCTTGACCATACCATCTCTGGCACTGAATCCTTCTGCAAAACCTTGCTAGGAGATCTATTTACAAGATGAACAGCTGTTGATACAGCTTCAGCCCAAAACCCATTTGGTAGTTGTGCATTAGACAACATACTTCTGGCCTTCTCTTGTATGGTCCTATTCATCCTCTCAGCAACACCATTTTGAGGAGGATTGTAAGGAGCAGTAAGTTCACGTTTTATACCTTTTGACTCACAAAAGTCTTGAAAGGCCTTTGAAACATACTCTCCACCATTGTCAGTTCGTAAGCATTTAAGCTTCTTGCCACTCTGATTCTCCACAAGTGTCACAAACGTTTTGAAAACACTAAATGCTTCATCCTTGTGCTTGAGAAAGTAAACCCATACTTTCCTCGAGTAATCATCTATAAATGTCATAAATTAAGAAGCTCCCCCTAGAGATAGGTTAGGCATAGGTCCACACAAATCACTATGAACAAGTGCCAACTGTGTATCTCTTCTACTGCTTCTATGCTTATGTGGCTGATGTGTTTGCTTACCATACAGACAATGTTCACAAAATTCAAAATCATTAAATGAAAAGCCAGGAAAATAACCAGAACGAGACAAGATTTCCATTCCCTTCTTGGACATATGTCCTAACCGGCTATGCCACAAAGAAACGTTCGGCTGCTCGGTTACATTGATTACATTTTTAGAGACATTTGATACATAAATCATGTAAAGTCCTCCAGACTTTACTCCATGTGCTACTGTCATAGAACCCTTGGATATCTTCCACATGTTCTGTCCAAAAGTGGTGACATAGCCAGCATCATCAAGTAAACCTGTGCTGATCAAGCTCTTTGTAATTGCAGGAACATGTCTCACATTCTTCAGCTTTAAAGAAGAGACATTCTGAAACTTCAATTGAACATCTCCAACACCTAAGATCTCACATGTCTGCCCATTGCCTAGCCGAACATGATCTTTAGTGGTCACATAAGAAGTAAACCACTCCTTGTTTGGAGACACATGAAGTGATGCCCCTGACACTACAAGAGGTTGTGTGCTCTTGTGACGCTGCTAGCGACGGAAATACACTGGGTTTTTATAACCCCCGGCGTCGCTAAAACTGTCGCTACGAGCGTCGCTACGAGAGCGTCGCTATATAGAGACGCTTATAGCGACGCTCATAGCGACGATTATAGCGACGTTTACACAGAAGACTATAGCGACGCTCATAGCGACACTACAAAGCCATAAATAGGGACGGTTATAGCGACGCCCGAGAGAATTTTTTTTTGGGTGGCAGGGCATTGAATGCCCTGCCACCCATCAACCATATTGTACTTGATTCACTTTTTAAAAAAAGTGCAAGGGTAGATAATAGACCCAAAATAGTCACCCACAAGACGCATTGTTTGCAAAATTGACAATTGCACACATCATAGGCAAAATGAATTGATTGGCAAATGTAATAATGACAATTGTACAACATCATAGGCATAAAGAATTGATTGGCAAAAGGAACTGCGGTGACAAATGTAATAATATACATGGTTCAAAAAGACGTATAAAATCCGTCTCATGATACATAAGCTATGAGAAACCCTAAACTAATGCTATCTAGCTACGGCTAAACTGACGTCGTCTAGTCAGACGTCTCATTGCGTCCAAGCGGCGTATCTGTCGGATTCTGCAAAAAAAGACAAGAAGACAGCTTTCAGTAAGTATAAACATATAACGACATTTATAAAACAATACAAAAAATAGAAAAGAGTAAACCCTAATACTAACCATGCCGCCGCGAGAACTGAGAATGTCCATCAGGGCGTTTAAGCCCTTCCTGCCTGCGTACTCGCGCTCGTACGGTGTGGGATCACGTCTTGTCATCAACCACTGTCAAAACATACAAAGATTTCATTATGTTAGAATTAAAAAACTCATAAACCCTAAACTATCGAACATAAAGAGCAATGTGAAAACACTTACAAAATCGGCCTCAAATGATGCCCATCCACCGCTCCCCAAGTGGTGCGAGCTCCCTGCCTCTACTCGCGCTCTGGCTGCATCCTTTTGTTGCTTCCACTTGTCGGGATTCTCGCGCGCTGCTTTCTTTGCATTCTTCCAATCTTCTTTGGCCAGCCAATCTGGCCTGTTCCACCCATTCTTGATTGCTTTTTGCACTTCGGAACGCTTGTGTTAGCAGTATTCGCGCATTCGAATCTTCATCAGGTCTTCATTGAAGCGCTGATCCCGTGTTGGAAGATACGCTTGATGACCTTCGTAGATTTGCTTCTTCAGTGAGGGTGCCCTACGTGCATTCAGTCTAGGTCCACATGTGACACATGCTCTGTATCCGCTTGTTTGAAGCCCTGCATGTATACACATGATAATAGATCAACTATGGGAAAAAACAAGATTTACAGTGTCTGAGTGAGGAGTGTCAATAGATCACCTGAGCATTCTGTTAGCCTGGGATAGTCATGCATGGTCCACATTAGAATGCCTCTGATCAAAGCATTCCGTCGTCCTGTGTTTCGGCTCATATCCACCACCTCTATGCCAATCCACAATTGTTGTAGCTCTTTCAATAGTGGACGAAGATACACATCCATATTCCCCACTTTATATCGCCCTGGCACAATCAACCTTAGCCATAGGTGCCCCTTCTTCGTAGTCAACCACGGGGGAATGTTGTAGTTGACGATGACAACGGGCCATACACTGTAAGATGTTGATCTTTGACCAAATGGATTTACGCCATCCATAGCCAGGCCTAAGCGCAAATTTCGAGCTTCCCTGGCAAAATCCGACCATGTTCCATCTATATGTTTCCAGGCTGCGCAATCTGCAGGAATTCGTAGCATACCATCCAAAGATTTATTCTCCTCATGCCATGATGCTAGGGCGGCCATGGACTTACATTCGAATAAATGCTTGATGCGAGGAAGCAGAGGAAAATGTCCCAAAACCTTTTGTGGAATTTTTGTCCCGTGGAGATCTACTCGATATTTTTCGGAATCACATTTCGGACACTTCTCCATGTCTATGTATTCCCCTCTGAAAAGAATGCAGTCATTAGGACAAGCGTGGATAGAATTGTAATCCATCCCCAAGTTTCGCAAAATCTTTCTTGCTTCATCTCGAGAATCTGGCATCACATTGTCAGCTGGTAGTATGTGCTCTTTCAGCAATCTACACAACATAAAAATATGATACAGTCGTGTAAAAATCTATCAGATCATTATACATTTAGAGTTTTATTAAAGTAAACTAATTGTAATAGATCACCTGAAAAGCGCTGTGACGCTAGTGTCACTCCATCCAAACTTTGCCTGCATGTTGAGAAGAACCAGGAGTGCTTTCAATCTAGACATACGTGCTCCATTATACAATGGCGTATCGGCTTCACTTTTCATATCATCATAGATAAGCCTTTCTGAATCCATGATCGTCTCGATCATTTCATCAATCTCGGGCTCAAACATTGCCTCGTTGGGAATGTGCTCTGCATGATCATCCCCCGAGCTGTCAGAGGCTACATCTTGTGCCCTCACATATGCTGCTTGACCAAAGCGCCTGCGAACACGTCTATTGGGTTGCAAGATTGCTGCTTGTTGGCCAGCGTTAGAGTCCGACGAGTTATAATTGGCAACAACTCGATCTATAATAGATGGATCGAACTCACCAAATTCGTGAACGTGCTGCAAAGAAACACGTCTTGTCCGTCGCACAGCATGCTTGCATTGATTACAAGGACATAAGACCCTCGTTGAGAGATAGGTGTTTCGGTTGGACGGTCCCACATCCTCGTCACTACTCATAATGAGGATAAAACACTTATAACCTGGACAACAAATTTAATATTTTATTGGCATTCTTCGTCTTATCTCTCTCTCTCTCTCTCTCTCTCTCTCTCTCTCTCTCTCTCTCTCTCTCTCTCTCTCTCTTTACCTCACATTCTCTAGTCATGTCCAATCCCCGCACACCTCGGTCTAGAGGTGCACGGAGATCAGAACCACCGGGTTATAATCTCGTCTTTATTGGTCAATACCTATATTTGTGGGTATAAGAAATCTACACACCCACGTCTACATGATACTGCATGTAGTGGACAAAACCCCTTTGCCTCTTCTCTAGCTGTAGCACTTCACAGCATCTTAACATCTTTTCACAGTAGATCTTTTCACTGCTCGTCTAACTCTAAACCCTAAACCGTAAGTAATTCTTGCGTGGACTCGATCTAACGTAAATCTAAATAAACGTAAATCTAACTAAAAATAAACCTAAATCTAATTTAACGTAAGTCTACATCTAACCTAATCTTTAACGTCTTTTGGGATAGTTTCCTACGACGTTAAAACTCTCTTCTTCTTGTGTGTGTGTGTGTGTGTGTGTGTGTGTGTGGGTAAACCTAAATAAACCTAAGTCTAATCTAATATAACATAAATCTAAATCTAACGTAAATTATGTTATATTAAAAACAAAGAACTAAACTAACAGGCATTATAAGAACCTTAAAACTGATTTAACACATAATTTTTCACATAACTCGGCAAGAGTTGGCATTCTCATCACTAAAGATGTGAGAGTTAACTTCCGGCGGTGACGCTGCCTCATCTCCATCCACATCTGACGACAGCAATTGGCCCTTTAGACCGTTCTTGCTCTTGTTACTAACTTTGAAGTTGCTGTTGAATGACTAGAGGTTGTCTAGATGGTCATTGTGTCGGGGATGTAGTGACTCTTGCCGCCCTGAAGATCCACTTTCTTCCCTATCTTCTGAAGACATTTCACGAGTACTTTTGGATCGACGGAGCCCACCATGAGTGAAGGCAGCAATACCCTATATTCCATTGAGGGCTTTCTTCACCCGCTTCATGCAGGCATCGCAGTCTATGGAGACCTAAATCTAATCTAATATAACGTAAATCTAAATCTAGCGTAAATAAACGTAAATCTAGTTAAAAATAAACCTAAATCTAATTTAATGTAAGTCTACATATAACCTAATCTTTAACGTCTTTTAAGATAGTTTCCTACGACGTTATAACTCTCTTCTTCTTGTGTGTGTGCACGTATGTGGATGTGTGTGCCAATAAAAAGAGATAAATGGTATAACCTTTCTATCACCCATGCCAAGTATGATAGATTGATTATGCCATTTCCCTCTTGAATAATAGGTCTTGAGTTCAACTCCTCGTCGGCTAGATCTTTAGGTCTTTTAATTTTAATTAGTTTCCTACGACATTAAATTAGTTTCTCTCTCTTTCTCTCTCAATGTGTGTGCGTTTTTTTGGATCGTATGCATGTTTTCTCTCTCTTTTCCTCTCTCAATGTGTGCGTTTTTTGTTTATGCATGTTCTCTCTCTCTTTTCCTCTCTCAATGCGTGCGTTTTTTGTTTATGCATGCTCTCTCTCTCTTTTCCTCTCTAAATGTGTGTGTGTGCATTCTTTGTTTATGTATGTGTGTGTGCGTTTTTGTTTTTGTTTGTACTCTCTCTCTCTCTCTCAAAAACACTATGTGTGTGTGTATGTGTGTGTGTGAGAGAGAGAGAGAGGGAGAGAGAAAGAGGGGAAGGGAACATGAGAATGAGGAGAGGGAAGGAGCATACCTGGCTCTCCTTCCTCTCTTCGTGTGTGTGTGTGTGTGTGTGTGTGTGTGTGTGTGTGTGTGTGTGGAGAAGAAAGAGAGAGAGAGAGAGAGAGAGAGAGAGAGAGAGAGAGAGAGAGAGAGAGAGAGAGGGAGAGCGTTACCTGCTCCTTGCTTGAGGGCGTCGAAAAACTCAGATCTCAGATCTGAGTTTTTTGGCGCGCTCGGTTATTTTTTTAGCCCAGCCGGCGTCGCTATGAGCGTCGCAAATTTCCAAAGAAATTTGCGACGCTCATAGCGACGCCGGGATTTTTTATTTTGAGCGTCGCTAATATGAATAGCCTCTTGTAGTGTGAGTCTATAATCCAGTCACTCATTGCATTTCCATCAGATGCTGTATGAAGAGCTAAGTCCATTGTATTCTTCAAGAAGTAGATGTCTCTTGACACTAGACTGTCATCCTCTGCAACAGTGTTTGTCACATTTATTTCTTGAATCTTCACTGAGGACTTGTTCTTCTCACCATGGTCTTCAGCTTTCTCTTTGCCTTTTTCTGCTTTCCATTCTCTGCAGTCTCTTTTCATGTGATCCTTCTTGCCACAATGGTAGCATTCTATGTCACTCTTCCCTTTAGCACTGCGGGACTTGCTACGAGACTGATTCCTCTTTCCACCTTTGTACTTGTCTTTGGTCCTTCCCCTGACAACTAGGGGTGTTCCTTTGCCTTTGTCCATTGTCTTTCTATTGGTTTCTTCAGTAAGCAGACTTCCTTCTACACCTGCTATGTTCAAACCATCTGGAGGTGCAGAATTACTCAAAGCTGTGCGAAAAGTGTCCCAACTTTCCGGCAATGTGATCAACAGGAACATAGCTCTAACAGGTTCATGAAACTTGACACCTTGAGCTGACAACTAACTATAGATTGTGTTGAATTCATTCAGATGATTGGACATAGGTGTCCCTTCTTTCATCTTCAAGTCAACAAGCTTCTTAAGCCAGTATACATGTGAAGATGCACTCTGATTCTCATAAAGATCACTCGGCTTTAACCATGCTTGATAAGCCGACATCTCGTCTGCTACATTGAAGTAAACGCTTTCTGCCAAAGTCAGCATAATGGTAGAAAGTGCCAATTCATCCATTTCGCTCCATTCATCTTCGTCCATATCTTCTGGTTTTATCCCCTTGAGCTTTATAGGTTTTATCTGCTTCTTTTGTACCAACACGTGCCAAATCTGTTGCTTCCACAATGGAAAATTGGTTCCATCCAGCTTCTTGATATTGTAAAGAGCAGTGTCCTGTGATCCAGCCATAGCTATGCTTCACAGTAGTCTACTTTCCTGGGAAAAATTCGGCAGAGTTTCCCCTGTAAACTGACCTCTGAACCAATATCAACCTGTGAAATGAACCAAGAAAGCTTCAGATTCTGCATAAATTTCGGCAGAGTCTCCTTTGTAAAATGGCTCTGGTGTACTCAAAAACAGACCAAAAAACAACTTAAAAACATTGTCTCTCTGACACTGTAAGCTGTGGGTAAACCTGTCCTGCACCTGTACTGTCTCTGACTGTCCTTTCACTGTCCTGTAAGCATAGACTACGACAATGCCTCAACGGCACTAAAGCAAAGATGCAATCCCAACTGTCTAACTCACAGTCAATACATCCTAGCTGCCTATCTAAGGGTGCTCGAGGGATCGCTCCAAGACCTATATCACCGAAAGGATCTCAACATTCGAGAATCCCCCAGCTCAATAAAACCTCACTCGACCCTTAACAAAGGCTGCAGTAAATCTGACAGTACATAGACTTCCCACAAAGTCATACATCCACAAATTTCCCACTGTATGCTGTAACCGTTGCGGCGGTTGTTTGCTGTGTGACTCACAGCCAGCAAACCCTCAACAGACATACATCATCTCTGACAATACATCCCATGTGGAACTACCTGCAATGTCAGGATGAAATCTGGAATATCAAGCAGCAAACACAAGCTACCTAATGAACTACTGGATGTCGCCTACAGTCTGTGTGTAGATGCGCCCGTGTCGTATGTGACACGCCTCCAAGAACTGTGAGCCGTCCTTCGATGTGTAGACATCCACAAATCAACACTCTGGGAGTGTCGATATCCTCAGCACCTGCAGTCGTATGCCGAAAACCCCAAATTTGCAGAGTCGGATCTGCACCCGCCGAGACCACGTAGTCGAAAATGGCCTGCATAGACCTTTGTCGAAGCCGAACGGTGGCCGAGATGACCTTAGAATGAAATTTTGAGAACACCTAGCCCTTTGGGCTGTCCCACAGGATTTGGGGCCGTGTCTTCGCCTGTCGAATTTCACTCCAATCTGAGATAGTGACTCTAGCCTCCTACAGTGCTACCCCGAGCCTCGATCTGAGCTCTGATACCAGTTGAAGGAGTACGAGCGGAAGTGCGACGCGAGAGAGAGTGTGAGAAGAAGAGCACGACGATATGGTGAACTCGCTCTACTGTAATGTGTAGAGCATAGTGAGTTCTTATTAGGTTTTAACAAAAGAATATGTGTACATACCTGGCGGCCCGCCCACTTACCTGGGCGACCACATTGGGCTTTATACCCCAACAGATTCTTTGTCATTGCATGCGTACATTGCCAAATGTCAATAGGCCATTGTTAAAGAGAAATGTAGGAGTGATAATGGGGATGTAAAGACCTTCAAAAAGGGGCACAAAGAGTTGAGGAAGGAACACACATTCTCTCTCTCTCTCTCTCTCCTCTGTATATCTCTTGAAATGATCAAATGGTTAACAACCATATTGTTGATCGTAACGTCGGTAGCGACCCATTCACAATGTTCTATGTCGGCACTGTTTGTGTATACGAGAATATTCTCACAGCTAAGGTACACTAATAATCCCACATACACTTCCTTGCCCATTGATCTCTCACAAACCTGCTTGCAAATTGATGTCATGAATATTAAACATTGCAATATGTGAAGGCACAAGGCATACTGCTTTTGGCTTCTGGAACTAGTGAAGGTGATTTCTATTGAACAAGATACACCAATAAAAGTGCACACATTATGATCAAAAGCAAGCCTCCAACATCATGAGTACTACCCCTTAGGAATTATGAGATAGTTGTTGCGCTCGCACCTACAAGTAGTACTAGTGTGTTGCATGTGGGTTTTGAACTCAAGATGAGTTTTTGAGGGAAGGGCTAGCTAACCTCTCCTAAAAGCCAAAGTGAACTAGTGAGCTGGTCTTAGTGGTCAATGCTATAGGCCTATGCATCAAACCATAAATTGAATGTATTCTGGCATGTGCCGGGGGAGCGAATTAGCATAATGGTAAGGCCGTCAACCCACAACACATGTACCAAGGCCTTACCATAATGCTATTTGAGGTTACAAATAATAATTTGTTGAAAGACACAACCATTAGAGTACGTGTGCGAAAAGGTCTCTTAAGGGGAATCACATAAAGATGAGTACTCTTCGGGGAACTAAACGGAAGAAAAAGCTAAATGTTAAGTTAAATGTGAATCATTTGTTCCCTGAAGGATGGAGAGAAAACAATGAGCTATTTAGATTACAATATTTTTCAAAAACATGAAAAATAATGTTTGACAAATTTTCAATGCTCATGTTTGAAGAGATAGGTAAACAAATGTCAACACTCTCTCACAAAAGCCTAAAAAAACAAAAAAAACAAGGTGAAAGTTCACTATGGCCTACATAAGGCGATAAGAAGAATTTAATAATAAGAGGTCTTTTCATCAAGAGAAAGTGACATTAAATTTTAAAACATTTGTTATCACAAAAAATGCTATATTTCTTGAAAATGTGTAGCAATAAACCATTCAAACTACAATATATGAACTAAAAACATCAAAATAATGTTTGAAAAATCACTTGGAAATAAAAAAAAAATAAAGACATGTCAAAATGTGAAATGAAAGTTGAAATCTAAAGATTCATTTAATATTTTAAAAACAAAATAACAATTAAGATAAATCTCAATCATCACTAAAAACATTGAAAGTACCGTCTACCTCAACTCTTCCCTAAGCCTTATTTTAGAAAACCAAAAAGTTTATTGTATTAGCTTGCCATGTGGCACTAATATGCAAACTTTATCTAAGGATCCAAAGATGCACCCAAACTCCAACCCCTTTTGATATGGGCATGAAAAAAAGGACTTTTCATTTCCTAAAACCACCCATTACTTATACATCTTAGATGTTTTGAAAGGATTTTTTTTTTATTCCTACATTGGGAGGCCTACTTAGTTCAAGCACAATTTACACAATAAGTTTTCGCTTCACATTGCATACATGATTCATATATATTTCCCTATTAAAAATTCACATCTCAAGCACTGGCATTCCATAACTACGATGTTTGTGGCATACAAAATCATTGCCATGGCGGTCACCCTTAGAATTTTCCCCCTCTCAGACAAAGCCATATCCCCTTATCAGCATGAGTTTATCAAAGGGAGGTCAATATATAACAATATCTTGACAACAATGTTTAGCATTGAGTATGCAACTTTCACCAAGGAAGAATGCATTTTGCTTCAACTAGAACTAGACAAGGGATATGATAGGATTCTGTGGTCCTTCATTGAAGATGTCGTGAAATCACTAGGTTTTGGGCCTCACTTTTGTCAATTAATACACACTATGGGTGTTGAAAGTCAATTTGAGCTCTTGTTCAATGATAGAATTGTCGGCTCCTTTGAAGTCAAAAGATCTATCAAGCAAGGTTACCCCTTGGCCTTGCTACTCTTTGCCATAGGGTCGCATCCTCTAATAACAATGCTCGAAGTTGTTGTTGGACGGGGTGAAATACAAGGTCTAAATTTTTCTGGCAATGACCAGCTCTTGGCCAAGATGTTCACAAATGACTCTCTCCTCTTCTTGAAAGCCTGCCTCAGGTACTCATGAAGGCGTTGGAGATTGTGCAAACATTTTTTGTGGCCTCGGGATCGAAGCATAGTATTGAGAAGTCAAGCAAGACTAATATCCTCGAAGAATATGACTCATTTGACCCATCTGTCTAATTAGGGGAGATTATATCTAAAGGAAGGATTTTTCGGCATTTGGGAGTCCCCTTGGGGGTGGACATTACACACAAGCAATGATTTGAGTGGTCCTGGACAAGATCTAGAGAAAAAATGAGAAGGTGGAAGTATGCGTTACATCCCTTCCCAAGGTAGGTCAAAGTGATCAATTTATTTATGCTTCCTTATATTGCCTTCACCAACCTGCTCCTAAAAATAGTCAAATGTAACCGGAAGGAGTTCTTGAAACCTATTAAAAGATTCTTATGGAAGAAAAACACTAAAGTCTTGTCACCATGGCAGTGGGAAAAGTGAGCAGTTGTCTCTCGACTGGTGGACTAAGATGGCCTTGAAATTCTTAAACTTGCTATTCATGCTCAAGCCATGTGTGCCAAGTTTGTGGTCTCAATTGCAAGACAAGATCAATCTTGGGCTATCATGACCAACAATATGATGGACAAGGAAAAACTCCGCTCTAAAGGTGGTCACTAGAAAGGGATAGAGGTGCACGACAAACTATTAGCCCCGAGGTGGTCTAGCTTGAACTAGGTGGCACCACGGGGGAGCTAGTGCAAAAGTGCATATAGAGAAACAAAGGTACTAGAATGGGGGGGAGTAAACAGATACTTCCGAAATTCCATCTCGCATTGGTCCCCTTGGCTGTCTAAAGCTGTTGGTGTAATTTTGAACCGTACCCTTATTTCAGAGTAATTTCCAGAAAGATGAACAATAAAGGACTACAGTGGTTGATTCTAATTCTCGGACAAAAACAGCAAGTGTTGGAAATTTGTGACCTGTTGACTACCCAGTTTCAACTCAATGGCACTAAGAGGATACTTGTCAACAGAGATGTAGAAGGCTTGTACAATATTCCGATGCCTATCTTGGAATCTAGTTTTGAGTGGAATGCTTGGAAATGGCCCATGAGTAGCCAATTCCTTAAACTTCATACCAAGGGCATTTACCAAGCATTAATGCACAAGGTTGACTGGTTCTCCCTTTGAACAAATATGAGAAGAAACAATGGTCAAGAGATCGATGGGTTGAGGTCACGAAAAACATTTGGAATCCATAGTGGCCTCATTTTATGAAGGTATTTATGTGGAAGGTGCTTTGGGGGGCTTTGCCAGTAGGAGTCAAGATTCAAGCACGTGGTATCTAATGGATGCTCAGGGTGCAGATTGGCTAGCGAAGACCTTGTCCACCTCTTCATGGAATGCTCGGTGATTAGAGGCCTGGTAGGAAAGGTGTGCAAATGGATCCAAAGAACGTGGAAGATTGGGTTTTTCAAGAAGGATCTATGTCTAGGTGGGAAACAATTTCGAAGTGTAGCAATTCTAATTTGTACTCAAATTGTCATATACTCTTTTTTAAGCAACATCTAGAAGGCCCGAAAATGCCATTTTTTTTATAGCAACCTCTCAGTGGCTAGCTTTTCAGAGATTGTACAAGGAAATAAGGAGATAATATATGTGATAGGTAAAAGGAAAAACTTGGATTATTGGATTAAGGAAACTCCCATCATCCAGACAAGCCTTGTTATGTAAAGGATCATGGGCTCTTTGTAATTGTACTTCTAGCTAGCCTCGTTATGAGAACTGATGTAACCATCTGACCCTCAAGGCTCGGATGAGCTTCAGGTTGATTGTATAATTCTTGATGACATTTCTAATACATTCACTCACAATTGTGAGTTTTGCAAAACAAAAAGAAAAAAAAATCACATTTAATTCACAATCAGTTAACTTACATGCAGCTCACATACTTCTAAGATCTCTTCAAACAACCGAGTGATTGTGACAATTGTCCCTCTTGAAAGGGGTTGCGGGATGGTACTTTATCATGAGAGATTGTAACATTTAATGGCCTATGTTGAAGATGATGAAACAGGAAACAGAAGGAAGACAGCAACTCAGAGTAGGAAGAAGATGGAGAAGGAGAAGACACAGAGCTTGCGTACGAGATCTCTGTAGTCTCTCTCTCTGTATTAGAATAATAGTGTATATACAAACTCAGAGCTACAAAGCTTATATGAAACCCTAAGAGATAAGGTTTCCTTTCACACCAGATGTCCAAGGGGAAAAACTCAGTGGGAGAAAAGTGCCCCTGGTGAAGCGCGTATACACACTAACACTACTACATGTCTACAAATCCCCCCTGTAGTGATAGTGTGAATCCATACAAGGTAGCACATCATCATGTGTATGAGAGTAAGCCCAAAGATTTTCGGAAAGCTTCAAACTTTTCTCGTGATAACGCCTTCCTAAATAGATCTGCAATGTTATCCTGTGTAGGACAGTAAGTTAGTGTGATCTCCCCTGCATGTAGCCTTTCCCTGACATAGTGGTAGTGAGCCTCTATGTGCTTTGTTCTTGCATGAAATACTGGATTCCTTGCAACTTCCATAGCACTCTGACTGTCAGTGAAAATGGTAGTGGGTGCCTGTTGGCACTCACAAAGATCTGCCAATAACCTGCGTATCCATACACAATCAACTGTTGCCGTGAAAGCTGCCCTGTACTCAGCTTCACAAGTTGATGTAGCCATTGTGGGTTGCTTCTTGCTTAGCCAAGATATACATGCATTTCCCAAGAAAAAACAATTGCCACTTGTGGAATGTCGTGTGTCAAAATCACCAGCCCAATCTGAATCGTTGTAACCAAGAAGCTGCATAGAACTGTGCTTTCCATACATATCCTCCCTTGGAAAGAACATGGCAAGATTAGGGGTACCTGAAAGGTAACGAAGTATGCGCTTCACAGCCTGCCAATGATGCATACCTGGGCTGTGCATAAATCTGCTTGCTTGTGAAACCCCAAATTGAATGTCTGGACGAGTGTTTCCTGCCAAATATATCAAGCAACCAACGGCTGCTGCATAAGTATGTACATCAAAAGGTTCTCCATCATCGTGCATGCTCAACTTTGATCCAGTTTCTACAGGTGTAGAGATTGGTTTACAATTTTGCATACCAAACTTGTCCAAAATTTTATGCAAATATTTTGCCTGCAACATGTATATGCCATCCTCTGATTGCACAAACTGAATACCCAAGTAATAATGTAGCAAACCAAGATCAGACATCTCAAAGGTTTTTCTCAAAGCATCTTTAAACGCTTCAATTTCATCTGCAGTATTACCTGTAAGAAGCATATCATCCACATAAAGTGTTAGCATAATGAGAACTCCATCTCTCTTTTTGACATACAAAGTACTTTCTGTTGGACTATTCTAAAATCCCTGGCCAATCAAATAAGTATGTATCTTCTCATACCATGCTCTTGGAACCTGTTTGAGACCATACAAAGCTTTATGCAATCTACATACCTTTTGCTCTTGACCTTTTACAATAAAACCACTTGGTTGACTTACATAAACTTCTTCCTGCAAATCACCATTCAAAAAATCAGTTTTGATATCCAACTGATGCACTTTCCAACCATGATGAGCAGCAATTGCAACTAGTGATCTAACTGTGGACGCACGAGAAGTAGGAGCAAAGGTTTCATCATAATCTATGCCTTTCTGTTGCGCATAGCCTTTTGCCACAAGCCTTGCTTTGTACCTGTCAACAGTACCATCTTGTTTCCTTTTTACCTTAAAAACCCACTTTGTACCAATAGGCTTTTTACCTGTAGGCAAGTCCACTAGATCCCATGTATGATTCTTATGAATAGAATCAATTTCTTGCTGCATAGCATCTTTCCACTGAACACACTCTAAAGCTTGTTCAAATGAATCAGGCTCATCTGCATCACAAAGAGTGCTAAAGCAAGCCAAATCTACTTGCTCTCTGCCAAAAGTAGTACCAACACGTGTTTTTCGTGGCAACGGTGCATCCAACTTGCTATCCTGCAAAGTTTTTTGAACCCATTTAGGCAAGGTTCTTTCTTCCCTGAGAACTTCTTGCTCTTCACGCACAATTTCCTCTACATCATGAGGTGTCACATGATGATCAAAAGATTGATCAAGATTATCAACCTGTTGTGATTCTTGATTCTCCACAAAAGAAGGAAGCAAACCTTCAAATACATCATGTGTCTGCATGTGCGGTACATCAAAAGCAACCATAGGTTGAGCAGTAGTTTCTGCAAAAATTACATCACGACTTTCAAAAATCTTGTTTGTAGCAGGATTGTAAAGTCTATAACCTTTACTTCCACTATTGTACCCCACAAATATACATTTAGCTTCCCACGTAATTGCTGAGGGATGTGAGCATAAGCAAGACAACCAAAAACACGAAGATAACTGACTGAAGGTTTTCAGTCATACCAAGCTTCATATGGAGTAATGGTCTTCAAGGCACGAGTAGGACACTTGTTCAAAACATGTGCTGCACAAGCAACTGCCTCCATCCATAGCTTATGAGGCAAACTCTTAGCCTTGAGCATACATCTAGCCGTCTCCATTAAAGACCTGTTCTTCCTTTCTGCAACACCATTCTGTTGTGGTGTGTATGGCATAGTGCATTGGTGTTTAATGCCTTTCTTTCCCAAAAAATCCTTAAATGCACCTGACATGTATTCACCTCCTCGATCGGTACGAAGAGTCTGTACTTTGCAACCTATTTCATTTTCAACCATGACGACATAATGTTGAAAAACTGCAAACACGTCTGACTTTGCTTTGAGTGGATACACCCAACAAAACCTGGAAAAGTCATCAATGAAGGTCACAAAATAAAAGCTGTTTCCCAAAGATGGCGTCCTCATAGGACCACATACATCACTGTGTACAAGCTGCAACTTTCGTGTCGCTCTAACTGAACCATCCTGCGAAAATGCAAATCTGTGCATCTTTCCAAGAACGCAACCTTCACATACATGTCTTGGTGGCATCTCCAATAAAGACAAATCATGCACCATATTATGACGTTGTAAAGTCATCAAACTGCCATAACTAACATGCCCAAATCTAGCATGCCACAACTCAGCATCCTGCATTGCCTGAGTCTTTGTTTCTGCAATACATACCTGAATCTGCTTTTCATAACAATCTAGCACAAATAGTCCATTTTCCAGCGTACCTGTAGTGATAAGAGAATAACCATTCTCTCGATCTCGTACAACACATCTGTCATCCTCAAAAATGACCCGAAGACCATTTTTTGCAAGAGAGGATACAGACAACAAATTCTTCTTGATCCCTGGAACATATAAGACATCTGGCAAGCATAAATCTGAACCATCTAAAATGGTAATCAAAATCTTACCAACGCCTTTGATTGGATAAGAAGCATTATTTGCACATGTCACCTTCTTTCCTTCTGGAGCTGCATCCAATGAACAAAACAAATCCTTCCTTGAAGTAATATGCCTGGATGCACCACTATCAAAGTACCAAATCATTTGTGTCTTGTCAACACTGTAAGCAGAAAAATCTGAACATACTACAAAAGCATAAGAATCTTGCACAAAGTTTGCAGACTCTTCTTTAGCTGTAGAAGAATCACCAGAAGCTGAAACAACCAAACTTGACTCTTTCTTCTTTTCTTTAGCAATTTGCTTTTTACACTCACTAATGTAGTGACCAGGTTTCTTGCAGTAGTGACATTTACCTTTCTTCTTGGACTTGTCGGAATCACCTTTAGACTTCTCTGAAGATTGTCCTGCACTAGACTTGGAGTAATGAGCACTCTCTTTACCCTTGTTTTTGTTCTGTACAACAAGAGCATGATCCATACCATCCACCTGTAAAGACTTGTTCTTACGTGATTGATCCTCTTGCAATAGCAAAGCCACTAACTCTTCAAAATGAAGAGGCTCAGGATTAGCTCGCAAAGACAGAGTCAAAGAAGTCTGAAAAGTCAAATAAGATGGTGGTAGTGAATTGAGTGTTTTGGAAACCAAGTCCTTCTCTGGAATCACTTCATCAATGCTAAGCAATTGCTCTTTAAGATCCCTGAATTTTGTAAGATGCTCGACAATATCGTCACCTTCTTCCATCTGTATTTTGTCAAGTTGTTTCTTCAAAAACTCTATTCTGGCAGCGTTTCTTCCTCCAAACATAGCTTGCAGAGTGTTCCAAGCATCCTCAGAAGTTCTGCAAGATCTGATATGTGGTGTGATTGTCCTCTTTATGGTTAAGGCAATCACAGCCATAGCTTGTGCATCTTTAGTATCCCATCTCTTTTGCTCTTGAGTGACTTGTGAGGGTCCTGCACCAACAGCTGCACCACGACCAGGCGTGGCAGGTGCAATGCTAACTGGACGAACTTCATCTCCAGATACATAATCCCACAATCCTTTACCAACCAAAACATTTTTGGCCATAAAAGACCAAAGAGAATAGTTGGTACCATCCAATTTGTCTTCGGATGTAAACGCACCAAAAATCTCTTTCTTCGTAGATTGAGCCATACTGTGGATGCACACAAGAGAGCAAAAGAACCTCCAAGAGATTCACAAATCTCCTCTCCAATGCAAGCAAAAACCTACACAAAATCTCAGCACAAAGCTAAGACAGGCTGCTTCCCAAAAGAACTGTTTACCTGAAGAATATCTGTCAAAAAGCACACCCTCTTGATCTAAACGCCTTCGAAAAGTAACTTCTGCTACGCTGCTCAGAACAAAATTCTGAGGGCTCAAACGGCTTTGAAAGGGGGGTAAAACCCCAGGTCACCTACTCAGAATATTCCCGGAACGTCGAGGATGCTCCCACGAGCAAATTTTCCGAAAACTGCCTGAAAACTGCGATTGCGCGCGTGGACGCAAAAACGCAAGTAGAGGCTCTGGAAATCACCTCGCTCTGATACCAATTGTTGAAGATGATGAAACAGGAAACAGAAGGAAGACAGCAACTCAGAGTAGGAAGAAGATGGAGAAGGAGAAGACACAGAGCTTGCGTACGAGATCTCTGTAGTCTCTCTCTCTCTCTGTATTAGAATAATAGTGTATATACAAACTCAGAGCTACAAATCTTATATGAAACCCTAAGAGATAAGGTGTCCTTTCACCCCAGATGTCCAAGGGGAAAAACCCAGTGGGAGAAAAGTGCCCCTGGTGAAGCGCGTATACACACTAACACTACTACATGTCTACAGCCTAGTAACTTGTGTGTAGCGGATAATAACATGAACATAGTGAGAATTTCATTAGAATAGATTCCTAATGAGCATAGCAAGAGTGCTTGGATGAAGAGAGCAACAAAAAGCACAACACCTAGTTAGATAGGCATGAACAATACTTCAAAAGAGAGATAAATTAAGCTATTTGACAATAGTTGAGGACCGGATTTACATGGAGCCAGTCCCCCCTCTAAAAGGCTTTGTATTATAGGTTTCCCCCATCAAGGGAGACATTTTACAATACAATTCTTTGTGTTCCTTCAATAACTACCTAGTGCAATGAAGATGGAAAATTCAAGCACTAAGCAAACACTTATAAAACACAACATCAATTACCTCACGATCTCAGAACACACCTTCGAAGATGGTGAGAGCTAGCAAGGTATGAGAGTAGATTGAGAGGAAGAAGTAGTAGTCTTACGAGAAAGAAGTATATCTCCTCACATAATCACTCATGAAAGCTTATCATAGCTTAGTAATTAGCATGGTAGAGGAGATGAGCATGCACGGAAGCTTGGCTCTTGGTTGGATTTGCATCACAAAGCCAAGAGTTGTTGGTGTAGGCCTCCCTTGTCACAAGCTTGGAGTAGATGATGAACTGTCCATTAAAGCTTGAGAAGGAGAGACAGAGTCTTCTTGCTTCACACATGAGCTAGTGTGAGTGTGTGTGGAATAATGCCTTTGAAAAATCAGCCCCCCCTCTCTCTCCCTCTCTTGGTCGACCCCTCTTGCTAAATCCTCTTGCTAGCACCTCATTGGACCTCTCCAAGCTTAGCCAATGAAAATTGAGAATCATAAGTGATAGCCTTGTGACATGTGTCCCCCTTTCCCACTTTTGTGATATATTTAGGTAATTAAATAAATCAATTAATCTCTCATTGGACCCCTTTGTCTTCTGGCCAATAGGAATCAGGCAAGCCATTGAGCTGTTGAATGCTCATTGGACCCCTTGGGAGACTGTCCAATAGTCTTCTAGAGAGCTTAATTATTTATTGGTTCTTTTATTAAGTGTTTTTAAATGAATTAAACTAGATTTACTCTAGCCTAAGTCTCATTGGTCCACCTCTATGGCCATCCAATAGGAGTGAGTGCACCTTGTGGTGGGCAATTGAGCTAGGGAGCTGACATGTGTCCACTATGCCCTTTGTGTAAAGGGGATTGCATGAGTGTGTGTGTGTGTGTGTGTGTGTGTGTGTGTGTGTGTGTGTGTGTGTGTGTGTGTGTGTGTGTGTGTGTGTGTGTTTTTCTCTCTCATCCCCTACTAAAAGGGCTCGCCCCCTCCTATGTAGAAGCTTGCATTGACTTTTGTGTACACTCAAAGCATCCAATTTCCCCTAGGGTTGAACATTGGACATAACCTTTGAATTTTGGAACCTTAGCATTTTGGAAGTCTTAATGGGTTGAACTTTAGGGTCTTTACAGCCCATTGTTGCACATTGAAATTTTGCAGATGCCCCCCCCTTTGTATCCCTATTTTCCCTCCTTTGGATCCCTACTGTGGTTGGTCTGCCAGCTTAACCAATATTCTATCTTTTTCTCCCCTGGTACTTTCCCATATTAAATGATCAGTTTAACATGAGAAAATCATCTAGGAGAAGTAGATATTAGTTATTATGAGATTACTCTCTCTTGAAACCATAGTCATCCTCGATTATGGGGTAGAGAAGATAAAGCCTATTCATTCGTCCTTTTTCTAGTGGGTAGAGGATCCCTATCTTACCCTACGACATCGTTCTAGAATGGATGACTAATCCATTCGGTGCTTGAGAGCCTAACTAGCTACCGCAAGCATGTCTGCACATTAGTCCTATCAATCTTCCATAGTAGAGTGACAAGCTCTATGTGGTTTTTGGGAGACATCGTCTCCTCAAACTTGATTCTAAGTATGCATACTACTTATCATTTGTGCACAATAAAGAAAAAGAGAGTCTTATAAGACAAAAACTTTGTTCATTTTAAACATTTGTACATTTGCTTACTCTAGGGAAGCATTGTAAGCATTGACAAGGTTTAGGTTATCCTTTAATTGTATGCCTTGCATCCATCTAGCATCTTCAAAAGGATAATTCTTAAACTTAATAAGATATTGTCGGATAGTCTTATCGCCTCTTAATACCTTGTCTTCAGGTCGAAAAATGGACTCGGGCCTTAATCGAGCCATGGGAAATTGAAGCAAGACCCAATCATTTTCTTCAAAGGCTTGGGCTCTATGTACTTATCAGCAACAGTATTTCTCCTTTGCTGTGAGATAGAGATAACATCCTTAATATTTTGGAAAGATTCTTGTAGGTCTGGGCTATACTCATCTGCAGTGAAGATCTTCCCATGTACCTTAAGTAGCAAGGGACTTTTTGATCTTCCCTCAATTACCTCAAAAGGTGCTTTTCCTGTGGAAGTATGTACAGTGCTATTGTGACCTTGTGCTACGGTCCTAAATTAGCATACTTTACTAAGGGTAAGTACTTCTCCAATTGGGACCTTTCATCTACTTTGGTTATGTAGGCTTTTAGTAGATCAAGGATTGTTAGGTTAGCTATTTCACTTTGGCCATCCATTTGCGGGTGATAGGCCAAAGAGAAGTTTAGTCTTATCCCTAAATTCTCAAAGAGACCCTTCCAAAATTTACTGGTCATTCTAGGATCTCTATCCGACACTATGAACCATGGCTTGCAGATTTGTGATATGAAGATGGTTGCCATTTGATGGGCTTTGTTAGTCTTTTTGACATGTATAAAATGAGCTTGTTTACTGAACCTGTCTACTATCGTCCATATTCTCGTATTTCCATGGATAGACTTAGGCAATCTAAAGATAAAACCCATGGATATGCTCTCCCATGGTGAATTAGGTATTGGCAAAGGTTGAAGCAATCCAGGTTGCTTCCCTTTATCAAAATTCATCTTTTGGCATACCACACATTTAGAAACATACTCTTGTATGTTTGCTTTCATGGTAGGCCAATAGAAATATGTTCCAATCCCTTTTAGGGTAGATTGAATCCCTATATGACCCGCATAAGAAGGAGCATGAGATTCATACATTACGCTCTCACGTAGTGAGTTAGTAACGCATAGTCTATTGCCATAGAGAAGATAACCATCTTGTAAAGTAAATGGTTCCTCTTTCTTTCCTAATGCAAGGGCTGAAATCTTATCTCTAATCGGCATCAATAGCATACTCATCTATCATAGAAGATAGATCATTGTGAGTTGCTATGGAAACCATATTCACTCTCGGTCGTCTTGAGAGTGCATCGGCTACTTGATTATGCTTGCCAGCAATGTGAGCAATATGAAAATGAAATTTTCCCACCTCATTTGTTTGTTGGAGAGCTTGGTCTGCGTCACGAAGTACTTAAGGCTTTGGTGATTCGTCCGCAGAATGAAAGGAGTCCCCAGTAAATAGTGCTTCCATGAGTCTAAGGCATGTAGAACTGTGAGGAGTTCCTTTTCATATATGCCTAGAGTTTGCTCAACAGGGTCGAGCCTTCGACTTTCATAGGCTATGGAGTGCCCTTCTTGGAGCAAAACAGTTCCAAGGCAATCAACACAAGCGTCACATTGGACCTCAAATGTCTTTTAGAGATCCGGCAGTGTAAGCACAAGTTGAGAGATAAGCTTTTCAAAAGCATTGTTCTCCTTGGCAGACCATGTATACCTAACGTTTTTCTTTGTCAGGTCATGTAATGGTCCTTCTATTAGTGGGAACTTTTCTATGAAGCGTCTATAGTATGCACACATACCTATAAAGCTTCTTAGTTTATGAAGATTCCTTGGTTTAGACCATCCTTTTATTACCTCTAGCTTGGAGGGATCCCTTTGGATGCCATCTTGAGAGATAAGGTGACCTAAATATTGAATCTCTTGTAATAAAAACTCACTTTTTTTTTATTAATATAAAGTTTATTCTCTCTTAAGACTTGAAATATTACGTGGAGGTGTTGCTTGTGTTCGTCTAGTGAATTAGAGTAGATGATGGTAAAATCAAAGAACACTTCAGTAAAGGTTTGATGAGGCTTGAATAGCTTCTCCATCAAGCGGTTGAATGTGGCTGGTGCATTGGTCAAGCCAAAAGGCATGACATGTATTCGTAAAGACCAAACATAGTGCGAAATGCGGTCTTTACAATGTCTTGATCAACTATCCTTTTTTGATGGTAGCCACTTTTTAGGTCAATTCTACTGAAGTAAGTCAACCCTTGTAGCTTATCAAATAGGTCTTCTACCCATGGAGTGGGAAACCTATTTTTTATAGTGATCATATTTAGTGCTCTATAGTCAACGCACATACGATATGTGTCGTCTTTCTTTTGCACTAATAACACGGGTGAGCAAAATGGAGATGAGCTAGGCCTAACCATGCCCTGCTCAACTAGCTCATGCACTTGCCTTATAATCTCCTCTTGTTGAGCTTGAGAAACTATATAAGAAGGTTTATTAGGTGGTGAACTTCTTGGAAGAAGTTCAATTGCATGGTCATCATTGCCTCATTTAGGAGGTAATTCACAATGGATGTCGTCAATTGAAATCCCTTGAGAAAATTGGATAACTCTAATTCCTTGTGATTGTTTATAATTTCTTTTGCTAAAGCATTAGTTCATTTTGAGAATCTTTAACAAAAATCATGTACACGGAAATAGAGCTCTTTATTGACTTATTGAAATCTTGCATATGTACAATGGGTATGGTGTTACCCATCTCTTTGGCGTCTATGTACATATCTTTTCCGTGAACCTACAGTAGATTCTCCTTTCAAGGAAGTTTAACATTGGCAGCCATGCGATCAAACCATGGTGCCCCTAGGATAACATCCTCGTGCTTGAGAGGGGAAATAAAGAAGTCCTCTTTGTCCACGTAGCTTTGGACATGGAGCCTCAATTTCCCAATTAAGGGAGTGACTGAATCTTCTTGCCCCTTGAAAGCACCATCTACAGGTGGGACATCTCCCATCTCATAGGCTTGGATGCCTAGCTTGGTGGCGAGCTCTGTGGATATGAAATTGTGAGTAGAACTAGGGTCAAAGATAATAAAAGCATCATGTTCTCTTACCTTTCCCCAAGAATGGCATAGAGGAGATCCTTTGTGGTGAGCTTCCTCTTCTTGGATTTTGACCAAGGTAGCTCTAGGAGGCTCATGGAATGTGTTCTTCTAGGAGCAAGCACGGTATGCATACCCTTGCTCGCAGCATTTAAAACAACGGTTATCCTTGCAATAACGCTCAAGCTCTTCAGGAGAGAGTTTGTTTTTGCCTTTGTAAACTCCCTTCTCCTTAGCTTTGTTGCTATTGGAATTTCCCTTAGAAGACTTTTGGACATTGTCCTTCCCCTTAGGCTCATTGGAACCCTTGTTTTTTTCGTGGGCTTAGAATTTCTCTTAGCCCCTGTTTGGAAATTAATTCGTGAAGCCACCATGGTATGGTGTATAACAGCAGATATGGTGCGTGGCATTTGGGAGTTGACATACTCCGCCATATCTTCAGTTAGGCCTACACAAAATTGTTGTTTTTGCTCTCCAAAATCCATCTTCTTGAAGACCGTGGCTTTGAGATGTAAGTCCCAAAACTTGTCTACATATGTGTGAATGGATTGGTAGGGAGAGAGCTTCAAGCTTCGCCATTCTCACTACAAGAGGCTATTCATATTAGCGACGCTCACACAATGACGCTCAAAAAAAAAATTCCCGGCGTCGCTATAAGCGTCGCTATGAGCGTCGCAAATTTCTTTGTAAATTTGCGACGCTCATAGCGACGCCGGCTGGGCTAAAAAAATAACTGAGTGCGCCCAAAAACTCAGATCTCAGATCTGAGTTTTTCGGCGCCCTCAAGCAAGGAGCAGGTAACGCTCTCCCTCACTCTCTCTCTCTCTCTCTCTCTCTCTCTCTCTCTCTTTTTCTTCTCCATACACACACACACACACACACACACACACGAGGAGAGGAAGGAGAGCCAGGTATGCTCCTTCCCTCTCCTCATTCTCATGTTCCCTTCCCCTCTTTCTCTCTCCCTCTCTCTCTCTCTCACACACACACACATACACACACACACATAGTGTTTCTGAGAGAGAGAGAGAGAGAGAGAGAGAGAGAGAGAGAGAGAGAGAGAGAGAGAGTACAAACAAAAACAAAAACGCACACACACATACATAAACAAAGAATGCACACACACATTGAGAGAGAAAAAGAGAGAGAGAGCATGCATAAACAAAAAACGCACGCATTGAGAGAGGAAAAGAGAGAGAGAACATGCATAAACAAAAAACGCACACATTGAGAGAGGAAAAGAGAGAGAAAACATGCATACGATCCAAAAAAACGCACACACATTGAGAGAGAAAGAGAGAGAAACTAATTTAACGTCGTAGGAAACTAATTAAAATTAAAAGACCTAAAGATCTAGCCGACGAGGAGTTGAACTCAAGACCTATTATTCAAGAGGGAAATGGCATAATCAATCTATCATACTTGGCATGGGTGGTAGAAAGGTTATACCATTTATCTCTTTTTATTGGCACACACACGCGCACACACACAAGAAGAAGAGAGTTATAACGTCGTAGGAAATTATCTTAAAAGACGTTAAAGATTAGGTTATATGTAGACTTACATTAAATTAGATTTAGGTATATTTTTAACTAGATTTACGTTTATTTACGCTAGATTTAGATTTACGTTATATTAGATTAGATTTAGGTCTCCATAGACTGCGATGCCTGCATGAAGCGGGTGAAGAAAGCCCTCAATGGAATATAGGGTATTGCTGCCTTCACTCATGGTGGGCTCCGTCGATCCAAAAGTACTGGTGAAATGTCTTTAGAAGATAGGGAAGAAGGTGGATCTTCAGGGCGGCAAGAGTCACTACATCCCCGACACAATGACCATCTAGACAACCTCTAGTCATTCAACAGCAACTTCAAAGTTAGTAACAAGAGCAAGAACTGTCTAAAGGGCCAATTGCTATCGTCAGATGTGGATGGAGATGAGGCAGCGTCACCGCCGGAAGTTAACTCTCACATCTTTAGTGATGAGAATGCCAACTCTTGCCGAGTTATGTGAAGAATTATGTGTTAAATCAGTTTTAAGGTTCTTATAATCCCTGTTAGTTTAGTTCTTTGTTTTTAATATAACATAATTTACGTTAGATTTAGATTTATGTTATATTAGATTAGACTTAGGTTTATTTAGGTTTACCCACACACACAGACACACACACACACACACACAAGAAGAAGAGAGTTTTAACGTCGTAGCAAACTATCCCAAAAGACGTTAAAGATTAGATTAGATGTAGACTTACGTTAAATTAGATTTAGGTTTATTTTTAGTTAGATTTACGTTTATTTAGATTTACGCTTATTTACGTTAGATTGAGTCCACGCAAGAATTACTTACTGTTTAGGGTTTAGAGTTAGACGAATAGTGAAAACATCTACTGTGAAAAGATGTTAAGATGCTGTGAAGTGCTACAGCTAGAGAAGAGGCAAAGGGGTTTTGTCCACTACATGCAGTATCATGTAGACGTGGGTGTGTAGATTTCTTGTACCCACAAATATAGGTATTTACCAATAAAGACAAGATTATAACCCGGTGGTTCTGATCTCCGTGCACCTCTAGACCGAGGTGTGCGGGGATTGGACATGACTAGAGAATGTGAGGTAAAGAGAGAGAGAGAGAGAGAGAGAGAGAGAGAGAGAGAGAGAGAGAGAGAGAGAGAGAGAGAGAGAGAGAGAGAGATAAGACGAAGAATGCCAATAGAATATTAAATTTGTTGTCCAGGTTATAAGTTTTTTATCCTCATTATGAGTAGTGAAGAGGATGTGGGACCGTCCAACCGAAACACCTATCTCTCAACGAGGGTCTTATGTCCTTGTAATCAATGCAAGCATGCTGTGCGACAGACAAGACGTGTTTCTTTGCAGCATGTTCGCTAATTTGGCGAGTTCGATCCATCTATTATAGATCGAGTTGTTGCCAATTATAACTCGTCGGACTCTGACGCTGGCCAACAAGCAGCAATCCTGCAACCCAATAGACGTGTTCACAGGCGCTTTGGTCAAGCAGCATATGTGAGGCCACAAGCTGTAGCCTCTGACAGCTCAGGGGATGATCATGCAGAGCACATTCCCAACGAGGCAATGTTTGAGCCCGAGACGATCATGGATTCAGAAAGGCTTATCTATGATGATATGCAAAGTGAAGCCGATACGCCATTGTATAATGGAGCACGTATGTCTAGATTGAAAGCACTCCTGGTTCTTCTCAACATGCAGGCAAAGTTTGGATGGAGTAACACTAGCGTCACAGCGCTTTTCAGGTGATCTATTACAATTAGTTTACTTTAATAAAACTCTAAATGTATAATGATCTGATAGATTTTTACACGAATGTATCATATTTTTATGTTGTGTAGATTGCTGAAAGAGCACATACTACCAGCTGACAATGTGATGCCAGATTCCCGAGATGAAGCAAGAAAGATTTTGCGAAACTTGGGGATGGATTACAATTCTATCCACGCTTGTCCTAATGACTGCATTCTTTTCAGAGGGGAATACATAGACATGGAGAAGTGTCCGAAATGTGATTCCGAAAGATATCGAGTAGATCTCCACGGGACAAAAATTCCACAAAAGGTTTTGCGACATTTCCCTCTGCTTCCTCGCATCAAGCATTTCTTCGAATGTAAGTCCATGGCCGCCCTAGCATCATGGCATGAGGAGAATAAATCTTCGGATGGTGTGCTACGAATTCCTGCAGATTGCGTAGCGTGGAAACATATATATGGAACATGGTCGGATTTTGCCAGGGAAGCTCAAAATTTGCGCTTAGGCCTGGCTATGGATGGCGTAAATCCATTTGGTCAAAGATCAACATCTTACAGTGTATGGCCCGTTGTCATCGTCAACTACAACATTCCCCGTGGTTGACTACGAAGAAGGGGCACCTATGGCTAAGCTTGATTGTGCCAGGGCGATATAAAGTGGGGAATATGGATGTGTATCTTCGTCCACTATTGGAAGAGCTACAACAATTGTGGATTGGCATAGAGGTGGTGGATATGAGCCGACACACAGGACGACGGAATGCTTTGATCAGAGGCATTCTAATGTGGACCATGCATGACTATCCCGGGCTAACAGAATGCTGTGGTGATCTATTGACACTCCTCACTCAGACACTGTAAATCTTATTTTTTCCCATAGTTGATCTATTATCATGTGTATACATGCAGGGCTTCAAACAAGCGGATACAGAGCATGTGTCACATGTGGACCTAGACTGAATGCACGTAGGGCACCCTCACTGAAGAAGCAAATCTACGAAGGTCATCAAGCGTATCTTCCAGAGAATCATGTGTTACGCGACGGCTTTTTGGGAAGAGAGACACCAAGGATGTCTGCACAAGCATGGTTAGAGCATCAGGAGATGTGCGATGACGGATTGCCTCCAGGGATGAAGAGACTATCTCTATGGTACGAGTTACCATACTGGCCCTGACTCATGATCAATCACTTGCTCGATCCAATGCACATATTCAAGAATGTGGGTAATCTACTATGGGACCATCTACTATGAGATTTTGAGGATCGATTACAGAGGATTTTTTGTCGACTTGTTCGACGTGCAATGGTTCAAGATAATCATGGAGGGTCGCAACGCTACTGTGCGTAGAGGAGAGTCTGGTTTTCTTGAGGTGGATTCTACTAAGAAATGGACTGACCTAAGAGACACTTTCGTACTACCCGAGCATTGTGAACAAGTAAGTATGTAAATAGTTAACATCCCCCTTTTACAAGTTATGTGCTTGAAAGCTCTCATGTAAGTTATGTGGCTCTGGCAGGTAATATTTCATCCTACAAAGTCTACATCAAACTGGTGGTACGTCATAGAGGTAGCCCCTCGTAGTGCAAGGACGTATGAAGGCTACCATGTGCCAATCACAACGGCATCAATGGAGGAGATCAAAGAAGATGCTCAATCAGAAGCCGCTGCGGTGGTGCCAGACGAGCATCAAGATGCTACTACTCTATATGGGGTGCATGCAGAGGAGCTACAAAATGAAACAGAGGATATGTGTTTAAACGGAGAGCTCTATATAGATATAGGAAAATATGCTGAGTTATGCGAGGATGAGAGAGAGATCTCTTAAAGCCACAAATATTGTATTTGAACAATTTTGCTCCGTGTTGTAAAAGCTCTGGCTCTCTAAGTACCTTCCATGGTGTATAACACTCTTTTCTACTCGCGCTCACATCTTTTGATTGAAAATTTTGAGTTTTCGACTTGACTCTTCTATCACTCAATTCATTGCGTCATTGTATTTATATGCGTCATTACGTCATTGTATTTAATGGTCTTTGCGTCATTGTCTACTCTATTCATTCAATATTAAGTTTAAATATTCGTGTGTTTAATGCAGGTATGGATGATGAGGAGTTTCTTTCTTCTTTGTCACCGCAGCAGAGACAGTGGTACGTGGAGCGTCATCGCTCTGGCGCATCATGGCGCGTTCCTACTCCATCCGTATCTCCCTCTCTTTCGGAGCATTCGGCGCGCTCCGAAGCTTTGGCGTCGACAAGACAAGATTCACACTCGTCTAGACACCGGCGCTCTAGTGGTGGAGGTGGCGGTTGTTGTGGGGATTCCGTCACCGATGCCTCCACACCGCCTCGTGTTCGACCAGGCTCTTTACCCTCCCCTTCTTTGCCCGCCCCCACACCAGCCACAGCATCACCATCTACGCCAGGTTTTGCACGGCTGACTGTTCCTAGAAGCTACACACCTCTACCTACTCCGCCAGGAGCCACCCCACTCGACACTCCTCGCTTCGGGGCCCAGACGCCGGTGGAGACACCTGACGTCCGTACCCCCATCGACACGCCGCTAGAGACCCCTGTCGGGACACCCAGGTTCACGTGTCACCGGCCAGAGGGCTTGTCTTACTCCATCGACTTCAGCGGCGGCATCATCATGGATGATGATGGCAAGCAGGTGATCTCACGCATGCGTGGTCTTTGCTCTCAGCTGTTTAGACACCACATACTAAACAAATGGAGTGAAGTACCAAGTGATTTTAAAAACAGAGTCATCAGCATACTTCATGATGAGTTTCCCGTTCCAACACGGGATCAGTGCTTCAATGAAGACCTGATGAAGATTCGCATGCGCGAATACTGCAAACACAAGCGTTCTGAAGTGCAAAAAGCAATCAAGAATGGGTGGAACAGGCCAGATTGGCTGGCCAAAGAAGATTGGAAGAATGCGAAGAAAGCAGCGCGCAAGAATCCCGACAAGTGGAAGCAACAAAAAGATGCAGCCAGAGCGCGAGTAGAGGCAGGGAGCTCGCACCACTTGGGGAGCGGTGAATGGGCATCATTTTAGGCCGATTTTGTAAGTGTTTTCACATTGCTCTTTATGTTCGATAGTTTAGGGTTTATGAGTTTTTTAATTCTAACATAATGAAATCTTTGTATGTTTTGACAGTGGTCGATCACAGGACGTGATCCCACACCGTACGAGCGCGAGTACGCAGGCAGGAAGGGCTTAAACGCCCTGATGGACATTCTCAGTTCTCGTGGCGGCATGGTTAGTATTAGGGTTTACTCTTTTTTATTTTTTGTATTGTTTTATAAATGTCGTTATATGTTTATACTTACTGAAAGCTGTCTTATTGTCTTTTTTTGCAGAATCCGACAGATACGCCGCTTGGACACGATGAGACGTCTGACTAGACGACGTCAGTTTAGCCGTAGCTAGATAGCATTAGTTTAGGGTTTCTCATAGCTTATGTATCATGAGACGGATTTTATACATCTTTTTGAACCATGTATATTATTACATTTGTCACCGCAGTTCCTTTTGCCAATCAATTCTTTATGCCTATGATGTTGTACAATTGTCATTATTACATTTGCCAATCAATTCATTTTGCCTATGATGTGTACAATTGTCAATTTTGCAAACAATGCGTCTTTTGGGTGACTATTTTGGGTCTATTATCTACCCTTGCACTTTTTTTTAAAAGTGAATCAAGTACAATATGGTTGATGGGTGGCAGGGCATTCAATGCCCTGCCACCAAAAAAAATTCTCTCGGGCGTCGCTATAACCGTCGCTATTTATGGCTCTGTAGCGTCGCTATGAGCATCGCTATAGTCTTCAGTGTAAACGTTGCTATAACCGTCGCTATGAGCGTCTCTATATTGCGACGCTTATAGCGACGCATATAGCGACGCTCTCGTAGCGACGCTCGTAGCGACGGTTTTAGCGACGCCGGGGGTTATAAAAACCCAATGTATTTTCGTCGTTAACAGCGTCACAAGAGCACACAACCTCTTGTAGTGTCGGTGAGTACTTTGTCTTTGGCATCGGTAGCCAAAAATTGCTTCATGATGGAACCTCTTAAAGCTTTCCATGCTTGTGGAGCTTCACCGTTTGCCCATAGGCTAGACCACCATTGCCTGGCGGACTTTTGAAAGTGCATAGCTACATGGTATAGCTTAGAGGACTCCATGAAGCCCTCATCTCCAAACGACGCATCAAATTTTTGGATGAAAGCCAAGACTTTGTCTGTAGCACCACACGTGCCATCATAGGTAAGGAAAGAGATGCTCTTTCCTCCCTCTTTGAACTTCTTGAGCTTGGACGATCGCTTCCACGCGGCATAGGATCTGCTGCTATGGCCTCTTCTTTTTGATGGTTCAAAAGTTGCACCGTCTCTTTCTTTAGAAGATGAAGAATTTGAGGAACATGGAGAAGAGGATGACCTCTTTCTCGCCTTTTTCTTACCTTTGTCCTCCTTGTCTACACCATCACTTTCTATATAAGAGGAAGAGGGTGACCTCTTTCTTGCCTTTTGTCATCCCTCTTTGAATTAAGGTGTGAAGAAGTGTGCGATGGTCTTCTCCATTTAGGAGGTGATGGAGAGCGTTTTTCCCGCCATCTTTGTGGAGACATCTCCGCCGAGGTGGCAGGAGACTCACTTCTTTCTTGTTCCTTTGGTGGGGGCTCTTGAGTTCTCCTTTGAGAAGGAGATGCATCATCAAGAAGCAGATTTTTGAGCCCTTTGTATGGATCCTCTTCTTCTTCTCGAATCGGAGAGAAGTCTCTTTTGGAAGTGTCGCAAGGAGGCTTCCTAGATACTCTCTCGTCATGGTGGGGAGCTTGGAGAATCCCATGAGCACGAAGCTGCCGTTGTACTTCACTTTGGAGGGATGGATTTACCATGGCTTGTTGAAGCCTAGAAACAAGATAGTTAACAAGCATAGGGGCATCATTAGTAGCCTACTCATTAGCAAAATCAAAGCTATAAACATTAATTTCACTCTCTTTACTATTGTCAGTCATTCTAACAACTTTTAGGTGTTAACTTTTTTAGGTATACTCTAGCACTTCAAGCCCTAAATTCTACTCCTCTTTACCCCTTTAGAAAAAGCACTCAAGCTACTCTACCCGTGGCTCGAATTTTATTAATTGCAAGGAATAGAAGAGAGGGTCTTTCAACACCAAAACAATACTGGCTCCTGTTAAGCTTCTAATAGCTCAATAGCAGTTAAGCCGTAGGCAAGCCCCGTAGGAATCCACTATTAAGACCATAGCTCTCGATGGTGATGCCCCGTTATTTGCACGAAGGCAGGCACACTGAAAGGCTGAAAAATCCCTATTCTACTTACTCAATTTCAATTAATAATACCAACCATTTATAACTAGCTTGAGGACCTCCCTTCTTTAGAAAGAAAACAGAAACCTTGGATAGCTTTGATACCAATGTAACATGTAACATACTAGTAACTTGTGTGTAGCGGAAAATAACATGAACATAGTGAGAATTTCATTAGAATAGATTCCTACTGAGCATACCAAGAGTGCTTGGATGAAGAGAGCAACAAAAAGCATAAAGCCTAGTTACATAGGCATGAACAATACTTCAAAAGAGAGAGAAATTAAGCTATTCACAATAGTTGAGGACCGGGTTTACACCGGTCCCCCTCCAAAAGGCTTTATATTATAAGTTTCCCCCATCGAGGGAGGCATTTTACAATATAATTCTTTGTGCTCCTTCAATAACTAGCTAGTGCAATGAAGATGGAAAATTCAAGCACTAAGCAAACACTTATAAAACACAGCATCAATTCCCTCACGGTCTCAGAACACACCTTCAAAGATGGCGAGAGCTAGCAGGGTATGAGAGTAGATTGAGAGGAAGAAGGAGTAGTCTTACGAGAAAGAAATATATCTCCTCACATAATCACTCATAAAATCTTATCATAGCTAAGTGATTAGCATGGTAGAGGAGATGAGCATGCATTGAAGCTTGTCTCTTGGTTGGATTTGCATCACAAAGCCAAGAGTTGTTGGTGTAGGCCTCCCTTCTCACAAGCTTGGAGTAGATGATGAGCTTTCCATTAAAGCTTGAGAAGAAGAGAGAGAGTCTTCTTGCTTCACACATGAGCTAGTGTGAGTGTGTGTGAAATAATGCCTTTGAAAAATCAGTCCCCCTCTCTCTCTCTTGGTCAACCCCTCTTGCTAAATCCTCTTGCTGGCACCTCATTGCAAGCTTAGCCAATGAAATTGAGAAGCATAAGTGATAGCCTTGTGACATATGTCCCCCTTTTCCCTTTTGTGAGAAAAGAGAAAATCAATTAATCTCTCATTGGATCCCTTTGTCTTCTGGCCAATAGGAATCAGGCAATCCATTAAGCTGTTGAATGCTCATTGGACCCCTTGGGAGACTGTCCAATAGTCTTCTAGAGAGATTAATTCTTTATTGGTTCTTTTATTAAGTGTTTTTAAATGAATTAAACTAGATTTACTCTAGCCTAATTTATATTGGTCAACCTCTATGGCCATCCAATAGGATTTGAGTGCACCTTGCAATTCAGTTAGGGAGCTTACATGTGTCCACTATGTCCTTTGTGTAAAGGGGCTTGCATGAGTGTGTGTGTGTGTGTGTGTGTGTGTTTCTCTCTCATCCCCTACTAAAAGGGCTTGCCCCCTCCTATGTAGGAGCTTGCATTGACTTTTGTGTACACTCAAAGCATCCAATTTTCCCTAGGGGTTGACATCCGGGACATAACCTTTGAATTTTGGAACCTTAGCATTTTGGAAGTCTTAATGGGCTGAACCTTAGGGTCTTTAAAGCCCATTGCTGCACATTGTTCTTTTGCAGATTGCCCCCCCTTTGGATCCCTATTTTCCCTCCTTTGGATCCCTACTATGGCCGGTCTGCCAGCTTAACCAATATTCTAGCTTTTTCTCCCCTGGTACTTCCCCATATTAAATGATCAATTTAACATGAGAAAATCATTTAGGAGAATTAGATATTAGTTATTATGACATATATGTACTAAGTATAATGGGGAAAGGGGTTCCGGATCCCTCCCTCAGACACGTGGCAATGGCTCCTTGCTTCGGCCCCTCGCGGCAATGTTCCTTGAACTATGCACGCTGAGAGAGAGAGAGAGAGAGAGAGAGAGAGAGAGAGAGAGAGAGAGAGAGAGAGAGAGAGAGAGAGAGAGAGAGAGAGAGAGAGAGAGAGAGAGAGAGAGAGAGAGAGAGAGGGAGGGAGGGAGTGAGGAGACTTCACAAGAGAGAGAAGCGGGCAAAGCCCGCCGACCGTGCTACTATGTATATGGGTAGCAGAATGTTAACGTGTCACCGAATATGTTGTCCTGGACAGTGCTAGTTACTTGTGCTTGTTAGCATATAATGAAAATGGATGGGCAAGTCCTTTGAATTTCAAATTTTCCATTAAAAAATTATTTTCCCTCCTCATGTGCTTCTGATTTCAATTATTGAAGACGAGTTGGGATTTCAGTTACTGAAGACGGCATTGGGAGTCTCTCTCTCTCTCTCTCTCTCTCTCTCTCTCTCTCTCTCTCTCTCTCTCTCTCTCTCTCCTCTCTCTCTCTCTCTCTCTCTCTCTCTCTCTCTCTCTCTCCCCCCCCTCTCTCTCTCTCTCTCTCTCTCTCTCTCTCTCTCTCTCTCTCCCCCCCCCCCCCCCCCCCCCCCCCTCTCTCTCTCTCTCTCTCTCTCTCTCTCTCTCTCTCTCTCGTTCGTTCCTTGCATCGGGTATCCTGCCTCAGAGATGAGTCAAAGCTAAGCTCTTTCTCTTGTTCCGACACAGACCTACAGATATGGAGAACCAGTAACCAACATTATTGCCAATAGCTCCAATGATGGAAATGGAGCCGTACTGTAATGTGATGGTAAGCAAATCTTGTGTGTAGCCCACCCACTCCAAATCAAGTCATGGTTTTGTTGGTCACATATATAGTTTTGTGAGGGCATTTGTTCATAGTATGTGTGTATTACAACATGAAGTATTGACAACTATACATTTAAGTGATTTTACGTAAGTAACATATTATGCACGTCTACAGTTCTCAGGAAAAAGTAGAAGAGAGCCACTACATGCAATGAATTACAACTCCCAAGATCCCACTCTTTCTGTAATCAGGGAATATGAAAGAGTAAGAAAGAGGAACAACGGGAGAAGAAACAATTGAAATTTGAGCGACAACATCATACCCTCAACGATGAGGAGAAAAAGAAAATCTCCTCCAAGATTGTGAGAGATTTCAAGAGTAGGATTGAAGGTTTTAGTACAGAAGAAAAGTGAGAAATATGGAATCTTGTTGCTCAACATCCGCATGTTCGGGTGATTCATGATGAGTCTTTCAAGGAGGAGGCTGCTATACAAACCGCAATTGTCTCCAATGTACGTCCGCAGCACACTCGCAACCGTCAAGCAGCCAAGTTCCAATGAGGAGTTGTTTTTGAAGAATGCAGCATTGCAAATGATGTTGAATTCAAAGCAAAACATGCCTATTGCAAAAATTTCCAGGGTCGTGAATGTCAATCGTCGCACCTTGCACAAGGCAAGATCACGACATGTCAAGCCTGATGGTCGATTGTTTTCATCGGTTGCATGTCACAAGAAACACCATCATAGCCCTATCACAGATGAAATTAAGGAATTGGTCTACACATTTTGGAAAGTGGAGACTCGCATTTCACCGAACAAGAAGGATGTTTGTCGAAAGAGGATGGGGAGGAAAAGCTACATATAACACCTCGTGCACCTCCTAGACGAGCCTCAAGTGATCAATCAAACACTTGTACCATAACTTATGCGTTTTATGCATTGCATCTGTAGTGCATAGTAACTCATATATGTTGATCAATAGCATACTGATATGTAGACTTTTTCTAGTTAGCATATGGACTATGCTAGTTAGCATATGGAGTATGCTAGTTAGCATGCCTTGGGTTCTAAATAGCATGTATGCTAATCAACATACCTAGTATGCTAGTTACATACCTAATATGCTCAATTGTATGATAAGTACGCTGTCTAATAGAAAGTGATTATGCTAGTTAGAATATGGAGTTTGTTAGGTAGCATATGGAGTATGCCAGTTAGCAGGCCTTGAGTTCTAAATAGCATACAAAGTTAGTTGGTTAAAACAAAAGGTATGCAAGTTAACACCAATTATGCTAGTTAACACACCTAGTATGCTCACTAGCATGATGGGTATGCTATGTAAGACAAGGGTTATGCTAGTTAGAACTAGCAGATGGGCTGGGTATGCTAGTTAGCATATGGAGTTTTCTGGTTAGCATATGTAGTATGCTATTTAGCATGCCTTGTGTTATATCTAGCATACAAAGTTAGCTAGTCAGCACAAGATGTATGCTAATTAACATCATTTATGCTAGTTAGCACCTACTATGCTCAATAGCATGATGGGTGTCCTAATGCATATACTAGTTAGCATAGTGAGTATGATAGTTAGCATATGGAGTATGTTAGTTAGCATATGGACTATGCTAGTTAGCATATGGAATGTGCTAGTTAGCATATGGAGTATACTAGTTAGCATGCCTTGGGTTCTAAATAGCATACAGAGCTAGTTGGTTAACACAATATGTATGCTAATTAGCATACCTGGTATGCTAGTTAACATACCTAGTATGCTCAATTTCATTATAAGTACGTTGTCTAACAGAAAGTGATTATGCTAGTTAGCACATGGAGTTTGCTAGGTAGCATATGGAGTATGCTAGTTATGAGGCCTTGAGTTCTAAATAGCATACACAGTTAGTTGGTCAACACAAAAAGTATGCAAGTTAACACCACTTATGCTAGCTAACCCCTAGTATGCTCACTAGCATGATGGGTATGTTATTTAAGACAAGGGTTATGCTAGTTAGAACTAGCAGCTAGACTGGTATGCTAGTTAGCATATGGAGTATGCTAGTTAGCATGCCTTGTGTTCTACCTAGCATACAGAGTTAGCTAGTTAGCACAAGATGTATGCTAATTAACATAATTTTTGCTAGTTAACACCTAGTATGCTCAACAGCATGATGGGTGTCCTAATGAGTATGCTAGTTAGCATATGGTATGTGCTAGTTAGCATGCCTTGTGCTCTACCTAGCATACAAAGTTACCTAGTGAACACAAGATATATGCTAATTAACACTCTTTATGATAACTAACATACATTGTTGCATGCATATTAGGATGTTGATTGTGTTATTTAACACTATGATTTGTTTTCATGAAAATGCTCGATGTCCTAGTTAGCAATCTGAATACTGATCATCATTTGGATGTTGCAGGTTGAGTTCTTTCATAGATTCAAGGAAAAACATCCAGATTACAAGATTGGCATGAGAATGTTTGAGATGTTGAAGCCATTCTTTTGTAGGTGGATGAACGATAGATACACATGCTGTTGCGAATACCATGTGAAAATGTACTTTTTGAAGGACACACTAAATCACATGCGCTCTCGTGCTTTTGGGCTGCATAGAGCAGGTTGTGACTGTATATGCAGTATTTGTGCCCCAAGTGAGAACATTAGCAAGGATTGCTTCGCTTCACATCACATGTTTAAAGGTGTCACACATATGTGGGAGTTTGTTCTCTGTCCAAAGTCCGCAGATGCAGTTTTCCATAGAAGAGAATGCCTGATAGGAGAGTGTTTGACATGTGGAGTGAATAGGTTGGAATTATGCTGCTTGGAGACAGCAAATCCAGGTAATAGTATTAACGTGAAAGTATTTTCATATGTACAAGCTCGTGACAAGTAGGGAAATAGTAACAAAAGAAAAGATCTTTCACACAAAGAAATGTAGTGTTGGGAGTTTCTTCAACTCTTGAAGACCAATTTGGAGCTCTTTATCACTCATAACTATGTGGATCGATGGCAAGGACAACAATTCAAGGATTGCCTTCTTTGGTTTTTGGACGATGTCATTGTGTCAGTTGTTGATTTTGTAGAGAATTATGCCTTCAAGGAACAAAATGAGATTCAGTCAATGCATTGGCACTTTAGTCAAGTAACCATTTTTGTACACATAACGTACTACCACAGGGCAGGGGAGGTAGTCAAAACCATCCACTTCTTCCTATTAGATGACAAGGTGCATGACACGTTGTTCGTGCAACACTACTTCTTGCTACACCGTGACTAGTTACAACAAGAGGGTGTCACTCTTAAGCAACATTGGGTGTGGTATGAGGGTGCGGAATCGTAGTTCAAGAGATCCAGGCCTTTTTACTTCATTGCAAGATATGGTGGACTCACAGAGATGGGGATGAGTTGGTTCTTCTTTGGATCAGGGCACGGAAAGGGAGAGCATGATGGTGCAAGGGAATTTGTGAAAAGAACCTTGACCCATGAATAGCTAAAACCTAATGGAGCTATTTTGTGGTGTGCAACTAATGTGGTTGCTTATTGCCAAGCCAACCTGTCTCGCAGGGAGCACCTTCACACTATCCTTCAAAAGAAAGGGAATGTGCCTGTGTGTTCTGGGAGGTTAAAGAGGGGGAAGTGAACAAGGAGGCGAAGTGGAATTCTGCCACTGTGGCAAAAACTCGCTCTTTGCATGCTTTTTGTGTTCACAACCCTGGGGATTCAACTGCCCTTGCAACAAGAGCCTTGGCATGCTTCTGTGATGCATGCATGCATGGAAGATGGAATTTATGTGTCAATAAAGCTCACGTGCAGCCTCGGGATTATCATATTCTACTGCCATTACCTGATGAAACTGTGTCAGATTCTGAGCCAGTAGATGAAGCAGCTACCTACGATGACTTCATGTACGAAGGTCATCATGATGTGTTGAATAGCACTCTATGTGCTGGCGACACATTTGCTGTAAATTCAGATGCTTCAACCAACGTCGAGGATGTGGGTTTCTACCTAGTCAAGTGTGTTGCAGCAAAGGAGAAGGTGGAGAAGGGGTACCTCGATGAGTGGGGCAATGCAATTGATAGAGGCTCGTATGTTATGCAAGGTCTGTATTACAAGAAATTGGATGCATACACCTTCCAGCTAGACCACAAGCAGCCCATCATCCACGTACTTTCACATCTGGTAGGATGTATCAATACCCATGGAGCACATCCCAAGGAGACGGTAGGTGTACAAAATCAACCCAGAAAGCTATGAAGCAATCTATAATAGCATGCCCTTCAGCTTTTAAGTTGTAATCACTGCATCTTTAATATACTTATTGCTTGAAGATAATGCAGTTTTATCAAAAACTTGGGTATCTTCTATCTCTTGTGTCTCTTGTGTGCTTTGTGTATACATGGCTTTGGTGTCTATCACAGAGGGGTCTCAGTTTAAGAGCGATCATTTGTACAACCTGTCTTATTAAACCTAAAGGATCTGAGCTCATCAAGAAAATGTAGAACTCTAGAGAGGTGATCAAACAAGCTCAAAGTCCGCCTCCTTTGGTGTCTTACAATTTACGCTTTTTACAGCATGACTCCAAATGGTTTGGGCACGCAGCCCACAAGTATAAATGGAAATTGTAAAAGAAGGCATGCCCAGCTTATAAGAAAGGCATCAGGGTTTGGAAAGATGTGTACAAAGAAGGTCAGTGGCTTTCACAGTATGCTAATAAGAAGGTATGCTAATTGTGTTCTATGGGTATGCTAGTTAGCATAAATGGTATGCTAATTAGCATAATGTTTATGCTATTTAGCATAAACAATGTGCTAATTAGCATACCTTTTGCTGGTTTTCAAAGAGAAGAGATGGCGGCTTCCTGTATACTGTGTATGCTAATGCTAATTAGCATATTGTTTATGAGAACTTATATATGCTAGTTAGCAAAAACAATATGCTAATTAGCATAACTTTGCTGGTTTTCAAGGAGAAGAAACGGCAGCTTCCTGTATATTGTGTATGCTGATTAGTATACTATGTTGTGAGTGGAATGCTAATTAGCATAATGTTTATGCCAACTGGCATAAACAATATGCTAATTATCATGCCCTTGCTGGTTTAGGGGAGAAGAGATGGCAGCTTTCAGTTCAATGTGTATTCTAATTAGCATATTGTTTATGCTAATTGGTATATTGTGTATTCTAATTAGCATATTGCATTAGGAGAAATATGAACCTTGCATGGGCTTTGTAAGGAATCCTAATTTTTAGGGATTAAGGCTAATGTTGTGTGGAGTTTAGGGGGCAAGGAAATTGAAGAAGGTAGTTTTGAGTAGGCTTTTCTAGCCTTTTTTTTAGACAAATGTAGGATGTGGACCTAAAGGGTTACTTTCTCTCTCTAGCTTTTTTTAAAGTGAAGGAATCATAGGGGTGTGTCCACATCAGCAAAAACGTGGGTCACAAAGAGACAAAATTTGACTTTTTAAAAAAAGAAACATTTTTACTTGTTTCTAACTTAAAACTCCCTCCCAACATATATACATATCCAAAAATCATTTTTTGACCCATTTTTTAACCCACAAGCTTAGAAAGTCCATTTTTTCAAAACTCTTTTCCCCCAAAAAGTAATAAACATTTTGTTCTCTCCTCCTCCTCCCTCCTCCCTCCTCTCTCTCTCTCTCCCTCTCCCTCTCCTCTCCCTCCCTGTCCCTACCTGTCCCTACCTTCCTCCTCCTCCCCAATCTCTCCCTCCCCCCCCTCCCTCCTTCTCTCCTCCCATCTTCCTCAACCTCTCTACCCTTCCCCCTCTATCTTTTCATCATTTGTTTCCTCATGCAACAGCTTCCATGGTGCTCACGGACATCACAAATGGTTTGCTTCCACCACCACGTACTCCGCACACCAAAAGCATACATATTCTCTTACCCACGGCATTTGCACCGAAGACGACTAGTGAAGGTGATCAAAGGTCATCACAGGAACGTCGCACCGCTTGTGAGACCAATGTTGACATTTGGGTGGATGGCCATTTGTACCCTTACGATCCTATAAGCTGCTTCCATCCACCGTTTAATAGCCTTTCCACATTTCTTCAATTTCTTGGGAGGGGAGAAGCAGGTTTGTTAGGCTATTGCAAGCGGTTGTGTATGGGTGCACGTGCTTCTTTGCATATGTGGATGCACGAATGTCAAGCTCTTCACCTCAAGACGACGGCATTACAAGAGAGTGTTGACTCTTCGGAGAGGGTAGTTAAAACTCTTGAACAAAAAATGCAAGAAAAGGATTCCCACATCCAGAAGCTTACCAACACCATCACATACTTGAAAGAAACACCCCTTGGTGCAAGGGAACGCAAACACACGTATTCATCCATTGAAACTCTTGCACATTCGGGAGGAGCACGCAAACGACGAGTTACAGCCACAAGGTGATTTGGTCTTACTTGCATGATGCATTCTTACTTTACACTATTTTCTAACATTTATGTTTATTTGTTGCTAGAAACTTCATCCAGGAGGCATGCAGTGGAACAAGCCAAGATGATCGAGTCAACCTTCTCACTAGTTGTCTCAATAACCAGGAAGTGATTTCTGTCTTACAATCACCCGGAGGTAAGCACATTAAGGATGCAGTCACCAAGGACCTTATGCGTAAATTAAGAAATGTGGTTAGTGATAATGACATTCAACAAGCTTGTGATGAGGCTGGAATCAGTACCAAAGCTTATCAGGCTATTTTCCAACTCCTAAAGGATGCCCTCAAAGAACATGGCATTGTGGAAAACCTATTTCCCATTCCTCACAAGGTCAAACTCGCAAAGAAGGCCACAAACGAAGATGTGTTCTCCCGCATTGGGACATACCTACACATTGAGGACACAATGCCAATTTCCCTTTATGCTTCGTGCGCAACAAAGACAAGGGGAAAAGGTAAGAAACAATCCATAAGACCTTCGAAGAAGGGCTTTCCTTACACAATGTCGAACAATATTTTCGTGGATCTTAGAAGGCTTCAAGAAGCCATGCTTAGATTTTACGAGTTACTTGAAGAAGGTGACACACTTTACTTTTTTCTTTGGTATTATTCTTATCATAGACTCTAAAGTTTAAGCTCTTAGCACTATTTATTTTGTAGTGCTTGGCACAAAAGTCGCTTTTGTGCTGAAACTCGATGAGTGTCAAATAGTGAAAGGCCGAAGATTAGAGAGGCTAAGTGTCACTCTAATGAACGAGGCCCTTCTGCAAACCAAGCGAAGGGATTCATTCGAGCCATCTCCCACCCCATCTTTTAGCGTGCAATCAGAGAAAGACATTTGGTGGTTGGGTGTTATTAAGGTGCCCAAAGAGACCAATGGAGTACTTTCATGGATTTTTGAGAGAGCTCCATGGATCACAGAAGTAATACACTCCCAAATTGCAGGTCAGAAGTTGGAGATTGAGGGTTTTGGTAGTTATGATGTGGAGTGGCACTTAGGTGGGGATTTGAAGACCATAAAGTGTTTGCTTGGCTGCAAACAAGGGGCTTCTTCTCTCATGCCTTGTCCATTTTGCGCTTGAGAGTACAAACCTAATGGAAAAAAATCACATAAGAGCACTGCAAAGGCCGGATCCATGCTTCCATGGCAAGGGCATGGAGAACAAGGGTTAGATTGTCGTGATGTCGGAGATGAAGGTAGAGAATGGGAAGCGTCTATTCTGAGATGTCCCATGCTCAATGCCCCAGACCGTGATCAAAAGGACCACGCTTGGAATCCAATCTTTCGATTTCCTCTATCGAATGTACATTTTTGTACATTACACGCATTCATGCACATTTTTGATAGGCTATTGAAGCTCCACATTGACTATGCTTTCACGATGAAACCGTTGGAAAAGTCCCAGGAAGCGATCGAAAGAGTGGAGGTACTCTTGAATTCCATTGGCTGTCACGGTGGAAATGTGTCTATCGTTGTTGCAAAGAACACAGGGGAGGCCCATGAAATTGCTCAACAAGTGTCAATGAGTGGACAAAAAGCTAGACACTTTTTGAAGAAAGTTTCCCAAGGAAAGCCAAGTCGATATGATGCTCAAAACAACTCCAACCAGCAGGCAGGTAACCTTTGGGAGCTTTGGAAGGAGTTATGCAAAGCTACTACCGACAATGATTCAAATGGCGAGCTTGCAAACAAGCAAGAGCAAGTTTGGGCACATTTTGATAAAATGGTCAAGCTTATGGGCCTTAACAGCACAACAGAAGAACAATGCCAATCATTTCAAGAAGCCTTGGCGGATTTTACCAAGGTCTTCACCCTTTCTTGGGGTGAAAATAACATCACACATTACATGGTAAGTCATTTTACATGGTGTATTCATTACAAGGGATTGTTTTTATTTATTAATGTGGATAGTTTACTCATGTGAATAGCATATCTTGTTTGCGCATGGTGCATCTTTTATGCACAAGTATGGATCGCTTGAAATTTTTAGCACTCAAGGCTTGGAAAAGTCCCATTATCGAGCAAGGGGAGTGTACTTCAAAAGTGCTCGACATGGTGGTGGAATGGTGCAATCCAATTATTTAGAGGAGATGTTCAATTGGTTTTTTCGCACAACATTTGCTCGTAAGCTTACAATGGAGCATGCGCGACAATCCAAGATTGCTATTGAAGTGCGGAAATGGAGTCGTCAAGAGCATAGCAACAAGTGGCAAATGTCGCAAGGTCCCACCAAGCATGCTGCATGGCGGCGATGCAGAGTGCGACAAGGATCAAAGTGGATACTGCGGGAGTCACTAAACGTGAACGCAGGGTAGACATGTTTATTTAAAAAATAATACTTTTTATAAAAAAAATAGTGTGAACAGGGCCCTTTTTAAATGGGCCCTTATAAATATTGCATGCTCTCATAAACCACTCATTTCTTAAGAACAAGTGAGTTCTTACCAACGAAATGGCGCGCACCAAACAAACCGCGAAAGAGCATCCGCCTACCAACAAAAACACCCTCCAAGGATGTGAGAAGCCGTCATGGCTTAAAGGCACAAGAAAACGGCCACGAACGCCTGGCCATTCCAGGAACTCATCTGATAGTGGACATGGTGGTAGGGCACGAGAGTCATCGAGGACTGTTGAATCTCCACCTCCTCAAGATATAACACATAGAAGGAGAATGAAGCAACATGCCCAGCGTTGGAGAGAGGAAGAGGGCCAGCAAACAACAGAGTTCGATAGGGAGCAGCCGTCGCACCACCAATCACAAGCAGGACCATCCAGGACTCGGGTGGTCCATACAGACACTGAATCAGAGAGTGAGCCACCACGACTGCGAGAAAAAATACCGTGCACACACTGGGTGGCCGTTGGGGGGAAGACATTGCCTGGAGGCCAAGGAGCTCTCCCCACACAACAAGATCGGCAACCAAGGGAAGAGGAAGAATCAGAAGAGGCTGCAGAACCAGCCCCTAAGCATGTAAACATGCGCAAGTCTAAGTTTTTCAAGAAGCCTAAATGCCGCCCGCCAGGAAATGTGCAAGTGCCCCCAAGACAACCGCAGCGGCCCCGAAAAATAGCAAGGACATTTGCAGAAATCCGCCACTACCAGAAGACGACGGAGCTTTTGATTCGATGCGCCCCCTTTGCTCGCACTGTGAAGGAGGTGCTTCAAAGCTATGGAAATCAATATAGAATGCAAGCAATAGCGCTAGAGGCTATTCAAGAAGCTGCAAAGGCCCAGATCATTTCGGTGTTGGAAGATACCAACCTAAGCGCCATACATGCAAAGCGAGTGACAATACAGCCAAAAGATATGCACCTTGCACGTCGATTGCGACGAGACTTCGAGAATTAGCCGAAGTTACCCCTCTTTTTGTATTGCACACCCTTATCTTTGTAATGATTTGACTTTCCAATGGCAATATGATCAATAGTTGTGTCTACTGTGTCTACTATCTTTGTAATGAAATGAATTAGTAATTTCAAGTTCTGTATGTAATTTCAGTCAATTTCAGTAAATTTGGGCTTTTTAAGTACCCTTGGGGGTAGATAAGCCTATAAGGGGCAATAAGAAGCCTGGCCACAAGGGCCCATCCATCAATTTTGGATGGGCGCGCAAATGGCCCATCCATCAATTTTGGATGGGCCATTTGCGCGCCCTTGTGGCCAAGCTTTTTTTTGCCCCTTGTAGGCTTATCTACCCCCAAGGGTACTTAAAAAGCACAACTTTACTAAAACCTATTGGTTTTGCAACATTATTTTACATGGATCCTTGTGGACACCCTTTTTTGGCCATTTCAAGCTTTGAATTCCCTATAGGATATCAAAAAAAATAACATATTGTGAAACCAAGTGTCTATGCAACATTAATTTGGATTTTTCAAATGTCCAATGTAATTGGACTTTTTGGTGCAGGGGTGTACTAGGTAGAGCTAAAGCAGGTGATAGTGTGCTGGAAACTTCATTTCATAATTGATTTCACCTTTTCTAGTGTCCTTGAGTGTGAACATATGCTGGAATTTCCATAGAAAGGGTGCATCTAAATTAATGATGCAAAACCAATTCATTTCAATAAATTTGTGCTTTGTAAGTATCCTAGGGGGTAGAAAAGCCTAAAAGGGGCAAAATAAAGCCTGGCCACAAGGGCGCGCAAATGGCCCATCCAAAACTGATGGATGGGCCATTTGCGCGCCCTTGTGGCCAGGCTTTTTTTGGCCCTTGGTAGGCTTATCTACCCCCTAGGGAACATAAAATACCTAAATTTACTGAAATTGACTGAAACTACATACAGAACTTGAAATTACAAAGTCACTTATCAAAACAATTTTCATATCACCAATTGAAACAATTTTCAAGATTGACAAATCACATTCAAAAGAATTTGCAAGATAGAGAGACAATTTCAAATATTTTTTATTACTTCCAAAACGGTGATTTTACATCATGTATCTGAGGAGTTCATAATTTTTTTGACCATTTCCTGGCGCCTATTTTGCATGTAAGGCAACTCCCCGGTCAAGAGGGAGTGCGCTATGGCCTTTGGGTCAGTTGAGCCAATGGAAGCATGTATACCTATCTGGGCAAGCACTTTACCACGAAAGCCAGTGCCAAACGTTGTGCATACAAGGGATCTACGCACTAGGAACACTTGATGCGCAGTTTGAGCAATGGTGCTCAAACACAAAAACTTGCTCAAAGCTTTTAACGACCAAGTCATAAAATGGGCTTGGGGAGTAAATTAATTATGGATAATGGCCACATCGCCAGGGGGGCGTTGTCCTAGGTAATGCGCAAGGGAAGCTTGAGGTCCAAAGCCCGTCCGCTTGCCACCCGTCCTTGCAGCAAAATCATCAACCTCCATGACATCCTGTCATAAACCGATGAAGGTTGAGAAAAAAGACAATGAAGGATAAAATAGTAACATGAAATTTAGGATACAGTTAACCTCCTCCTCCTTGTCGTCCTCCTCCCTGTTGCCCTTTTCATCCAAGTCAATGCTCCCATGCATCACAAATACGACCTTTGGATCATCAGATGGGAGGTTGCATAATGGCATAGGCATCCTAGGAGCCTCAACCTTGGCTTGCGTGGCTTGGAATTCTTCATCAACCACGTGCAACTACTCTGCTGCGAGGACCTCCGCACATACAACTACAATAGTGTCAGCAACAGAGTCCCCATCTGACAAGAGCTTACTTTCTAGGGCATCTGGCGTATAGTCTAAGGGACATTTGGTGCTGTTGCATAGCACGCTCAAGAATTCATCCATGCACAGGCCAAATGCTTTCTCCAAATCATGCAGGAACACATACTCCTCCCCATCCACTAACACTGAGGAGAAGCGGCTGATTTCTACCTCTGGGATAGCCACATCCATCAGTGGTAGTGGCACTGGAGTGTCACTAGGGCCAGCCGCAACTATGGATTTCTCAACCAGTTCCTCAAGACCCCTAGGGTGCTCGAGCCGGTGTGCCTTTCCTTCCGCTTCTGCAAGGTTCATGGGGATAACCTGCTGCTCCTTGGTGTCCTTGATAAAGGACCCAACCTAAAGGTGTGGTAAGCGAAGCTCCTCCAAATCAGGTTCCTCGCTTACCAAGAAGATAAATGTTGCGAGCCAAGAAAGGTACTCCACCCCCAACTTGCGCTTCTTGAGCGCTGACACCCCTGGGGCTTGCTCATCCAAGTAATGGCCTGCATCGGTTGCAATTTCTTGGAATCGTTGCAACCGCTGTGAGCGGGATGAAAACACACACAGCGCCTCTATAACGACCCGACACACACTCTTGGGAAGATACACACACACACTATGGGGCACCACTCGGCTTAGACAACACACCTGGCCGAGACAGGGAACACACCTCTGGAGTGAGAGGAGAGAAACTATCCACTTGTCCACTCCACACAGACACACACACACACACACCCAAAAAACTCAGCTCAAAAGAGGAGAATTTCTGATGTTTAGATACAAATGAGCTTGGGCCAACACCAATGGGGCAAACAGCTCACACAATATGGGTAAAAGATACCAGATACAATCACAAATTGGAGAAGAAGCTTCACTCACCGGAGAAGATTACACAGAAAAACAGCAGAAAAAGAGTGAGGAATTTGGCAAAATGGATAGCGCCATCGCGTCCGGAACGGCCCAAAACCCCAGTCTACAATGTCAAAGTGCTCAAATCCGACCTCGGATGAGCAGTTTAGGGCCAAAACAGGCTCCAAAATGGGCAAAAACACACCTGCGGCTGTTCCTCCTCTCTTCTCCACGTTTTTTCTGGTCTTCTCTCTTTTTTTTTCAGTTTCCACACTTAGCTTTATTAGTTGGGGACCCTTGGCCTTTTAGATGACCTCAAACGGACCCCGAACAGGCCAAAAATTGACCTCGCAGTGCATAGTTGTCACCTTTTTGCATCATTCGCACACCTGGCACTCAGCTTTTTTCCAATAATGCATCTCGCCACCACGTGAAGTGGCCCCAAAAAAAGGTCCTCATGATGACCTTTCTGCATAATTCTCACAAGCAAACACTCACGTTGTGTCCGTCCTCATCTGCGTGCAAATATTGACCTCGTTCGCCCTCCTGACGCCACTAGATGCCATCTGACGCACCTGCTCACCTCACGTCGTCGGCCCACGGATAGCTTCCTCGAGAAGTTTTACGCGCTACCAACTCCTCCTTATTGTAGAAAAACACAATGGTACTAGTAACGATGAAAATCGATGCACTATGTACATGGTGTCCTACCTGTACACATGTGGGCCCCACGTAACCACCTGGCTCTGGAAAATGGGCAATACTTTATTTGATGCACCATGCATGGGTATGTACATATGCGCAATCCCTTGCTCCAAAAAACTCCTGACATAATTTGCCCATCCCCTAGCCTGCTAGATCATTCATGATCAGCAGCAGCAAAGAGAGATATGAGACTCGCCGCATCACAAGTCTCCTCATCCTTCACCAACATTTCTTGCTCCACCGACAACTCATCTTGTTCCACCATCATCAATCTAGCATGATACAATTTAAGACGCAATCCATTTACCCTTGACTTATGTAGAACACCATCCAGGTTAGCCAGCTGATATGTGCCATTTGGAAAACACTCTACTACCTTGAAAGGGCCTTCCCACTTAATTTGAAACTTCTTTTGGAAGGTGTTGTCCAGCTTACTGTTGTAGCGCAAAACCAAGTCATGTTGCTTGATACCCTTACTTTTGACCTTTTCATTTAGCTTTGTCAAAGCCTTATCCTGCCTCTGCCCATAATGCTCCAAAGCGCTCATCCTATCCAACTGGACCTCTTGTAACTGCAAGAGCCTCTCTTTGAATGCATCACTAGGCGGCCCAAGCAACTTCTCTAACATCTTGACCGCAGGCAACTCTACCTCCACAGGCAATAGTGCTTCCTTTCCATACACCAAATGAAATGGAGTAAACCCTGTACCTGTCTTCACCGAAGTACGGTAAGCCCATAATGCACTAGGCAATTCTAAATCCCAATTCTTTCCTTGGTGCTCTGTCACTTTTGAAAGAATCTGTACCAACTCACCATTGAATCTTTCATTCAAGCCATTACACTGCGGGTAATAAGGAGTGGTATGCTGGTGCCTAATCTTCATCTTTGCACATAAAAAATCTAGCAGTTTAGCTCTAAAGCCAGGCCCCTTATCTGAAAGTAACTCCAGTGGCACCCCAAACTTGCAACATATTTCATCATACACAAATTTTGCCACATCCTTTGCAGTGATCTGTTTTACTGCTATAGCCTCTGCCCATCTAGAGAGATAGTCCACTGCCGTCAAAATATAGCTTTTGCCCCTGCTTGTGATAGGTAACGGGCCTATTGCATCAATCCCCCACTTTTCAAACACATCAAACGCCATAATGGTTTTTCGTAGCTCTGGCTTCAACACTCTCTTCCCAAATGCTTGACACCTATTGCAAGACCTACACCAATGGTGAACATCCTTGTGCAAACTAGGCCATACATACCCCTCTTGCAAAATCTTATGCAAGGTGATCTTTAGAGCAAAATGGCCACCACATGCGCCTTCGTGATTCTCTTCCAACACTCTGTAAAGCTCCTCCCGCCAAGGTACACGTCTCAACACGAGATCAGCCCCTTTCATGTATAAGACATCACCAATCAATTTGTACCTGTATGCTCTACGCACAAAGCCATACTTCTTAGACTTCTGAATCTCCTTTGGAATGATTCCTGTTAGCAAAAACTCCTCTTCTTGAGCCAAACTTTCCCGGCCATGATAAAGAGGTAAAGTGGTCCTCAACACAAATAGCTCCCCAATCATGCCTTGAGTTGCTTCATGTGCCTCTCCATTTAGAGCACGTTCAATGTGTCTGATACTCCATGCTTCAAACTTTTTTAACATGCCTTTAATTCTGAAGCACATTTCCTTCAATGAGGTGTTCTTGCTCTTCCACACACCCAACACTTGCTTCACCACTAACAAGGCATCACCTTTTATGCTCAACCTTCGAACCCCATGCTTCAAACAAATGTGTAATCCGGATTCCAATGTAGCATATTCAACCTCATTGTTACTATGAGCATCCAATTTGAACCCTCTCTTGCATACTAGCTTCCCCTCTGGATCATAAAGTGCTATACCCCCTGAAGCTGCATCATGGCTCTTTCTGTATGAACCATCAAAGAACAACACATGTGCATTGCTGATCTGTGGCACTTCTTCAACTACCTTTCTCACCACCTCTTCCTTAACAATAAGGGGATTCTCCTTGTAGGTCAACAAATCAGCTAGGGTAGCCCTTGTACTATCTTCCACTAGAAAAGAGAACTCAAACTCTTGCAGCTCAATTACCCATTTCTTCACCACATTTGACATGTTAATACCATTAATTAACTGTGGCAAAAAGGCATAACTCGTCAAGAAAACAAAAGGCCGTGGTAGCAAGTAATGACGAAATCGTCGACAAGCAAATATTACACTAGCCATCACTAGCTCTACTTCCGATAACTTTCTCTCCGCTACCAACTTCACTCGGCTTGCACAATACACTGGCCTCATATAATGGCTGCCCTTCCCCTTTTGCAATAGCATGGCTCCAATGGAATCATCCCCTACTGATGGATTTACATAAAAAACTTTCTCCCAATCAGGAGCCTGCATGGCTGACAACCCCCCTAACACCTCTTTCACCTCTTGAAACACTTCTTCACACTTGTCATCCCATTGCAATGGATCATGCTTTGCCACTTGTTGTAATGGATAAAGAAGCTGCGAAGACAATGGAATAAACTGTGCCATGTACTTCACTTTGTGTATAAAGGTTGCCAATTACTTCGTACTCATAGGTGATGGAAGAAGAATAATAGACTTTACCTTATCTGGATCAGCCTCAATGCCATTTTCTGACACCATATGGCCCAATAACTTCACCCTTGGTTGTGCTAGATGACATTTCTTTGGATTTAGTTGTCCTCCACATTCATCATATCGAGCCAATACCATCTGCAACTTCTCATGATGCTCAGCCCTACTGCTATAGACACAGAAGTCGTCCATAAAAGCCTTAACACAACTACCAATGAATGGTTCCAGCACCCAATTTGCTCTTTCTTGATAGAAAGATGGTCCATTTGACAACCCAAACGGCAACACTGTGTAGCAATAGCAGCCCCATGGCGTAATAAAAGTTGTCTTTGTGCGGTCTTTAAGAGCAATCTTCAATTGAAAATAGCCTGAAAAACCATCACACACACTGTACCTCTCATAACCTGCCACTGAATCCAAGATCTGATCGATGAATGGAAGAGGATATGGGTTCTTCTTAGTGGCTGCGTTTAAGGGCTTAAAATCTACACAAATCCTCCACTTCCCATCCTTCTTTGGACTGACTACTACTGGACTCACCCATTCTGTGGTCTCCACAGGGACTATGAACCCTGCCTTCAATAACTTGTCCACCTCTTCCCGCAAGGCTTCCATTTGCTCTTGACCCATCCTTCTTAGCCTTTGCCGCACTGGCTTAGAACCTTCTTTCAGCTCTATATGCATCTCTTCACCCTTGAACCCTCTGATCTCTTCATATGAAGTAATGAACAAATCAGGAAAACTAGCCAGCATATGCAAAAATATATCCTTCTCCATAGCTGAGAGGTCTCCACTAATCATTTGCGTCATTAATTCCTGCTTTTTTGACAACTCAACCTTGGTTTGCATCAGCCCTTCAATCACTTCATAAGGTCCTTCACTTTCATCTTCAACTTCATTCGCAAATGCGACTAAACCACACTCCTGGATTTCTTTATCCATCAAAAGAAATGCAACATCAGCATCCTCATCACTGCTGGTAGTGCTATCAGTGTCCTCATCTGTCACCGTGGAAGAGTCTTCATCACTAGACTCATCCTCATCTTCATAAAGCTCCTCTAATCGTTTCCTTGTGTCCATATTATAAAGCTTCTTGGTACCTGTCTTTCCATAGAGGCTAATTGTACCATGTCGCCAATCTTGAACAGCTCCCACTGCACGTAACCATGGTCTGCCCAGTATAATAGGATATGCTCCCAACCCTGCTGGCATCACATGAAAATCAACCACTGCCTTTGCATCATATGCCTCCACTTCTAAGCTCTTTACAACACCCAAGCATTTTACTTTTTGATGGTTTGCCAATCTGATCCGAAAACCTGACACCCCAGCCACTGTGAGACCCATCTTCTCAACGCATGAGTGTGTTATGACGCATATTTGGGCTCCGCCATCCACATAACCTTGTCCCAAATTTTTCCTTTTATGCCACACATCTACTATTGGACAAATGTCTGGTAGCTCGTCCATTGCCAACACCTTCACTGAACCTCTCTCTGGCTCTTTCTCCATTGGGTTAACCATCCTCTTCCACTGTCGCTTTAGCTTAGGCACCATCTCTATAAGCTGCCCAAAAGTAACATCTGCCTTCCTGCTCGTCAGATCCTCCTTCAAGTCATAGCTTAATTGCCCATCCCCTAGTGGAAAATCTGAAACATGAAACTTTCGACGAGCTCTCCTTTTCCTCTTGGCCTTGACATCCTCGCCTTCATGGCTCTTTCCTTTCTTCTTACTAGGACCTGGGGCACTTCTTCCTTCCTTATCCTCTGTGGTCCTCTTCCCAATAGGCATCACTAATGTATCCTCTAGCTTTGATGCCTTCTCCAAGGTGACTACACTTAGCACTTTTGTCTTTCCCATTTCCTCCTGGGTCAGTCCACTGGTTCCTTCGTCTCCCTTAATTTCGATGCCATAATCATTTGATCTAGTTAGCACCTGTCTTGGCAATGGATACATGTCTCCCCCCATCCTTGGTGGCTTATCACATTGTGGGCTGATGTGACCCAACTCTCCACAATTATAACATGTGGGCGTCTGCCTCCAAAACCTACTATTACTTTGTCCAGCACCATTCCTAGGTTTTCCTTCACCTCCTGGCTGATTTGCAAACCGCCCTCGACCTCGATTATTTCCCACTTGACCTAGCATGTTTAGGCTGAGATTCTTCATCAGATCAACCACTTGCCTCATGTCTTGCCTTGGGCCATCATCTTGCACTGCTGTAGTGACCACTGCTGGCATAACCTGAGTAGTAACAGGAACCACTGGTTCATGATGAACCCCTGACATGCACCCTTGTAAAGACTCTATAGGCTGAAATTCAGACCTCATTGACAAAGACTCCACCCCTAACTGGCTCATTTTCCTCAGCTTCCACTCTTTGTTCCTTGCTACCTCTAGTGCATCTTCATATGTCCTAGGCTTCTTTAGCTCTACTCTCCAACGTATATTCTCCCAAAGACCAGCCAAGAACCTGTCCTTCTTCATCATGTCAGGCGGGGGTACCTGTGGTGCTAAGGCCTTGCACATTCGCTCCCATGCCAATGAAAACTTACGTATGTACGCATCTACTGGCTCACCTTCCTTCTGCACCAAACCTTGTACTTCTTGCCACACTTTGTCAGGGTCTTCTATCTTCACAAACTCCACTTCCAATCCATGCCTTAGATTGTCCCAACTCAATCTTATAGGTGGATCAGCCATACGCAACTCCTCTTCAAATGCTTTGGACCAAGCTCGTGCATCACTCTTCAAACAAATTTGGAGAAGGCGTAACATTTGCGTAGGGTCATGAATCTGGTTGCTAATGCAGGCAACCTCCATCTTTTCCAGAAAGTCCTCCACATCTTCATCACTTCTTCCATGAAACTCCGGATAAGAGAAAGCCATGGCTACCCAAATTATGATGCTTTGAGAACCCCTTCGAACACACGTGCAAGAACCCAAAACTTTTCACTTCCCAATCCCTAGAAACTTCAATGGAGCTCAACTTTAGATAAGGACAAACACATGCACATCAAATGAGTTTTCATAGTTGATCATCGGAATGACAACAGGCAAAGGACATTCCAGGATCTCTCTCAATCTTCTTGGCCCAAACATAAAGACTATGCGCTGCTGGAAAAAGATCTTCCTGGACACATGAACATTAATCTGAATTCTTTGCGTTAAATGAAAAGGAGTGAACTGAGGGCCATTTTGATCATCCATTAAAGCCAACCATGAAGCTCCCAAGAAGGCACACCTGACTCAACCTCTGATTTTGCCAAAATTTCAGCAGCATAACAGCATAAATGGCTCAAAATACCAAAAAACCAGCCATCATAACTTGGGAAAATTTCGACAGAGTTTCCCCAGAAGTAGAGCAGTAGGAACCCAAAATATAGACTGTATCAGTATGCATAAACTGCCAACAATAGACCCCGAGCATCAAATAGGCCTCACTAGTACATAGACTATGGCGAGGTCACGAAAAGGGTGCTCCAGCTACCTGTATCACCGAAAGGATCTCCACATTTGAGAATCCCCCAGCTCAATAAAAACCTCACGCTATCGACCCTCACACGAAAGCTAATGCAAATCGCGTATAGTCAAGTCTCAGAAATGACTATCTTCCAGACCAAGTCTCAGAAATGGCTGGGACTGCCAAATAAAACCATATATGGCTCCACAAAGGCGTACAATGGCAGTTTCCACAAGTAACGTACAATCCAACAGACAATGCGCTCAAATAGGCGCCAAGTGATGCATTCCCACAACAACTGCAAGTGACATCACTGTACTCCAGCTACCTGTACCTGTGTGAATCACCTGTACCTGTCCCTGTCCCTGTTCCTGTAACCTGTAACCTGTAACCTGTAATCTGCAACCTGCAATCCCGAAGCTCGAAGCTTGAAGCTCGAAGCAGAAGGTACTCGAAGAAGATCCTCCGTGGGGGCGCCAAAAGAATGTGAGCGGGATGAAAACACACACAGCGCCTCTATAACGACCCGACACACACTCTTGGGAAGATACACACACACACTATGGGGCACCACTCGGCTTAGACAACACACCTGGCCGAGACAGGGAACACACCTCTGGAGTGAGAGGAGAGAAACTATCCACTTGTCCACTCCACACAGACACACACACACACACACCCAAAAAACTCAGCTCAAAAGAGGAGAATTTCTGATGTTTAGATACAAATGAGCTTGGGCCAACACCAATGGGGCAAACAGCTCACACAATATGGGTAAAAGATACCAGATACAATCACAAATTGGAGAAGAAGCTTCACTCACCGGAGAAGATTACACAGAAAAACAGCAGAAAAAGAGTGAGGAATTTGGCAAAATGGACAGCGCCATCGCGTCCGGAACGGCCCAAAACCCCAGTCTACAATGTCAAAGTGCTCAAATCCGACCTCGGATGAGCAGTTTAGGGCCAAAACAGGCTCCAAAATGGGCAAAAACACACCTGCGGCTGTTCCTCCTCTCTTCTCCACGTTTTTTCTGGTCTTCTCTCTTTTTTTTTCAGTTTCCACACTTAGCTTTATTAGTTGGGCACCCTTGGCCTTTTAGATGACCTCAAACGGACCCCGAACAGGCCAAAAATTGACCTCGCAGTGCATAGTTGTCACCTTTTTGCATCATTCGCACACCTGGCACTCAGCTTTTTTCCAATAATGCATCTCGCCACCACGTGAAGTGGCCCCAAAAAAAGGTCCTCATGATGACCTTTCTGCATAATTCTCACAAGCAAACACTCACGTTGTGTCCGTCCTCATCTGCGTGCAAATATTGACCTCGTTCGCCCTCCTGACGCCACTAGATGCCATCTGACGCACCTGCTCACCTCACGTCGTCGGCCCGCGGATAGCTTCCTCGAGAAGTTTTACGCGCTACCAACTCCTCCTTATTGTAGAAAAACACAATGGTACTAGTAACGATGAAAATCGATGCACTATGTACATGGTGTCCTACCTGTACACATGTGGGCCCCACGTAACCACCTGGCTCTGGAAAATGGGCAATACTTTATTTGATGCACCATGCATGGGTATGTACATATGCGCAATCTTGCTCCAAAAAACTCCTGACACCGCTTGGAGAATGGGCGATCACCTTTGTGTATATAGCGCAAAAGATCGCAAGGCACCCAGATCCCTACATGTGGGGGGATAGATACAGAATATTTTATGATGTGCTCCTCCATGAACGCAAAAATCTCGGCAAATGCATCCATGTGAAGGGCAATTGTGGCATCAAGGTCAGGGAGACGAGTAAAAAAGGTGTGGAGGTCCAACTTCCCTTTGTTCGAGGAAGAGGATGAAGCGTAACAAAGGGGTGGATGTGGCTGCAGATGCAGAGGCTATGGAAGCATCCATGTCTAGCCTGAGGTGTAGACAAAGAGTGTAGGAGCTCAAGAGTTGCAAAAGTGAAAATAGTGAATGAGCTAGGTGGCCCCCCTTTTATAACGGACCCTTTTTTTAAGACATTAAAAAAAAAGGCACTTTCACCAAAAAATTATTTCTCATCCCAATGCAAAAAGTTGTATTCAAAGGCATGATTTGCCAAAGCAAATCATGTTGATTACAGCGGGGATCAGTTTGAAAATTGCAAGAGTTACAAAGTTATAAGATCGATAGCATAGTTCCATCCATCCCCCAGTCCTCCTCGACCTTCAGTTTGTCTTCCATTCTCTTCCCAATCTGTGGACATTCATTACAATAAGCATCCAATGATCGACAAACCATGATGTATTGAAAATGTGGTGGAAGGATTCTCACCTTGTGACCTTGTAAACAAAATTGTTCTTGTTGAAGGGCCTCAAAACCCATAATAACCAAATGTTCTTGAACATTACTGAGAGTCTAATGCTTGTTCACTTGGACTGCCTCCAAAGCATCGTTGGGCATCTTCACTGCAATGTCAAAGCTTGCAATAGCACCGTCTACACTCTGTAAGGGAGTCCACACTCCAAGCTTGCACATCCAATGATTATAGTGAAATCGTATGTACAAGGAGGTACGGGATTTCAAATAGCGCATTCCAATACCTGAAGCTCCAACCTTACAACGATACCGGTCCCCATTGTGCATACCCTCCACAAAACCCCAGTCCTCTTCTAAAAGCCTTCCTAATTCCTCTAATGCGCATCTTTACATACAAGCATTGTGGTAGTCTCCACAAATCCAAACTCTTTAAAAATGTGCACAAAACAATGAGTAGGCAAACACCAACTCAAGCCCACAGACCTAGAAGCTTTAGAGTATTTCAAAGAGTTTTGGACATCCATTATCATCTTTTGCTTGAAAGATGCTACCAACCACAAATCTGGCACCGGCCACTCCATACTTAATAAGGAAGTTACTTTGATGGGTTCAAGCGTTCCAAACGCTTGTGTAGAAGTAGGGACAATATAGGAGTGAGAATAGAAGAAAATCCTTCTTTGAATCAGTTTGGTTAGGCAAAGATGTGGGAACATTATTGCTCCAATATCTGCATGTATAGCATTGAATGTGCCGAAGAGACTATGTAGTGGCTGCTCCTCCACCAACGTGGATGGAAATATGACTATAAATGCATGACAAATCTTAAGTATGAATCCATAATAACATTACACTGTGATTTCACACCTAGCTTTGTATTCTCAAAACATGTACTTACAATGTGTTGGAAATCGAGGTGGTTGTTGCAAATGCATGGTTGACATTGAGAAAACATGTTGCACAATGGCTACGGTCCCCTTGTCTTTGCGGTTCTTGAAGCCAAGGAGCTTTCCTTTCCAATGAAGATCCAAGTTTGCACGATTCCGCACACGATGAGGGCCAATAGCAGATGGTTGCATGTATACCCAAGCACCTTTGGTGAACTCTTGTGGTACCCACTTATCATCTACACCTCTAGTGTTGTGGCATGCAAGTGCTGTGAATTCATCCTTTGGCCGCCTTTGCGAAGTAGAGTTGGCCATGGTTAAGCAAAGAAAACTAGGAGGAGGAGAAGGACCTTGCTTGTTGCTACAATGTACAGAGGATAAAGTGATATGAGAAGGTGGATAACCCTTGTGGCAATGGGAGGAGAAGGTGGATAACCTTTGCTTGGTGTGGCAATGGAAGGTGGTAGGGGAGGAGAGAGAAGCTTCCTTGCTGCAGCAATGGAGATGGTGTAGAGAGAGAGAGAGAGAGAGAGAGAGTGTTGGAGTAGAGGATGAGTGTGATGGTTGCAACCAAGGAGGGGTTGGAAAAGGGGGGTTCTAAAGAGAGAAAATCACTTTTTGCCTAAGAACTACTTTTGGGGGAGCTTTGGATAGCAAAAAAAGATTTTTCAAAAGTTTTTTAAAAAAATTGAATTTCAGGATTTTTGGGTGCACGTTTTGACTTTCTGAGGTCAAAAAATGTTTTTTTGACCATAAAATAGTTTTAGGGGAGTTTTAAGAAGATGAAAATTGAGTTTTGAAAATTTTGAAAAATTTCAAATTTTTGGGATTTTTTCAAAACCGGATCAAAAAGGAGGGAAGTTGGAGGTTCCATATGGCCCACCCACTCCCACCCCACCCCACCCCACCTTCTCACTAGGTAAGAGCCCATTTAAGAAGTGTAAGATTACTTTGTCCCCCTACATTTTGAGGGCATAGAGTGTGTCCACCACCCTCTTCTCATTGGCTGGCCTCTAATTAACCTTAATCCCAAAGGGCCCCTAGAGGGTTCATATTTTTCCTAATGGTTTATGCCAATTGGCATAAACAGTATACTAATTAGCATACCTTTGCTGGTTTTAAGGAGAAGAGATGATAGCTTTCTGTATACTGTGTGTTCTATTTAGCTTACTCTGTTGTGAGTGAAAGTTAGCACAAACAAAAATGCACAGTATGATAAATTGAAGGTATGCTAATCAGCATACTGTTTATGCCAGCTGGCATAGACAGTATGCTAATAAGCATATCTTTGCTGGTTTCAAAGAGAAGAGATGACAGGTCTCTACATCTTGTGTATGCTAATTAGCATATTGTTTATGCCACTTGGCATTTTGTGGGTATGCTAATTAGCATAGTTAACTGACATAAACAGTATTAGTATTCTAATTAGCATAGTTTTGTTGGTTTCAAGGAGAAGGGATGGTAGCTTTCGGTATACTGTGTATGCTAATTAGCATACTATACTGAGTGGAAGTTAGCACAAACAAAAATGTACAGTATTCCAATTGAAGGTAACTCCCTATTAGAGACTTTGAGACTTTAGAGCCAATTTGGGAATCACCAACGCCTTGAAGATTTGGCCATATGGACCAATCTCAAATTGTTCTTTAATGCCAAAGCCTTCCATGATGTAGTACTTGAAAATATCTTCCCAACCATGCTCTCAAAAAATCTGCTAAGATTTGGCCATGTGGTCAAATCTTAAGCTTGTTTTGAAAGTGGGAATAGGAAAATTTCCAAATTCACTAATATGGTGTCACTATGCTCATTAGCATACTGTCTATGCCAATAGGCACAGACAGTATGCTAATCAGGATACCTTTGTTGGTTTTAAGGAGAAGAGATAACAGATCTCTGTCTACTGTGTATACTAATAACCATACCATGTATGCTAATTAGCATATTGTATGCTGGTTTCAAGAAGGGATGGCAACTTTCTATTTACTGTATATTCTAATTAGCATACTATGCTGTGAGTGGAAGTTAGCAAAAACACAAATCCATAGTATGGCAATTGAAGGAATGCTAATTAGCATACTCTTTATGCCAGTTGGCATAGACAGTATGCTAATTAGCATACCATTGCTGATTTCAAGGAGAAAACATGGCAGCTTCTTGTATATTGTATATGATAATTAGCATACTATGGTATGATGTGAGTGGAAGTTAGCACAAACAAAAATGTGCAGTATGCTAATTAGAATGTATTCTAATTAGCTATTGTGGGTATGCTAATTAGCATGTTGTTTTTGCTAGTTAACATAAACAGTCTGCTAGCTAGCATAAACATTATGCTAATTAGCATACCTTTGCTGGTTTCCAACAAGAATGTATACAAATTCAATATTTACAAGAAAAAAAAGAATGCCAACAGTACACATGGTATTGTCTTCAAAAAAATAATAGTATAGGATCTTATCATTACTATTTGAAGTGAATGTCGGAATAGTTACAAACATTGGAAAGGCAATTTACAAATTTCTCTCATAATGTTACAAAACTGTAGAGAGCCTCCTACTTTGGATATATCGTGGTTTAGCGCGCTTGTACACTCGTTTTTTCCTAGTGTCCGTTTGCTTCTTTGTTTGATGAGCTTTGGGTCTTGCTCCCTTTCTTCTTCTTGTTGAGCGTTTGGTTCTTGCAACTAACTTTCTTCTTCTTCTTGCGGCTGCTTTTGTAATTTTTTCCTTTGTAGCCTCTCTCTCTTATGTCTTTCAACTTCTTCATGAGCCTCCCTTTGTCTCCTACGCAGAGCTTCCTTACGCTGGGCCTCATTGCGCTTTTGCATTTTTTATGCCAGCTTCTTGATCACTTCTTGTGAAAACAAATCTGGAGTATCAAATGCATTTTCAGTTGTATACGCTACACGATCCTCTGATTGCAGCCATAAGAACAACCAGCTGCTCAAAGTATCTATCAGGAAGTTTTGATGTTGTTCTTTGGTCTAGTCCTTTATCTTAGGAGTAACAAGCCAACTTCCTTCAGGGTTTTGGCACACTTTGTACATACTATCGTCAATAATTAGACTGTTTTGGGGCCCAAATTTGCAATTCTTCCAAAACAATCTCAAATCCTTCAAGAATACAGGCTTATTACATATCTAACAAGGCTAGCCACTACAATGATTTTGTGAAAAAATAGCTCTTAGCTTAGCCCGCTGCTCTTTGAATACTGTTTCTCATATTGGATTCACTTTAGGTGCCATGTTGGTGTTCCAATATATACACATGGAAAAATCGGAGGCACCAACCCAAAAATTTGTGGCTGTCTTTGCAACAAAATACATACCTCCTATCTTGCACATTGTAATTTATCATTTCCCCTGCATGTTTAGGGGGAATGTCACCGTGCATTGGCTCTACAACTTGAACAAGAAGGCCATTTAAATGAAGAACCAAAGTGCGCCCCTCATCTGGCAACAGGTTTGGCACGCATATTGGGTATGGCAATGCATACCACTCAGCAAAAATAACTTCCCCCGAGGGATGAACATAACTGAAGTACTCAACAATTTTTGTCAAGCGTTTAAGATAGCTAGCCAGGCGCTTCTCAATCTTAGCTTTTTCTTTTCATAGCTATCTCGCCTTGGTAATACGCCGCTTTCGTATGGTTTTTCATGCAATGGCATAATTCAAGTCATGCAGGGCAACTAACTGCAGTTTCTCTTTCCTTGTGACATAGAAATGGTATCGAATAAAGACATCATAAAGGACAAGAAAAAACTACTGGCCAACTGTTGCACAATAAAATAATATTGAAAAGAGTTTCTCCATTATAAATATCCAGAGAGATACATGTCATAGGGTGTGGAGCTTGCTAACACTACATAACTTGGACACAACAAGAAACAGATTCAGCATAATTTCTTGCAAGCACGTGAGCGAATGGCTTTCTTTTCACCTCTGCTACATTTGTTTATGTCATCCAGGGTGCTCGGAGGGGTAGCACATATCTCATCCCCAGGATATTCTAGAATCTATTACAGGCCACCTTTTCTCTTTAATTTCACTTTGTATACAAAACCCTACAGGGGGCTGTCATCATCGACGTCTTACGCAGTCAGCCCACTGTCAGTCCTGAAAGCTTCCTCTTGAAAACTCCTACCTTCCTCTTTCACAATCCTAACTAATTCCTCTAAGACGCTTGTTTAATCATCTGTAGGAGGCTTGGGTTTGGGATGAGTAATCATGATAAAATCTTCATCATCATCATCTGTTTCTTTACCATCTACAGCAGCCTCGTGCAATGTCGCATGTTGTGGCATTATATTTTCCCTTTCATGTTGTCTATGTAGCTCATCAAATTCATCATTACAGAGCTTCTCTTCTATCCTTTGATTGACAGGTGTCTTCTTGCCAAGTTCGCATCTTGCATCATTGATAACTGTGTATTCCATTCACCCGTTAATTTTCATCGATACCATTATGATTGCTTGTATGCATAGTGTGACAAGTAGCATTCCATGTATGGTAGGCATCTATATCCTGTAGACATTCATATTGTCTATGCTAAGTAGTTTACAAAGTGTGCTAACCACCATGATCAATATGCTAACTAGCATACAAAATATGCTAACAAGGAAGTGTGAATATAGTGTGTATGCTAACTAGCAGAGAATGTATGCTAATTATCATACATAAAATGTTAAAAGAAAAATTGTGTGTATGCTAATGGTATGCTTATTATTGATAGTGTGCTAATTAGCATACATGGTATGCTGATTATAATTAGCATACATGGTATGCTAATTATAATTAGCATACATAGTTGAATGCTAGCATAGATGGTATGCTAACTAGAAGATAAGTTATGCTAATTAACATAACGTCTCTGCTTATTAGCATACCATCTTGTTGGTTAGCATACTGTGCATGCTAACTAAAATACACATTACGATAACTAGCAAAGAGGTATACTAGCTAGCATACACATTATGCTAGCTAGCTCAAAATGTATGCTAACTAGCATAGAGGTATGCTAACAAGCATACACATTATGCTAGCTAGCAAAGAAGATATGCTAACTAAAGTTTGAATGCTTGTTAGCATGCACCAAATGCTAGCTAGCATACAAGGTATGCTAGTTAGCATACTGAGTATGCTAATTATCATATCTTATTTTCTAGCTATCATACTTGCATGCTAGCCATCATACACAATGTTCTAACTAGCATAAAAAGTATGTTAATTAGCATACCTTGTTAGCTAGTTAGAACATTGTGTATGATGGCTAGCATGCAAGTATGATAACTAGAAAAAAAGGTATGCTTATGCATGCTAATTAGCATACCTTTGTTCTAATTAGCATACTTGCATGCTAGCCATCGTACACAGTGTTCTAATTAGAATAAAAAGTATGTTTATTAGCATACAAGTGTGTGCTAACTAACATACATGGTATGCTAATTAGCATATTTAATATGCTAATTAGAACACTGTGTATGATGGCTAGGATGCAAGTATGCTAACTAGAAGAAATGGTATGCTAATTAGCATATCTTTTCTTCTAGTTAGCATACTTGCATGCTAGCCATCATACACAATGTTCTGACTAGCTTAAAAATTATGCTAATTATCATATTAAATATGCTAATTAGCATACCATGTTTGCTAATTAGCACATTGTGCACTAATTAGCATATTTAATATGCTAGTTAGCATACTTTGCTTCTAATTGGGAAACTCTCTATGCTAGTTAGCATGCATAGTTTGTTAACTAGCATAGAAGGTATGCTTATTAGCATACACAATATGCTAACTAGCATACAAAAAATGCCAACTAGTATTCACAACTAGCTAGGATAACTAGTTGTGCTAACTAGCATACACAATATGCTTACCACCATGACAATAGTATGCTAGCTATATCTCATAGTATGCTAGCTAGCATAACTAGGTTTTCCAACAATCATACAAAATATGCTAGCCACCATCCCACTAAACTAACTAGCATACCTTCTATGCTAACTAGCATACACAGGGCTAGTGTAGGAATCAAGGTTGGATAATTGTTCCTTAACATTATCTTACCAAAACTCTGTGTGATTGGAGGTCCTTTCCCTGTGACCTTGCCACACCATTCAGCTGGTATCCTCTACTGGCAGGTGGAAGCTCTACATTCGGTCCCCAAGGAACATGCAGCAACAAAGCAGATTAGGTGATAGGTATGCCCACATGGCATTTTGACCATTGCACTGATTTCATGTACTTCTAGTGGCAAACCATAGCAAGTACCCTTGTTTCTTGTTGTCCTACCGTGTACCCCTCCTTGTCACTCTGTGAAAGTGTCCATAACTATCTTGCATAGGGCAGTGGGGATGAAGGATCCTTTTATCATCCTACTTATCTGCATGAGCAGCTGCAATTGACTATTGTAGGCATGCACTTTTGCTTCCTGTACCTCCACATTAATCTACAAACCAATCAAAACAGAAGCATGGTAAGTACATAGGATAGTTGTGCACATATTCAAAACATAAGGTTCAATCACAAAAACTATCGACACTTACACGAAGACAGGTTATGTCAATATCAACAGCAGTGGGGGTGTCCTCACTGTGAGAAAACCCCAAACCATCCAATGTCGCAATCTTTATCTTGAGCTCTATTTCTCTCCTTGCATCCACACTGTCAGTGAGGCCTAAACACCGCAATTCATTCTCAGCATCATGAAGCGTCTGTCTCATAGCAAGTACTACAGGATTGACCTTATCATGGCTTGCTTTCAGAACCCTCGCAACTTCAAGCTCCTAACCCGCATTCTTGAGTTGTTGTTTAGCATCTTGCAGTCAATTCCTAAGATGGTCACTTGCACTCATGATGTGTTGCAAATCAACGAGCCTGAAATATGACAGGCTTGCTGTCACTTTATGAGAGCTGTTAATAGAGAGGGGTGTTGCCCTGGTAGCAGAAACAACGTTCGAAGCTACTTGGCTAGTGCAATTGTTATTTGTTTTCGCAGAGCCCTCCTCTATTTTTTGACTTGAGGGATGGGTATTACGCACCCTCCACTTTTCAACATGGGCATCGTAGTATCCTTTTTCTCGAAGGTCCCGCAAATGTTGGATAGCAAACTCAGCCCAATTAAGCTGCATGATTGAGCCACTTGCAATTTCCACTTGATTGAATTGTTTTACAAAACCCTTCGCAAAAGCCGAATTAATTTCCATGTTGGTGGGGGCCTTCTGGTACACCCTGTAGTGTAGTTGAAGTACTTGGTCGTACATGTCGCTACGAATGATACTCCATTTGAAGCAATATTTGTTGCTATCCTTCACCTCTCTGAATACACTGAACCACTCCACATATGTAATCTGCTCCCAGTTCACCAATTTGGGGTCGACACCGTCCATGGAGAGGCCATGAACAACATTAAAGTCTTCTACTGCTACACAAAACTTTTCTTGCAATGGGATGTTCAACTTGGGAGCTTTCCATCGGCCTACACACCACACATGATTATAAGATTAAAACCTTACAGAACCCCACTATAGTAGGGCTATAAATTAATTTCTACACAGGCAATAGTGCGGGCTCTCCTTAGATGCAATCATCTAAGCATGCACCTTGAATGCCTAAGGCAATGCACAAGCACCTGATCAGTGTGAGAGAATCTGCAACAAGATTGCAGCCAGGGGCTACTGTAAAAACAAGCATATAAGCTGAATGCATAGTCCTGTGTGTTGATTGCAACATATGCTTAGCAACACAATTTTCTCATGGGTGAGAGGATTCACTAACAAATTAGTAGTCGGGGACTGCTAGAGAAATGTATCATGCTTTGCTTGATTTACAACTTCCAAATGTGGCCCCCTCATTAAAGAGAGAGAGAGAGAGAGAGAGAGAGAGAGAGAGAGAGAGTACCTGAGTCCTACTTCCCCTTCCCTGCATGCATGTACTTTGACATTGGGGATCCTTGGGAATAAGAAGCATTCAATCTTTTGCAGGGCGGAGGAGAAGCAACAAAACATTTGCCCCTTGACTTCCTTCTCGGTGGTGTACTGTCAAGAGAGCTATCGGAGGTGGTTGGCTCCATTGGTGAGCTATCCTCCACTTGGGTTGATTGTTGGCCTCTGACTGCAGACCTGCTTGCAGCTCGCAATCGATTTCCTCCCTCTCTCTGATCTGTGGCCCCCATGCGTCGTGCTTCCCTCCATGCTTCATGACTACACCACTACCTCAACATAACAACTGAGCTTAATTGTTTGAGATTTTAAAAATATTACGACTCATTTTTTTGAAGTCCAAGTATACAATTTGTATAGTTCGTGATGGTGGCCCACACACGTGAAAAAACATGAATGTCCTATCCATGTGTTATGCTTACAAGATGTGCTTGTTGGCATATGTTAACTAGCACAAAAAGCTTGACATGTTAACATGCTTTCACCCTATATATATATATATATATATATATATATAGAGAGAGAGAGAGAGAGAGAGAGAGAGAGAGGACTCGTCCACAAAGACAGCTAGCACCTCCCTGGTATAGGGGGTCTAAGTAAGAGCAAAGATTCCATACACCAAAAATAAGGGGAAAGAACAATTATTGGAGTAAATTAATTGTCTGGGTGGACCTTCCTCTATTGTATTGAGTGTGATTCCATCCGTCTAGAGGCTAAATTATACTAGTGATGCGACTAGGCTTCAAACTCATCGCCTCCTTTGTATAATCTCTAAGTAAGCATAGTGCTTATAAAGTGGATCCATGTATGTTATAGTAAATAAACCTAGTGAAACTCCCCATAAGTGCATCCCTTTGTCTTGGAAACATGGGAATTCCTAAAACGTTTTTCATGGAGTTTGAACAAGACATGGTTATCTCTCGACATCTCTAATGTGTCATTTAAACATGGGATGCACACATTTGTACTATCATGTTCCATAGTGTAGTCTAAACCATGCTTTGAGTACGTCTGTTTTTCTATGAGAGTTTTCCAAATAGCCTTGTGGCAGCTCATCTTGGCACACGACCTTCATAATAGATTTTTAGGTCCCCTACACATCCTTTTTGGCTTTCTAAAAGAAGCCTTAGAGGAGAGTTAAGCTAAGCATACTTTTAATGTTTTCACTGATGATTGAGACTTGCCTTAAATGTTATTTTCGTTTGAAAATATTATATGGATCTTTTAGAATGCTCCATTAAATTGTATACATCTATATACATCATACATACACACATATATATTTATTTTGCTATGTTTTATACACACACACACATATGTGTGTGTGTGCACGTGCATGCATGCGCAAGACGGATCTGGTTACAACAAAGCGGCTTTTCTCTTTCTCTGCAAGTGTACAGGGGCCACCTCTCCCTCTCTCTATATCGGACATGCAGGTCAAAGTGCCCCATGCATGCAGTAGCCATGGCAAAGTGCTAGGGGTCCCACAAAGGGGTAATGGCAACAAAAACCCTCCTTTTGCTTTGATTCCCTTGGTATATCGTTGACAAATTAATGAAGTCTTAGATAGCGTAGACCCAGTATTACAATCTGAGTTGCACAGGAGGGTCATAGGGTGCGGTCTATCTAAAAAAAGTGGTGTCTAAGACAGCCGAGTGATGTGCCTTCTACATCAAGAGTGACCGCCCCATCAGGAAGGCAGCCTGTGAATGAGAGGTATAGGTTGCATCTCTCTCTCTCTCTCTCTCTCTCTCTCTCTCTCTCTCTCTCTCTCTCTCTCTAGTTGCACGTGCACTATTCTCTGTGTTGCCGGAGTTGCAAGGCACTGTCAGAGGAAGCTGGTTGCGACACGTGCCCAAAGGAGGGAGCCGGAATCCTTCCCCCTTTATAATAGTATATATATTATGTCAAAGTCTAAATTGGGAGCTCTTATTAAGGCCTTCTAAGTTCCAACTCTGCACATCAAAACTCCTTAAAGCGGAAACATTAACTCTGTGTGTGTGTGTGTGTGTGTGTGTGTGTGTGTGTGTGTGTGTGTGTGTGTCTGAGAGAGAGAGAGAGAGAGAGAGAGAGAGAGAGAGAGATTTGTAGTGACCATATGCCATTACATCTTTAGAACTTCCATTTGCAAGGAAAGCATCACTTACACGCTTCTTGGAGAAGAGAAAAGAAAGGTGCATGCCTCACCAAATTACCACTAACACTTTACAGTACACGGTGTAAAATTAAATTACAAAGCAAAGTTATCTTTGCAACTTAATTAGGGGTTGCTTTGTGATTTAATCACACACATATGTCTTGATACAAATAATTTTTTCTCTGTGCAAGGTAGAAGAGAAAGCAGTGGTTGCTAGTAAAAGTACCACCTCCCTAATAGAACCTCCCTCCTCCCAAAAGACCATCAACATCTTCATTGCACCGACCCTAAACCTTAGTTCTTCTAACCAATTGTAGATAGATTATCCCATTTATATACCTTGTAAAAAAAATTGACTTATTTGCCTTGTCAATCAAATGTAAATGACGTTATCTCACCATAAATAGCCCTCTAACCAAATCAAAACAAATTATTCTTGAATAAGATGTGAATGGGTCCTTGTAGCTCCTTTGCTCCTTTATATTTGCATAAGTCGGTATAAGCCATGAATTTTGTGATACCTCTACTATTCCTCATTATTAGGGTACCCCAATATATTCAACTTGGGTGCACTTCAATATACGATCCACACCATAAACTTATCGTATTGACTCCAAATACCAATTCAATAGTCGGTTTTTTTTTTTTTTTTTTCAAAACTCACAATTTGTGAGTGGATTGTATTAAGCATAGCATAAAATTTACAAAACAGTCTCAAGCTCAAGATGAGCCTTGAGGTAAGATTACAAATTGGATGTCTAAGATAATCGTAACCGGTGAACTATAGTTCCTGGCTTTTACTTCTTGCAGGTTGACAATATGGCATCGGTAGCCCTAGACCAATCTCTCGAATCTTGCTTGCTTTCGAGCGTATAGATCATCACTTTGCTTTCTTGTATAATCTCTGAGAAGCTTGTTACATCAAGGTCTCCCTCAAACACACGATGGTTCCTCGCCTGTTATATATGGTGAAAGAAGAAGTACCTGACAATTTCAGTGTAGATAAGACGAGTAGGGCTTCCAATTTTCTTGCCACCAAGGACCACATTAGTCACTTTTCTACTAGCAAGGTTTTGTTGAGGAGTCTTTTTTTTCAAGTCAAGCCCATTGTAAGAATTCTCAAAACGGATGCATAAAATCTAGTTGAGGGGTCCTTTTCTCAATTTTATGTCAAGCTATGAGAAATTTCCAAAAAAAAATCATGAAGCACCCCTACTCTACCTCACTCCATGCCAAGGCACATGCATGCATAGTATGATATAAAGTATCTACCTCACTCTTAATGCTTTTTGAAACGTGGGAGTAAGTGCTACAATATGCATATCAATGTGATATATGCAAAAACGGATGCTTCGGCTACAGTCTTGTATATACCTTTGCTAGAGCATTGTAGCCCTAAATCTGACATTGTTGCATGTTTTCTCTTATTAAAGCATATTAGTACACACACATCAAGTTATTGGTTTGGGGCTTGCAATGCATAGAGTGTACTCCGAGGGTGAGCGATGGATAGTAAGGGTCTGTTGAGCAAGGGTGAAGGAGGCTAGCTAGGGTCTACTGCATGATGGTGTTTAAGGGTCTGCTGCTACATAGGGGCAAGGCTGGCTCTGTGTGCTAGACGGTCTTTCAAAGGTCCTCCTAGGAAGCGTGTAGAGGGCTAGGAAACGCTTCCAGGTGATCACTTGCAGTCGGGCTTAGGGTGGTTGGCTCCCTTGTGGGGTTTTTCCTCTAGGGGTTGGGAGGGGGTATCTGCCTGACATCCCTCTGCGCAATTATTTTCTACATATAAGATATTTTTTCTTTAGTTGGGTACTATATAAATAGCGATTATTATCTTTGCAAGCTCTTTTTTTTTAGTATCTCAGACAGGACTTTATAATCGTGCTCATTAAGCCTCTCTCCCTAAGAACTTTGAGGAAATACAAGAAGGACAAGTTACTCCCTACCCCCCCCCCTCCCCCCCCCTCCTCCACTCTAAGGGTAGTGTCCCTATGCACAGCTTGCTATGGAGTTAGTCGACCTGCCCATGGCCGATGATATTAAAAAAAAATTGCAACTGCTCGTAGCAAGGAAGATGACGATGGAAGGGGAAGACGTATAGATGGACAAAGGGGATGGTTCGAACTCAAAAAATTGGGAGTGAAACCACAAGCAACACTTTCTACTGAAATGACGGAGGAAGCAATGACAGGTGATTTGTCATGGGTAGGTGATAAGACCTCATTGACTGAGAAAATCTTCTTTGATAAAGGCAAAGGAAAAGTGGTCAACCAAAGAGTCCCATAATCAAAGTTTTAAGTTCAAAGTGAAGACTCTACAAGTAAGTATACCTCAGGGAACAATTTTTACAAATGGTAGCAATGAGACTATCAGTGCCTCAACACTAAGACCAAGCATTTCTTTTACAGGCATACTAAAGGGTCCTTGTTATGTGGATTCGACCAAGGGAACAATTGCTTTGACCTCTAATGGTGGGTGCCATGGCCCATGAAATGCTAAAGAATTAAAATGCACGGCTTGAACGAGAGTTGAGAAGAGGTTAACAGACATATGGCAATAGGCCCAAATGGTAGCAGAAGGACTAGCTCTCAGGCTAAAACCAATGGGCTATCTAAAGAAGGGCTCCCGGTTTGAGCCTTTAGTGCACTTAAGAAATCTATTCCGCAGAAGGTGGATATTGCAGAGGCTTTCACTATAGTGATTCTTACGGCACTTATTAAGAAGCAGCTTTCCATGCAAGTTAATCTCACGCTTGTTTTTGGCTTCAGTGGGAGAGTCCCAAATAGATACGAATTGATTCAATGTATTCAGAGTCCACAACTTCTCGGGCATGGCGGTGCAATAGAAAGTACCACTTACCTCGCCAAGGGATATTGCTCGGTTAGTTTCATGGAAGTCTCTGATTTCTGGATGATTCTTCATAAAGGTCCCCTCATTCTCAATATCACAAAAGTATGTGTGGTACCATGAGCCCTGGGAGTCCACTATGTAAAAATTTCATATAGCACATGCAAACAAGAGGTATTTAAATAATCCCTTACATGTATATTTTCAAGTATTGTATGTACCCCTTATGTATGCATTTTTGTGCAAAAACTAGCCCTTATGCATGAAAATTTTCACTTTCTCAATTAAAAAACCATTTATTTAAGTTTTTTTTTTGTAATGTACCTAATTATAAATCCCTTATTTTGTGCGCACATGCTATCTTACATATTTCCAAGTGGACACCCCAGGACCATGAGAGCCCGTATTTGACTCGATAGAGTCTCTACAGGGATTTGTCATGTCTGGGTCGAATTTGTTGCCTTGCTTAGTTGGATCTAGGAAAACATCATATTGCTTTCTAGTTAGTTGGGAGCCTTGCTCTTCATGTGTAATAGGAGGGGTCTAGGCACGACCTCCAATCGGGTGTGTATAGGTTGGTGTGTGTCTAGATCTCCACCAAAGAGCATGGCAATCAATGTGGGAACTGGACTCATAACAATCCCTCTAAACTATGGGACCTACTTTGGGGCTTGCTTTGAATGTAAAAAATTTGGGCACTTTGCCAAGGACTATCCCATGAAGGCTAAAGTAAGTACCAATCCTAAAGTGCAAGAGTCCAATCTAGGGGATGGCAATCAAGTTCTTGTTAGGGAAGCAGCTGTGGAAGAGAGTGAGAAATAGACAAAGGGAAATGAAGAGACAAAAGTAAGGGAGGAAAAAGAGGCTATGATTTGCAATAAAGAAGATATGAAAATGAGGGAGAAGTTGATGGATAAGCACAGTATTGCACCGCAAATCCCTGAGTGTCCAAGCAATGAAAATATTTTTGTCTTTCCTTCTGTTGCACTTAAACTTTTAACAATTACAACTACGTCGACCGTGCAAGTTCCAGGGATGAAGAGGGTCAACAGGGTGAAGGTAGTGGCAAGAGAATCCATGAAACTGGAAGCTATTGGTTCCATGAAAGATAAAGGCACCGCTCCACCCTTCGCCCCACTGAAAGGAGGGACCTCTACCATCCCTCTCTTCAACCCCTTTGAAGTGCTATTGGAAAAAAGGGCCCTAGACTCTGAAGAGCCACCGGATTCTCCTTACTCCAAAACTATGGTAAATAGACAGGCATTGGATGTTGATGAATTTGTCCCTCTTTTCGAATGATTGATACTCTCGCCATCCATACTTGGAACGTGAAGGGATTGAAGACTTAGAAGAAGAGTTCCCTCTTCTGGGATGAAGTTAAGAAGGAGAAAGCATTCAATATTTGGGCAATCTACGAGCACCACATTGATGCTCGTACCAAGAGAAAGCACGGTTTAGGAAAAAATCTCGTATTCTATGGAGAAGGATGTGATGGATTTAGTGGTGTTCTACTTATTATAGATAGAGAATTGGAGCCAAAGATGGTCCTCAACCACCCCTCCGGCAAAGTCCTTGGAGTCAAAACTCAGGTGGCAAGATCAGTCCCTCACCATAGTGAATGTGTATGACCCTTGCAATACAAAGGATAGAGCTAAATTGTGGATGCATCTCAAGGATACTCCTATAGTTCATGGGAGTGCCTGTTGCTTGGAGATTTCAATATGGTAGAGAAGAGCAAGGACATGACAGGTTCCACCAGTACGTTAGCATTAAAAAAATATAAATGGTTGAGCTTATGTGAGAAGTGGGATATGGTCTCGGGGGGTGCACTATGTAATCATGTTAATGTATAACGTGAGTTTAAAAGGAAGGGTTTTTATATTCAATTTTGGAAAAAAAAACCTAAAATAAGGGGTCATTTTATTCATTCATACATGTTAAAAGAGGGGTTTTCAAATACCTCGCGAATGCACGTTATATAGGGGGTACCAAACAGTGAACCCTCCGAGGATATGGCTGATTTTTGGGGGAGGTGGTCCGTTGGAACACAGGTTCACCTACACAAGTATTGCACCGCCTCCAAGATTGACATATGTTATTGCTCTCACCAGGCTGACTGGATCTCCTCGATGCTAGAGAGGAAGATGATCTCAACAAAAAGTCTATCGGATCAAATGCCCTTACACATTCAACTCACGAAATCTAAAGGGGATGGGCACACCCCGAAAAGGGTGAAAAAGATTCTTATAACATGGAAATAAATGTTCAAAGACCATCTTTTCAAAAGCCTCACCAAGCAAGCATTGGGTAAACTCAAGAAAGACGTGAATCTCAATAAACCTGCTGCTTGGGATCTATTCGCTCGAAGCATTCAAAAAGCAATCAAAAGCTCAGACGCTTGGATTGAAAAATCTAGTGAGGTGCATCTCAAGCATCTCATAGCAGAGGCGGCGTGGCTAATCTCAAAAAAGGCTACTGGAGTAAAGTGATAAATTCATTTATGCTCCCTTATATTGCCTTCACCATCCCACTTCTTAAGATGGCTAAGGGTCACTAGAAATAATTCTTAAAACCAATTAAAAGATTTTTGAGAAAAAACATTATGGAAACCTCCAGACCATGGCATTGTCCCAAATGGGAGTCAAACACTAGACCAATGGGCGAAGGAGGTCTCAAAATTCTTAACCCAGTTGCCCATGTTGAGCCCTTGTGCACCATATTTATGATCTCCTTGGCTAACCAGAACCAAGCTTGGGCTATCATGACCAAGGATATATTAGATGCAACTAAACTTGGTTCAAAAGGTGGCAAGTGGAAAGGGGTAGAGTTTCACAACAAACATTTAGTCCCGAGGTGGTCTAGCCTAAGTCTAGGTGGCATCTCAGGGGAACTAGTGAGGAAGTGCAAAAGAGGCGCTGGGGTATTGGAGTGGGGGGAAGAAACCAGATGATCCAAGAACTCCATCTTGCACTGGTCCCCTTGGATCGCTAAAGTTGTAGGACCACCACAAAGATCCTATTGGATAGAAACTAGCAAGAAAATGAGTCCTTAGTCTGAATTGGCTTGTTCACTTTTGGGACAATAGCAATAAGAGCTGGAAAACCATTGACTTTATAGCAACCCACTAAATGGCTATGAGATATTGTGAGGTTCCCAACCCGAAAGATTGGGGTGACTTGATAACTGGGCTTTCTTTATTCTCAAGTTTTGTTGACGACACCCTACTCTGATTCCATGAAGCAAGGATACAAGAAACAGAAGAGAGGAAGTCCTTGATCTATCCATCGTGATCATGGTTATAAGGGTCATACACCACAAGCCAAGTAAAAAAATCAAAGGATTATAATGGGAACTAATTTCTATATCACGATGATAAGATCCCATTGATGTATTTAGAATCTATAAACAACACCTTTTTTTCCACGTTGAAGAGGCACGACTGTCATTCATAAGTCCTAAATATGATATGAGATTTATTCTTAACTAACTAGTAGTCTTGTGAAAAGTAGCCGACTAATCAAGTCCACCTGTCCAAAGACATAGGTTTGTTTGGATACTAGTCTCCCGCTTTCCACACCGCACTCACCCGTTCCTCTTGTTTTTTAATTACTACCACATAGTTTTACATGTACAAACATGGTTTGTTTACTAATTCCGGGCACAGGTTCTTCCATACAGCCCTTCAAACATCATCAAAATGATTATTTCTCAAACAAGGCCTAATGAAGACAGCCCTATATTTCAACCAAAACAAATTTTCCAATTTCTTATGAGTTTGCCACCATACCCGTGGAATTTCTCTGTCCAACCAACAAAGCCTTTGCAAAGGTTTTATTTACTCACTAATCGTGAATTGCACATACTTTCCCAATTGCTACCCCCAAGGGGCATCTCGCTAACTGCAAGGCATCTCACTAGCTGCAAGGCATGTTTCTATCCACAAAGGACAAAAAAAGAGTTGATAACTTCAACTTTTTCTCCACTAACCGTGGGATCATCTCGCTAACCGCGAGGCATCTCGCTAACCGCAAGGAACAAAAGATAATCCTAGAATAACTTTTCTCTTTGATTCTTCAGATGTGATCAACCAACTCATAATATCAAACAGTAACAACTTATGAAACAATAACAATTTATCAAGAAATAACGATTTATCAAAGAATATAGTGACAATTTATCAAAAAAATCTTTCACTATTCTACAAAATCATATGCTTTTTTCTTGTGATACAATCCGTTTCTTAGATGATTTAAGGAAAATTCCTAGACTTGACTTACCGAGTCACCATGTATAAGGATGCACAATTATAAATTTGTCCTACCAAATTAGCGACGTGCTCAACTACCTTTCGTGTTGAAGTTTGGGCGGCTTCAACTTCTTTCACAATCAATATCTCTGCTTGAGCTACAATTAGAATAAGAGATACCCTTCTTTGTACCTTACTTGGAGGCAGAATGGTAGGAGCATCTTTGGAGCTTCGTGTCACTCGCTTCGGGACCATCGTTTCAAGATAGAAAAGAGAAAAAGATAAAAAGAGAGCTATAAATTTTGAGGGACAGCACGATGGTGGTAGAGATGGAGTTGGAGATGGAGATGGATTGAAGATAAGAGTTTGAAGGAGAGAGGTTGAGGGAGAGAATATACCTCCGGCATGAAAGCAAGAGAGATTTTGCTTCTGAGAACTACTATGTGTTTCATGAAAGCGAGGGGAGAGGGGCCTTAATATAGGCTCTCAAGGCCAAGAGAGAGTGCTAACAATAGTGAAAATAAAGAAGAAAAGTTCACACGGGTTTGCAACTTATATATATATATATATATATATTTTATTTATTTATTTATTGTACCACGTGTCTCAATGTACAATTTTAAGCCTCTGATTTTACAATAAGCTTGTTTAATTTGAGAAAGAGAAGAAAAAAGCTATTATCCTGACTTACTTCTTTAAAAATACTTTGATTTCATGATAAGCTTTTTTAATTTGAAAAAAAGAAGAAAAAAATGATAATCTTGACTTACTTCTCTAAAAATACTCTTTCTTTGCTAAAACTTAGTCAAAAGTTTCTCTTTCTTTTTAAAGGTGAACTCTTATGCTTAAACATAGTCTTAAAGCTTAAATTTTCCATAGCAACCCATTGTTTTCAAGTAAGTAAAGGCCATAATTAATAGTTGCAGAGTTCGATTTTTTATTCGATTGTTTTGTTGAAACTCTCTATGACTACAAAAAATGTGAACCCCAAATACTCTTGCAAAATAAGTGAGATAGTTTTTATATTGATAAATCTTGGGTATGTTACAATCTCCTCAACTTAGGGATTCGAGATGTCCTCATCTCGAGAAAAAGTGAGGATAGTCCCATTGTCGTCACCAACTCATCCAGTGCTATATCCAAAAGGGTGGTGTCCTTACTCTGCTTCAATTGCTACTGCTACTCTATTAGTTAAACGTGGATAATTGTTTCAATAATGCACCAAATCTCCACATTGAAACAAGGCCCCCCAAAGTACCTTCCACATAAATATCTTCATAAATTGAGGCCACCATGGATTCCAGATTTTCTTTGTGACCTCTACCCATCGAACCTCCAACCATTGCTTCTTTCACTACTTTTTTAAATAGACAAACCAATTAACCTCATGAATTAACATTTGGTAAATGCTCTTGGTATGGGGTTTAGAGAATCGGTTACTCATGAGCCATTTACAAGCTTTCCACTCAAAAGTAGATTCACATATTGGCATTAGAACACGGTCCAGGCCTTCTACAATTTTGTTGGTAAGTAGCTTCTCAGATCCTTACACATAGTCTTAAATCTCTAATTTCCCATAGAAACCTATTATTTTCAAGCGAGTAAAGGCCATATTTAATAGCTCCTGAGTTTGATTTTTTTTAATTGTTTCATTAAAACTCTCTTTGATGTAGAAAATGCCAACCTCAAATACTCTTGCAAAATAACTGAGATAGTTTTTATTGATAAATCTTGGGTATGTTACAGATATTGTTAGTTAACAGAGTGATAAAAGATTTGGACAAGGTTGTAATGACAATCTGTGAATCCGAGATTGAGTGGAATGCCTAGAGATGGCTCGTAAGTAGTCTTTTCTGGAAACCCCATTCTAAAGGCATCTATCATGCATTAATTGTTACCATATACATGTGGTAGTGATGTGTGTGAACACACTTTAGGACTGCCGAGGCATTTTCCCCCTCTCTAAGAGGTTTTTTCCCCCGTGCATTGTATATACGCCCATCACTCTAGGGCTAAGTTATATTTCCATTGCACACTAAGTAAAACACTCTCTATTGTGTGCCTTGAGCTTCCTTTGTCTTCTCCAGCAACCCTAATTCTAGCATTTGGATTCACAGCAGGTTGCGTCCTCTCAGGCTTAGTCATCAGCTGCTCCAGCACATTCCTTCTTACTTTCTCTGATTCTTGTGAGCTTTGGTAAGCGTTCACAGGTCGACAAAAATTTTGGGCTCATTTTGGCCTCCATTTCCACTACAAGTAGTACTACACGGGCTATTTCGTCATTTTGTGCAAAATTTTTGACAGTGCCATTTTTTGCATAACAGGTCCCTTACAGTCTTCTACGGTTAGTGCTATATAGCACGTGTTGTTCTCGCTTTGTTTCTTCTCTTTTCAGACAGTTTTCACATCAGGTGTAGCATTTACCATGGCTGATAGCACACAGATGTGTTCAAGATGTTTGTTGTTGAGTAAAGATTGGATGGGGACAATTACCCTATGTGGACTTACATGATGCAACATGTTCTTGTGTCAAAGGGCGTCTAAAATATTTTGTAGGCCATTGATGTACGTCTTGGTGTCGGGGGTTTAAGGGTTCGAAGATGAGCCAAGATAGCACCGGGCTGCTAGCTGTGAGAAAATTGAGGAGAGGAAGAAGCCCCACACCGTACAGTAGACCGATAGTTGCCTTGAAATAAGATTTTGTATGAAAACAGAAGGATACTCTAATCATGAACAAGACAAGACACGTTGATCAAGCGGCACCGTTATCAGCACCATAATGTATTTAAGCTGTAGAATATGGAGTTTTTAAACTCCCTTACAACGGATTAACCCGGTTGATAACAGATAAATAAAGAAAATAGCCAAGGGAAGTATGTAGAAGAAGTTTAAGCCGAAGAAGCCACAACAATCTTGATCTCTCTTAGGAATACCACCGTCTCAGCCTCCCAAAACTTTCTCCTACTGCTCTCTTCCCCTTCCAAAACTCTTTGATCTTCTTCTCCCTTGATCTGCTCTCCCCGCCCAATAATATCGCCCAAATCGGAAGGTTATAGCAGTTGGAAGTTGGGGGGTAATTGCGGTAAAGTGATTCCATACTCTCTTTTTTTGAATTTTGGTACTCGTCGTTTGAGGTCATGTAGAAGTCAAAAAGCGGGGAGTACAGTTGGATTCAAAGCCCGGGATGTAGGCTTTTAGTAAGTTTTGACGGCTCGACAATCTGTTTACTGAGCAGGGAAAGATGAACAGTTGAAATCATAAGTGTTTGTTTTTAGGGTGATGATGTTTTTGGGAAGGCCATAAGGGTGCAACTGATAGAACGAGGCCACGTGGCCTAGGGATAATCCCACATGCGGGCAAGGCCGTCCGGGTTCTAGGGTATATAATCTGAGGCGTGAGCTCCTAATAGGAAAGCAAAGGAAGAGAAGGGGAGTGACCTCCTCTTCGTGTGGCCATGGCGGTAGCGTTGCGGGCGCACTGTGCAGGTGGTTGGGTGGTGGTTTTGACGCCCGAGGGTGGCATGTGACTGTGTGGCCGTCGGCAGATGGTTGTGCTTGGCATAGCGCCGCTGCTGATGTGGCAAATTAACGGGGTTCGGTCCCATGCCTTAAGGGGCGAAACCCCACTAGCGATATCGCTAGTGTAAGGGCCCCTCCCTGCGGTGCATAAATCAAAAAGAAAGAGCGAGGAGAAGTGACTCCCCCCTAAGGGGCAGTTCCATAGGCAATGTGCGGACAAGTGTCTAGTGCCCTATAAAAAGTGGAGTTTGACATGCCATAAGGGGGGGACTTGGCAAAAAACGGGCAGAGGGCTATAAAAACAAAATTTTTAGTCATTTTTTAGGGTGTTGAGGGCTCTATTTGGCAAACATCGACTTCTTTTCAATTCCATATGAAGTGCTCTACCTTCCAGAACCTGGTTGAACCCAAAATGATGCTCGTTGGCCCGATTCTCAATGCAATCGGGCGGGCGCATAACCAGCCCCCATCAAAACTTCAAATGGCCATAACCTGCCATCCATAGCTCTGATCTGTAATCCAAAAAGACGGATATGCTCCATAATTCAAGCACTATGCATCTATACAGTGACATCCACTTGGGCCACCTGTCCCCAGCTGCCCTGTCCGGCGAGGATCTACAATGCACTGCAACTTCAAACTCAATAACTTCCTCACCAAAGCTCCGTTGATGAGACGTAAAGACATGCCTATAGATCACTTCAAGTACTCAAATTCTAATCAATAAAATCCCAGCTATGACCCTTTCAAGAATACTCTCTTTTAGCATTAACAAGACAACTTTTGGCACTTTAGAGCCACATCTGGCATATTTTTGACTTAAAATTGGCTTGTTATCAAGTTGTGACCTCCAATCAGTAAATACATAGCCTTCAAAGAAGCTTATTTTGCCTCCTTGTACTCACTTTCTTTCCATGGAAGCGGAGCTGCAGGACATCCACCCCCTCTACACCTGCACAGCCTCCGGTCTGTGCCAATTGCACTTAATTAGCTTCATCAAAAACATCATCAAACACATCATCTAATGTATACATAACATTATCTTCTGTAGGTTGATCTGAGTTAAAATCTTCAAGAACAATCTCACCTTCTTGCTTCTAGAATAGCTTGATCTGTTTTCCTGCAATAGGCACCTTGAACAGTGCCATCAAGTTCACATAGTTGATATGCTACATTATTGAAAACATGAAGCACCATATATGGTCCAAACCACCGTTTGACCATTTTCTGCATAGTAGTATATTGGTTCTTCAATCCTGGTCATAAACAAGTACCCAGTCTTTGCCTTTGATAGCATGAGGTCGTAGTATGTGCTTTCCATCAAATGCTGCTTTATTCTTCACCTTGCCTCCTTAAGCTTCTCTTTAGCCTGTTAAATATCTTCTTGATGCCTCTCAAGTTGGCGAATACGTAGAGCAAGCAAATTATCTGTAGACATGCCCTCTTCCCATGGCATTATGGTCCAAGTCATAACCGCTTCCTCTGTAGGCATAATGGGTTTTTGCCCGTGCATCAACTCAAACGGCATAAAACCTGTAACTGTGTGTAGTGTGATCAACCCATAAAGCAAATGGCAAGAGTTTAGGCCAATCACCACTATGCCCTTGACACGCCTTCGCTAAGGCTTTAACAGTAGGTGGATGTCCTCTTTCACTTTTCCCATTACCTTCTGGATTGTATGTTGTAGTGAGAGCCAGTTTAATGCCCATACGAGCAGAAAACTCTCAAGCTTCATCTGCATCTAGCTCTCCTCTATCAGTAGTAATTGTGCCAACACATCCATACCTGGAAATAACATCTTCAAGAAAGAACTTGTATATTGGACTGGTAGCTTTGGTACACAAAGCTCTACCTCCAACCTGGTTAGTAAGATCTTCTCTCGCAAGAACAATATACCTCATCTGCCACACTCCTATTGGCATTGTAATAAGGTCCACCACCCACTTGTAGTGCATAGCCAGTGGATAGGTGGGATGCAATCCATCTCTATGTCGCACATTAGAATATTGTTGGCATATTAAGCATCTTTCCACAAATTGAACCACATCTTTATACATACCTTTCCACCAGTATCGGTCTAATATTGACAAAAGTTACCCAGACTTCTCTGTGCCTAGCCCATAAATGTTCATCAAATTCTTTGATAACCTGTTGTTGAGTTTCTTTAGCACAAAACAACCCATTGTGGTACCCCTCTTGGGCGCTTTGGTTCTTCCATAAATTTCCATCCTTTAGAAAATAGCCGTAGGCCTTTTTCTTGATCCTCTTATAATCTCGGTCGCTCCATCCTTCTTGTCTAGTGACAGTGCTAAGGTAGCGGCCAATCATAAGCCACTCTTTGTCATAGAAATCCTCAGAAATGATTCAAAAACATGAGCAATATTACCACAATTTGCATGTAGATAAGAAGACATCATCAATTGTGGTCAGCATCTCTTCTTCATCTTCAAACCTAGCTCTTGATAACATATCTACAACAAGATTATCTCTTCCTACTACAATATGACAAAATTCAGGGTTAAGAGACTTAATATAGGCTATCCACCGTAGCCGACAATGTCCGAAGTAGAGCAGTTTGCAATCATCCCTATCAATGGCAAGCAATTTGTTTCTACCACGACAAAAGCTCTAATAAAATATTCTTTATCAGACCTTAGAGTAGTAGCAACGCCCCAAAGTTCTCTCTTAACATGTGGATAACCTTGTTGACGAGCATTGAGCACTTTGGCTCCAAATCAAACTGCATACATGTGTCCTTCTACATCATCTTGACCTATAGCCCATCTGATACCTGTCGGGCTAGTGTCAGCCGGCTAGTGTCAGCTGTTAAAATAACTGGCCTTCCGCATTTGTAGTCGAATTTCCTCAAGGTCGAAGCCTGAAGAAGCATCTTCTTTCATTTCTTGATAGTCTATGTGTGAACTTCTTCCCAAACAAACCTTTTACCTTTTCTTAGCAATTGATACAGTACCTCTACAACATGAGCAAAGTGTCGCAACCAAATAAGGTAGAACACACATGCACCTAAAAACCGATAAACTTTAGTAACCAAAGAGCATTTTTCCTTCATCTTTTGAATAGATTCTACTTTAGTTGGACTTGGCCTTCTACCCTCAGGACAACACATATGCCCCACAACTAAGACCTCCTTAGCATCAAAAGTTGATTTTTGACTTGAAAGTGTTAAGTTAACTTCTTCAAGCTTGGATAAAATAGCATTACAGTCAGCAATATGTTGAGCAACAAACCACAGTCACCCCCTCTGATCTTTTATCTCATCTTTGGATCCTTCTTCAAATCCTTTAATTGGTAGATCATCAATGAAAGGCATAATAACATGAGGGATAAATTCCCTTAATACCTTATTCATGCCGTTCAGCATATGAGCTATAGAATTAGTATCGCCCTGTGGCAAAGTGCACATCCTTACCAAACCAAGAGGAGTTTGCATTGTAGTAAGATCCGTTGTCGTGTTGTGACACGTACATAGTGGGAACGCATGCTACAAGAGTTATCTTGTAACTTTTTAGATACATAATTATATTTCCTATAATGTACATATTCATATTTAAGTATAATAATAAGCCTTCTATCTCATCCTATTATTTTTCTCAAGGGTAACCTATTCTTACTTTACCATCAGAAAATACTATGGGAAAAGCGTCAATAGCTCCGCCTCTTTAACTTGGGGCAAAAAGCATTTATTCTTTATTTTTACTATCTCATTATCATCTCACACCCTAGCTAGATCCTATATCTAGGGTAAACTCCAATATATATATATTCTATGTATTTTTCATATTTTTCTTATATTTCTTTTTAAATAGCTACTAGGAGGGAATCAAATCCTAGTGGGACGCTAGGTGGCATGATTTCAAAGATACACTTATTTTAATGCATTATTGCAAGCATGATTACAAAACTTTGTCAAGGAGCAATGTCATGCTTTCATATGGAATGAGGTGTCCTTTGGAATCAAATGAAAGTCTAGACTAAGGGGACAACAGGAAGACTTTTGCTGCCAGAAATGGACCCTATTTTGATGATTTTTTTACACAAGGTTCCAATCTGAATTGGAAAACAATTTTAAAATGAAAATCGTAGCTAATGAGCTGAATTTTTTGTCCATATTTTTACTTTTTTATTTGGAGCCACGGTTGATGAGATATGATCAAAATACTAGACCCCAGCCTGCCCACATCATGCAGGGACAGCTCATTTCCAACTTTTCTAGTTTCTGTTCACACTGGCTCTTCTCTTCTTGTGTAAGCCCTTGGGGGTTCCCTTCACCTATAAAAGGGGACCTCTTCTTCCTTGAAAAGAACTCAAGAATTCAAGCCATTGATGAGAGGAATTCATGAGGGAGGGAGTAGTAATGCCAAATTGTACTTAGCCATTAACATAAGCCTAAGCCTACACTTTCTCCTAGAGGAAGACTAGCCATTCTTGCATGCTATCCTTGCAAGATCAACTTTAATCAAAGAAGGTCGTGGACTTGGCTTATCAATCAAAGTTGAATTCTCCCCTCTTCTTCTCTCTCCATCAATAATGGTGCCGAAGGGTTTGTCAAGTAAGATGTGTTCTACATTGATGTTTTCTTGATTTCTTGTTGTTTTCTTTTTCATCTCTAATCCAACATATATATATATATGTATCTAATCTCATCTCCTTAACCAAACCTATCTCTCTCACTCTTAGTAATTCATCCTCTCTACAAATTCTAGGTTCTCTTTGCTACAGGTACATCTCTCCCTGCAATATCCTTATTGCCTACGGGCAAGAATAGGGCTTGGGAGGGAAACTTCTCATCTCTTCACTTCTCTCATATCTACATTTCTCACATAGTATCCTAGATGAATAACCCACATGATGATAATTTCTATCGCTTTCACTCTGTACGATCTATTAGAATTAACGTATGGATTAGCTGTAAAATACACTTTCAACAACGTATAGTGTTTCTCTTTGGCCCAAAAAGGCTCAATGAAATACTTCTTTCACCGGATCCCATCATAATACCTCTTATAGACTATAACTTTTCTTTTGATGTAAGCGTAGTTATCTTGCTATGAACCAAGAGGATTTGTATACACAATTAATCCCCATCAATAGACTAAACATGTATATTTGGTCAGCCACAATTAATCCCCATCACTAGACTAAACATATATATTTGGTCAGCCACTATGAACCAAGAGGATTTGTATACACAATTAATCCCCATCACTAGACTAAACATATATATTTGGTCAGCCAAGATTGAATGCCATTAACTCATCTATTAACTCTTTCATACTACCCATGATACGATATGACCATAGCCTTGATGTCTTCATCTTTGTGTTGTTTTGACACTCTCTTTTTTGTTCTTTCTTTGTGTGTGTAAGTGCAAGAGAGAAAGAGTGGTGAGAGCGGATTTTTTGAGATGGGGCTCAACTCAAGGCTCCCACCAGGCAACCACTCCGTGAGACCCTACACACGCATATTTCTTAGGGGCACCACCCTCTTTTATGGAGAAAGAAGGAAACCAAAACAAGCCATATACAACACACACACACACACACACACACACACACACACACACACACACACACACACACACACACACACACACACACACACACACACACACACACACACACACACACACACACACACACACACCTTCCTTATGTGCTTCAACACAAAATGCCCTTCAACCATTCAACACACACTCCTTAAGCAATATTCCCTTTAAACATTGCACAAACTCACATGCAAAGATTGACCTTCACCATATTAGTGCTCATATACTTCTAAGAGAAGAAAGCACAAAACCTCAAACCTCAAAACACCATAATGCACAAATACTTGACAACTCCTTTCCTTTCCCAAAAGAAGAGACTACTTACACACATAAGGCGGCATGCATAGAGAGCTCTTCTCCATCTATGCAGACCCAAGAATTACTTACACACAACATAAGGAGAGAAGCCAAGCAAATAGACACCATGGTGCACAAAAAACTTTCTCAACAAACAAGCAACCCAATGAGCACAAAATATGAGAAGCTGCCAAGATATGCTTACCAATTTTACATGCGTTTAGAGCAAAAGTGTGAATACGACACCCCAATTGCAACAATTTGTTGATCAAACCATGAGATAGATCATTGAACTTGATATCCTTGATCTCATATAGAATCTACAATCCTTATTTAGGGATGAGTATGGTAAGAGAAATGTTTGCAAGAGAATGGTAGCAATAGCATATTGATGCTCTCTCTATGGTGCCGCTTATGATAGCGAGCTTAGGAAATGGATAGGGAGACAAGAGGAGAGAGATTAGGGCTTCCCTAACCTTAGAGGAGCTTATTTGCAGCAATGGAGTAGGTGTGTGTATTTTTGTGCTTGCCAAAGGGCCTTTTTATAGTTGTACAAGACCTTGGGTTAGGTTAAACTTGACTAGGGTAGGTAATTAACCATAGTTAGGTTCCCTTTTGACCATTCCTTCAATTATGAAAATAAAGGACTTATTTTTCATTAAAAATAGCCTTTTAAGTCATGGAGGCTCCATAAGGGTTGATAATGTATGTGGGCCCCACCATGATGTCCCTCCAGTGGCTCCTGCAGAGTGTCCCCATCCTGTTTGTTGTGTCTCTGGAAGCATCTTGAGCCGACTCCTCCACATGCAAGTGGTTTTTAACTCCCCATTGGTATTTTAGAATGTTGGATAAGTCAAGAAAACTTTTCACCTTTGTGGTTTACCTGATTGTAACTTTGACGTACAGTAACAGTGTCTGCAGCACCTTGTTTTCACCATAACTTTCAGCCTGTAACTCAGAATTGGGTGCTGTAAAAGGAAAATTTGACCTTCTCAAAGTGTTTAAGCTGAGTTTGGAGTGTTCCTCAAGTATACCCATGAGCTAAAGCGTTCAAGATGCATCCAAAACACCTTTTGAACCAAGTCTCCTTGTAGGGGACCCTTTAGCATGCATCCAAGGTGTAGCATGCTTTTTTCAAAAGAGAATCCACCTTAAACAAATGAGGTAGGCTCCAATAAAGTTTGATTTATTGAGGATATACATTATATTTAAGATTTGTTGACCAACACAAGTAAATGATCCAAGAGTTGGGTCACATAGTGGTGGGGAAGGGAAGGCCTACAAGGTTAACCCTACCCTTGAGAGAAGATGGGTAAGATAAGTACCCATAAATTATTTATTTACAAATTATGGGATGTAGATAGCTATTTAAATTAGTAAAGGTAATTAGTTAAAAGAATATGCAGTAAAAAAACTAGGAGAGTAGAATTAAGTTTACTATTTACATTTAGCATGAAGAGAGAAATATGATGTAAATGCATAAAGATCTAAAAAGGGTAAGGTGTTTGCATGGAAAAAGGCTATTACAGAAAGAGAGAATGAACACTAGGTTACAACTTTGATTAAAAATATATACATTTGAGTAGAAATGTAGTTAAAATGCAAGGTTACCATTTAACGCTACTCAGATTAACCATCCCCCTTCATCTAGGATCATTCATGCTCCTAGATGAAACAAAAGAGTTTTTCCTTTTTCTTTTATTTCTTTTTTTTCTTCTTTTTTTTCCTTTTTTTTCTTCTTTTTTTTCTTTTTTTTCTAAAAAAAGGAGGAGTGATATACACTCTTTTACTCCATTAGACCTACTTTTCATTACCTCAATCCCATAAATCGGAGATGGGAGGGTTGCCTTGGGTATGTTGAGATTCCAAGGCTGGTTCTTCTTTGCACATCAAAGCTTTAAAAATAGGTGGAGCATTTTCCAAGCCGAAGGGAGCCATGCCAATTTGGAGCTTAGATGATGTAGGTAGATGACTTCCTATCAACGGATTGATACGTTGAAAGTAGGGCTTTAATCTCCATCCATTGACTCTGGTCTTGTGGAGTTTTCCTGATAAATCTGCTAATCTGTAACTACCATTCCCAAACTTTGTTTTTATCATGAAAGGTCCCTCCCATCTTTGAAAAAACTTTTTGTCAAGTCGAGTATCAAGTCGGTTATCATAGCGAAGAACCAACATACCTTCCTTCAATCCTTTCCCCTTGAGCTTCTTGTTGATTTTGTCCCTTTGGCTTGTGGCTTGGGCAATGTAATAGTTGATGGACTCTTCTCTATCAAGCTCAAGTCGTTGAAGATCTAAAATTCTTTCCTGCAAAGCTTCGTTTGGCCTCTTTGCTCCCCGTGAGAGAATGCGTAGGCTTGCAATCTCCACCTCAATAGGAAGGAGTGCCTCCTGTCCATATACCAAATGAAAAGGAGTGAATTGAGTGGATACCTTGAAAGATGTGCTGTATGCCCATAGAGTTGCGCTCAAATGACGATCCCAATCGTTTGGTCGATCTACAACCTGCTTAGAAATGATCTTACAAATCATTCCATTCACGTTTTCAACCAACCCATTGCACTGAGGGTAGTAAGGTGTAGAATGCAAATGTTTGACTTTTAACTTTGCCAAAAGATTATCTAGGAGCTGTGCTCTAAACCCTGGACCACAATCTGACAAAATCTCTAATGGTGTGCCGAATCTACTGCATATGTGATCAAAGATAAATTTTGATACCTCCTCGGCTGTAATTCGTGTTGTACTTGCTGCCTCCGCCCATCGTGTCATGTAATCTACTCCCACAATGATGAAGACCTTCCCGGTAGATGTGCGAGGTAAGGGGCCTATTGCATCCACACCCCACTTCTCAAAAGGACCATACAAAATTATTGGAACTCGAGGTTCGTAAGTGAGTCGTCGATTTCCAGCAATCTGACAACCTTTGCATGACTTACACCAATGCTGGACATCACGGTGTAGACTTGGCCAAACAAACCCTGCTTGCAAAATCTTCCTGTTTGTAATATCATGAGAAAAATGACCCCCACAGACATCATCATGGCATGAAAAGAGGACTCTCTCTATTTCTTGAACAGAGGGCACCCTTCTTAGCACCAAATCTTTCCCTTTATGATACAGATCATCTCCTATGAGTTGGTAAGGAGTTACATTTTTTACCAACCTATGTCTTTGCACTTTATCCAAGTGTTTAGGGCACTCACCAGTTTGGAGGAAAAATATGATGTCCTTCAATTCCTCTTGGCCTTGGTACTTTGGTTCGTAGAGCTTCACACCTCCCACCATGATCTGAAGTTTCTCATTGGCGAGATAATCTGCTTCCTTGTTGAGGGTTCTCACAACATGCTGTACCTGTGTAGATTCAAAGTTCTTTATCAAAGCCTTCACCTGTCTAAGCCACTCCACTAGAGTAGGGTTCTTGCACTTCCATATCCCTTGGATTTGCCTAATAACTAGTAAGGAATCACCTCTTATTATAAGTCTTTCGATGCCAAGTTTTCTGCATTCTTCAAGCCCCAACTTTAAGGTGATATACTCAGCCTCATTATTAGAATGAACATTTTCCAAGGTGATACCTTTCTTAACAAGAACTTCCCTTTGTGGACTTAGAATAAGAACCCCCCCTGCTGCTTGATCGTGTTGTCGTCGGTAAGCTCCATCAAAGCACAAAATGTGTGCATTGTCCATCTCCTCCTCATTATTTTGTGGTGTAGCTTTGTCTCCTGCGTTTGGTGACTCTTTCCTTTCTCTCACTTTGTATGTGAGAATGTCTGCAAGACCTGCCCTTGTGCTATCTTCCACAAGAAAAGTGTATTCGAACTCTTGAAGTTCTAGAACCCATTTGGCTATCCTAGATGAGAGACTCATGTGTTGCACAACATATGGTAAATTGTTTTCCATGGTGAGAATGACAAATGGTGCAGGTAAGAGATATGATCGGAACTTTCTTACCGCAAACATAATTGTGAATACCACCTTCTCCATATTGGTGTAGCCCTTCTCTACAGCGGTCATGACTTTGCTTGCAAAGTATACTGGCCTCATGTAGCATGTTTTTGGGTCTTTTTGCATGAGAACTACACCGATGGATTCCATTCCTACACTTGGCGTGATGTAATATGTATCCTTTGGATTTGGTGGCATTATTGTTGGAAGAGAGTTGAGAATACCCTTTACTTCAGTAAAGCATAATTCGTGTTCCTCTTGTTGGGGTATAAAGCCCAATGTGGTCGCCCAGGTAAGTGGGCGGGCTGCCAGGTATGTACACATATTCTTTTGTAAAAACCTAATAAGAACTCACTATGCTCTACACATTACAGTAGAGCGAGTTCACTATATCTTCGTGCTCTTCTTCTCGCACTCTCTCTCGCGTCGCACTTCCGCTCGTACTCCTTCATCTGGTATCAGAGCTCAGATCGAGGCTCGGGGCAGCACTTGCAGGTAGCCGGAGTCACCTGCTCAGATTGGAGTGAGATTCGACAGGCGAAGACACGGCCCCAAATCCTGTGGGCAAGCCCGAAAGGCCTTGGTGTTCTCAGAATTTCATTCTGAGGTCATCTCGGCCACCGTTCGGCTTCGACAAAGGTCTGCGCAGGCCATTTTCGACTACATGGTCTCGACAGGTGCAGATCCGACTCTGCAAATTTGGGGTTTTCGGCCTACGACTGCAGGTGCTGAGGATATCGACACTCCCAGAGTGTTGATTTGTGGCTGTCTACACATCGAAGGACGGCTCACAGTTCTTGGAGGCGTGTCACATACGACACAGGCACATCTACACACAGACCGTAGGCGACATCCACTAGTTCATCAGGTAGCTTGTGTTTGCTGCTTGATATTCCAGATTTCATCCTGACATTACAGGTACTTCCACATGGGATGTATTGTCAGAGATGATGTATGTCTATTGAGGGTTTGCTGGCTGTGAGTCATGCAGCAAACAACCGCCGCAGCGGTTACAGCATACAGTGGGAAATTTGTGGATGTATGACTTTGTGGGAAGTCTATGTACTGTCAAATTTACTGCAGCCTTTGTTGAGGGTCGAGTGAGGTTTAATTGAGCTGGGGGATTCTTGAATGTTGAGATCCTTTCGGTGATACAGGTCTTGGAGCGATCCCTCGAGCACCCTTAGATAGGCATCTAGGATGTATTGACTGTGAGTTAGACACTTGGGATTGCATCTTTGCTTTACTGCCGTTGAGGCATTGTCGCAGTCTATGCTTACAGGACAGTGACAGGACAGTGACAGACAGTACAGGTGCAGGACAGGTTTACCCACAGTTTACAGTGTTAGAGAGACAGTGGTTTTTTGAGCTGTTTTTTGGTCTGTTTTTAGTACACCATAGCCATTTTACAAAGGAGACTCTGCCAAAATTTATGCAGAATCTGAAGCTTTTTTGGTTCATTTGACAGGTTGATATTGGTTCAGAGGTCAGTTTACAGGGGAAACTCTGCCGAATTTTTCCCAGGAAAGTAAACCATTGTGAAGCGTAGCTATGGCTGGATCACAGGACACTGCTCTTTACAATATCAAGAAGCTGGATGGAACCAATTTCCCATTGTGGAAGAAGCAGATTTGGCACGTGTTGGTACAAACGAAGCAGATAAAACCTATAAAGCTCAAGGGGATAAAACCAGAAGATATGGACGAAGATGAATGGAGCGAAATGGATGAATTGGCACTTTCTACCATTATGCTGACTTTGGCAGAAAGCGTTTACTTCAATGTAGCAGACGAGATTTCGGCTTATCAAGCATGGTTAAAGCTGAGTGATCTTTATGAGAAGCAGAGTGCAACTTCACGATATACACGCTTAAGAAGCTTGTTGACTTGAAGATGAAAGAAGGGACACCTATGTCCAATCATCTGAATGAATTCAACACAATCTACAGTCAGTTGTCAGCTCAAGGTGTCAAGTTTGATGAACCTGTTAGAGCTATGTTCCTGTTGATCACATTGCCGGAAAGTTGGGACACTTTTCGCACAGCTTTGAGTAATTCTGCACCTCCAGATGGTTTGAACATAGCAGGTGTAGAAGGAAGTCTGCTTACTAAAGAAACCAATAGAAAGACAATGGACAAAGGCAAAGGAACAGCCTTAGTTGTCAGGGGAAGGACCAAAGAAAAGTACAAAGGTGGAAAGAGGAATCATTCTCGTAGCAAGTCCCGCAGTGCTAAAGGCAAGAGTGACATAGAATGCTACCATTGTGGCAAGAAGGGTCACATGAAAAGAGACTGCAGAGAATGGAAAGCAGAAAAAGGCAAAGAGAAATCTGAAGACCATGGTGAGAAGAACAAGTCCTCAGTGAAGATTCAAGAAATAAATGTGACAAACGTTGTTGCAGAGGATGACTGTCTAGTGTCAAGAGACATCTACTTCTTGAAGAATACAATGGACTCAGCTCTTCTTACAGCATCTGATGGAAATGCACTGAGTGACTGGATTATAGACTCAGGGGCATCACTTCATGCGTCTCCAAACAAGGAGTGGTTTACTTCTTATGTGACCACTAAAGATCATGTTCGGCTAGGCAATGGGCAGACATGTGAGATCTTAGGTGTTGGAGATGTTCAATTGAAGTTTCAGAATGGCTCTTCTTTCACGCTGAAGAATGTGAGACATGTTCCCGCAATTACAAAGAGCTTGATCAGCACAGGTTTACTTGATGATGCTAACTATGTTTTCAGGAGTTTTTTGGAGCAAGGGATTGCGCATATGTACATATACATGCATGGTGGATGAAATAAAGAATTGCCCATTTTTCAGAGCCAGGTGGTTACGTGGGGCCCACATGTGTACAGGTAGGACAGGGTGTACATAGTGCATCGATTTTCACTATTACCAGTACCACTGTGTTTTTTCTACAATAAGGAGGAGTTGGTAGCACGTAAAACTTCTTGAGGAAGCTATCCGCGGGCCGACGACATGAGGTCAGCAGGTGTGTCAGATGGCATCTAGTGGCGTCAAGAGGGCGAACGGGGTCAATATTTGCACGTGGATGAATACGAACACAAAGTGGTGTTTTCTTGTGAGAGTTATGCAGAAAGGTCATCATTAGGAACACTTTTTGGGGCCACTTCACGTGGTGGCGAGATGCATTATTGGGAAAAAGCTGAGTGCCAGGTGTGCGAATGATGCAAAAAGGTGACAACTATGCACTGCGAGGTCAGTTTTTGGCCTGTTCGGGGTCCGTTTGAGGTCATCTAAAAGGCCAAGGGTGCCCAACTAAAAACGCTAAGTGTGGGAACTGAAAAAACTGAGAGAGGACCAGAAAAAACGTGGAGAAGAGAGGAGGAACAGCCGCAGGTGTGTTTTTGCTCATTTTGGAGCCTATTTTGGCCGTAAACTGCTCATCCGAGGTCGGATTTGAGCACTTTGACATTGTAAACTGGGGTTTTGGGCCGTTCCGGATGCGATGGCGCTGTCTATTTTGCCAAATTACTCACTCTTTTCCTGCTGTTTTTCTGTGTAAGTTTCTCCTATGAGCGAAGTTTCTGCTCTAGTTTGTGATTGTATCTGGCTTATTTTACCCATATTGTGAGAGCTATTTGCCCCATTGGTGTTGGCCCAAGCTCAATTGTATCTAAACATCAGAAATTATCCTCTTTTGAGCTGAGTTTTTTGGGTGTGTGTGTGTGTGTGTGTGTCTGTGTGGAGTGGGCAAGTGGATAGTCTCTCTCCTCTCACTCCAGAGGTGTGTTCCCTGTCTCGGCCAGGTGTGTTGTGGAAGCCGAGTGGTGCCCCATAGTGTGAGTGTGTATCTTCCCAAGAGTGTGTGTCGGGTCGTTATAGAGGCGTTGTGTGTGTTTCCATCCCGCTCACATTCTTTTGGCGCCCCCACTGAGGATCTTCTTCGAGTACCTTCTGCTTCGAGCTTCAAGCTTCGAGATTCGGGATTACAGGTTACAGGTTACAGGTTACAGGTTACAGGGACAGGTACAGGTACAAATGATTCAGACAGGTATAGGTAGCTAGAGTACAGTGATATACTAGCACTGATGTCACTTGCAGTTGTTGTGGGTATGCATCACTTGGCGCCTATTTGAGCGCATTGTCTGCTGGATTGTACGTTACTTGTGGAAACTGCCATTGTACGCATTTGTGGAGCCATACTTGGTTGTATTTGGCAGTCCCAACCATTTCTGAGACTTGGTCTAGAAGATAGTCATTTATGAGACTTGACTATACGCGATTTGCATTAGCCTTCGTGTGAGGGTCGATAGCGTGAGGTTTTTATTGAGCTGGGGGATTCTCAAATGTAGAGATCCTTTCGGTGATACAGGTAGCTGGAGCACCCTTTTTGTGACCTCGCCATAGGCTATGTACTAGTGAGTCCTACTTGATGCTCGGGCTCTATTGTTGACAGTTTATGCATACATATACAGTCTATATTTTGGGTTCCTACTGCTCTACTTCTTGGGAAACTCTGTCAAAATTTTTCCAAGTTATGATGGCTGGTTTTTGGTCTTTTGAGCCATTTATACTGTTATGCTATTGAAATTCTGGTAAAATCAAAGGATAAGACAGGTGTGCTTTCTTGGGAGCTGCATGGTTGACTTTAATGGATGATCAAAATGGACCTCAGTTCACTCCTTTTCATTTAACTCAAAGAATCCAGATTAATGTTCATGTGTCCAGGAAGATCTTTTTCCAGCAGCGCATAGTCTTTATGTTTGGGCCAAGAAGATTGAGAGAGATATTGGAATGTCCTTTGCCTGTTTTAATTCCGATGATTAACTATGAAAACTCATTTGATGTGCATGTGTATGTCCTTATCTAAAGTTGAGCTCCATTGAAGTTTCTGGGAATTGAGTCAGTCAAAAGTTTTGGGTTCTTGTACGTGTGTTCGAAGGGGTTCTCAAAGCATCAACTTGGGTAGCCATGGCTTTCTCTTATCCGGAATTTCATGGAAGAAGTGGTGAAGATGCGGAAGACTTTCTGGACCAAGTCGAGGTGGCATGCATAAGCAACAATATGTGTGATGAGGAGAAGATTTTGAGGCTGTTTGGATTGCTTTTGAAAGATGAGGCCCGTGTTTGGTTCATGGATTTGGAAGCTAAAGAAGCAGTGGCTTCTTCTTATGGTTTGAGTCTTGACAAGTTTATAGAAGCTTTTTTAGAGCGTTTCCAGGTTTTTGAAGATGCAAATGCAGTATGGAATGAGCTCAATGCTCTTAAGCAAGGTTCTTGTCAAGGTGTTGATGCCTATGTACAAGGTTTTGCAGATTTATGGACTCACTGGTGTGTTGCTCTTAAGGATGAGACCCCCCCTTGTTCATTGAAGAAAATTTCTTTTGTTGATGGTTTGTCACCTTGGTTGCGGTTCGAGGTTGACTTGAAGAGGCCCGAGTCTTTTGAAGATGCGGTATATATTGCAAAGCACAAGGAATGGAAGTTTAAGCGTCTTGAGGAACATGGTATCAGTACAGGTATACATGTGCAAGATAGATTTGACATGGAAGATGAAGTTAAGCCTAAGCAGGTGAAAAGTAGCCTATCCTATGATGTTTCTTGTTTCTTCCCAAGGTCTATTGTGAAGCGTAAAGAGGTCTTGCAAGTTGACAGGTTTATGGAAGAGCCTAAAGAGGTGAGTAATGCTTTGGATACAAGATTGAAAAGTCTTGAAGAGGATGAATTGGCTACTTGTGTACCTTGTGATTCTGGGTGTGAGTGTGAGGTTGAGGTTATTGATGATGAGCACGTATCTTTGGATACTAGTTCCTTGGAAATTAGGGAAGAGGACAAGGTTAAGAGCCATTTTGTGGATTTGTTGGATGTGGAGCCTGTTTTGAAGCCATATTTTGATGTATGTGTAGTGATTGAACCAATTTGTGAGCATGATTGTGGTTTAGAGTAGGGATCTGTATTCTTGGAGACTGATGAACCCATGCTAGAACCTATGGATAGCGGTGCTAACCATGATTATGATGTGGATAAAGTTATGTGTGATGATGAGTATGCTTATGATGATGAGAAGGGGTTTGGCATATATGAGTCCAATCTCAACTATGTGGATGCCTATGCTAGGGATATGTGTGCTGCGGGGATACTTTTGTGCTTTGGATATCAACAAGTTTACCTTCACACAATGCTTTTAGCTACTTGGGTGCATGATTTGCAGGTTGTTGCTATGGCTGGTAAATCCAAGATGCCAGGTGATGAGTCACTTGAGTTGTCTCTATCGGTTGGGTTGAATGTGGCATGCAATATTTATGCTTTTGGAACTCCAGACAGGGCGGATGTGTTAGTTGGATATGCCTATGGTGCATTTTGGTTGATTGTTGACAAATGTAGGTGTGGTGTTATGATGCTTCTTGTGAATCAGGCGATATGCCTTTGGCCTTTTGATCCAGGTGGAATGAGTATCTACTAGTGCTGCTGCTGAGCATGAATGCTCTAGCAGGCTAGGGGGTGGGCAAATTATGTCAGGAGTTTTTTGGAGCAAGGGATTGCGCATATGTACATATACATGCATGGTGCATGAAATAAAGAATTGCCCATTTTTCAGAGCCAAGTGGTTACGTGGGGCCCACATGTGTACAGGTAGGACAGGGTGTACATAGTGCATCGATTTTCACTATTACCAGTACCACTGTGTTTTTTCTACAATAAGCAGGAGTTGGTAGCACGTAAAACTTCTTGAGTAAGCTATTCGCGGGCCGACGACATGAGGTCAGCAGGTGCGTCAGATGGCATCTAGTGGCGTCAGAAGGGCGAACGGGGTCAATATTTGCACGTGGATGAATACGAACACAAAGTGGTGTTTTCTTGTGAGAGTTATGTAGAAATGTCATCATTAGGACCACTTTTTGGGGCCACTTCACGTGGTGGCGAGATGCATTATTGGAAAAAAGCTGAGTGCCAGGTGTGCGAATGATGCAAAAAGGTGACAACTATGCACTGCGAGGTCAGTTTTTGGCCTGTTCGGGGTCCGTTTGAGGTCATCTAAAAGGCCAAGGGTGCCCAACTAAAAACGCTAAGTGTGGGAACTGAAAAAACTGAGAGAGGACCAGAAAAAACGTGGAGAAGAGAGGAGGAACAGCCACAGGTGTGTTTTTGCTCATTTTGGAGCCTATTTTGGCCGTAAACTGCTCATCCGAGGTCGGATTTGAGCACTTTGACATTGTAGACTGGGGTTTTGGGCCGTTCCGGACGCGATGGCGCTGTCCATTTTGCCAAATTCCTCACTCTTTTCCTTCTATTTTTCTGTGTAAGTTTCTCCTATGAGCGAAGTTTCTGCTCTAGTTTGTGATTGTATCTGGCTTATTTTACCCATATTGTGTGAGCTATTTGCCCCATTGGTGTTGGCCCAAGCTCAATTGTATCTAAACATCAAAAATTCTCCTCTTTTGAGTTGAGTTTTTTGGGGGTGTGTGTGTGTGTGTGTGTGTCTGTGTGGAGTGGGCAAGTGGATAGTCTCTCTCCTTTCACTCCAGAGGTGTGTTCCCTATCTCGGCCAGGTGTGTTGTGGAAGCCGAGTGGTGCCCCATAGTGTGTGTGTGTGTGTATCTTCCCAAGAGTGTGTGTCGGGTCGTTATAGAGGCGTTGTGTGTGTTTCCATCCCGCTCACAACGTCACCACTTTTGGACAGAACATGTGGAAGATATCCAAGGGTTCTATGACAGTAGCACATGGAGTAAAGTCTGGAGGAATTTACATGATTTATGTATCAAATGTCTCTAAAAATGTAATCAATGTAACCGAGCAGCCGAACGTTTCTTTGTGGCATAGCCGGCTAGGACATATGTCCAAGAAGGGAATGGAAATCTTGTCTCGTTCTGGTTATTTGCCTGGATTTTCATTTAATGATTTTGAATTCTGTGAACATTGTCTGTATGGTAAGCAAACACAGCAGCCACATAAGCATAGAAGCAGTAGAAGTGACACACAGTTGGCACTTGTTCATAGTGATTTGTGTGGACCTATGCCTAACCTATCTCTAGGGGGAGCTTCTTACTTTATGACATTTATAGATGATTACTCGAGGAAAGTATGGGTTTACTTTCTCAAGCACAAGGATGAAGCGTTTAGTGTTTTCAAAACGTTTGTGACACTTGTGGAGAATCAGAGTGGCAAGAAGCTTAAATGCTTACGCACTGACAATGCTAGAGAGTATGTTTCAAAGGCCTTTCAAGACTTTTGTGAGTCAAAAGGTATAAAACGTGAACTTACTGCTCCTTACAATCCTCCTCAAAATGGTGTTGCTGAGAGGATGAATAGGACCATACAAGAGAAGGTCAGAAGTATGTTGTCTAATGCACAACTGCCAAATGGGTTTTGGGCTGAAGCTATATCAACAGCTGTTCATCTTGTAAATAGATCTCCTAGCAAGGTTTTGCAGAAGGATTCAGTGCCAGAGATGGTATGGTCAGGAAAAATGCCCTCATACAAGCATCTCAGAGTCTTTGGCTGTGAGGCATATACTCACGTTCCAAAGGAATTTAGGAACAAACTTGAGCCAAAGAGTAGAAAGTGCATCTTTCTAGGCTATGGTAATTCTGGTGAGATGGGGTACAGACTTTGGGATCCCGAATCTAGAAAGGTTGTCCGCAGCAATGATGTTCACTTTAATGAATCCAAATATCATTCTAAACCAGAGATTAAGGTTGAGGAGATTAGAAGAGTTGTCTTCCAAGAAGATGGACCTACACGTGCAAGACAAAATGTCAGGGCTCAAGAGGAGCAAGGACAGGATAGAGTGGAACCACAGGTTGTGGCTGAGCCTGAGCCACCTATTGTGCGTAGATCTGGACGTGTCACGCGACCTCCTGATAGGTTTGTTCCATCTATGAACTATGTCATGTTGACTGATTGCAATGAGCCTTCATGTTACAAGGAAGCAGTGCAAATGAAGGACTCTAGGAATTGGCAATTGGCCATCCAGTCAGAGATGACACCTCTGCATAAAAACCAGACATGGAAGCTAGTTAAATTACCACGGGGCAAAAAGGCTCTACCCTGTAAATGGGTTTACAGGTATAAGATCACCGCTCATGATAGTCAGCCAAAGTACAAAGCAAGGCTTGTTGCCAAGGGCTTTCAGAAAGAACAAGGCATTGACTTTGATGAAGTCTTCTCTCCGGTGGTCAAGATGACTACATTGAGATACTTTCTTGCATTGGTTTCCATATTAGATTTGGTGTTGCACCAAATGGATGTCAAGACAGCGTTCTTGCATGGTGATTTAGATGTGGAAATTTACATGCAGCAGCCAGAAGGGTTTGTTGAGAAAGGCAAGGAAGATTGGGTATGCCAGTTGTTAAAGAGTCTTTACGGCTTAAAACAATCACCGAGGGCATGGTACCATAAATTCCACAAGTTTATGATTTCTCAAGGCTACAAACGTAGTGAGCTCGATCACTGTCTATATACAAAGAAGGCTAAGGATGGTAGTTGGCTGATCCTTATTTTGTATGTGGATGACATGTTGATTGCTGGCAAGCACTTGGAAGAAATTTCAGCTTTGAAGTCAAAGATGGAAAAATCGTTTGACATGAAAGACATGGGTGAGGCAAGTCATATACTTGGTATGCGCATTGAGAGAGACAAATCAAAGAAGTTGATTTGGTTATCTCAAACAGAGTATATTGACAAGGTTTTGCAACGTTTCAATATGGAGAAGGGAAAGGCATTGAGTGTTCCATTGCCACCATATGTGAAACTTAGCAAACAAGATTGTCCTGTGTCTGAGGAAGAACAGGCTGAAATGGATAAGATTCCATATGCATCTGCAGTGGGTAGTTTGATGTATGCAATGATTGCTACTCGCCCAGACATTGCATTTGCAGTGGGAGTAGTAAGTCGATACATGTCAAACCCAGGCAAGAAACATTGGGAGGCAGTGAAAGGAATATTGAGATACCTGAAAGCTACAAAGAGTATGCGTATATGCTATGGGAGTTAGGAGCTAAGTGTAAATGGTTTTACAGACTCAGATTATGCAGGTGACTTAGACAACCGAAGGTCTACGTCAGGGTATGTCTTTACATTGGTTGGTGGAGCAGTATCATGGCGTTCTAGATTACAATATTGTGTTACTCAGTCTACTATAGAGGCTGAATATGTTGCAGCATCAGAGGCATGCAAAGAATCAATTTGGCTTAATTGACTAGTAACAGATTTGGGAATCAAAGAAGAGATGCCTGTGTTATATTGTGATAGTCAAAGTGCTATACAATTGGCTCGCAATCCAGTTTATCACTCAAAGACAAAGCATGTGGATGTGAAGTATCATTTCATCAGGGAAATGCTCGAGGATAAACAACTTCAGCTTGTCAAAGTTCACACCACAGAAAATCCTGCTGATCTACTTACAAAAGGACTTCCCTCAGAGAGCTTTGCGCATTTTTGCAAGCAGTTAGGTGTAGGGTAGTACATCACTTCTCTACATCTCTTGTAAATTAGCTTGTATAGTAGCTTCTCTCACACTTAAAGTACCACATTGGACTTTAAGTGGGAGGTTGTTGGGGTATAAAGCCCAATGTGGTCGCCCAGGTAAGTGGGCGGGCCGCCAGGTATGTACACATATTCTTTTGTAAAAACCTAATAAGAACTCACTCTGCTCTACACATTACAGTAGAGCGAGTTCACCATATCGTCGTGCTCTTCTTCTCGCACTCTCTCTCGCGTCGCACTTCCGCTCGTACTCCTTCACCTCTCTCCATTCAAATGTGGGTTTGTTTGCTAGCTTGTGCAAAGGTGCAATAGCTTCCGCTAGAAGGTGAATGAAACGAGACATGTACCTTACTTTGTGGTTGAAAGTCATGAGCTCCTTGGTTGTCGTTGGTGGTTGTAGTGACAAGAGAGCATTTACTTTTGATGGATCCACTTGAATTCCTTGCAAAGAAACCACATGACCTAGCAATACCACTTGTGACTCTGCAATGTGACACTTCTCAGGATTAAGCTGTCCCCCAAATTGATGAAGCCTCCTAAGCCCCTCCTCAACTTTTTGGCAATGAAGTCTTTGGCTACTATAGATACAGAAATCCATAAAAACCCTAATTGACTTTCCAAAGAAGAGCTGAAAGACAAGAGTTGTAAACCTTATAAAGGTACTAGGAGAATTTGTGAGCCCAAATGGCATCACTCTATAGGCAAAGCAACCCCAAGGTGTGATAAAAGTGGTTTTTAACTGATCTTCTTCTGCTATTCTGATTTGAAAATACCCTGAATACCCATCACACACTGTGTAACATTCATAGCCGGCTACTTCGTTTAAGATTTCATCTTGGAAAGAAAGAGGAAAATGATCCCTCTTTGTTGCAGCATTGAGCGGTTTGTAGTCAACACAGACCCTCCATTTTCCGTTCTTTTTAGGGGTTACTACAATTGGGGACACCCACTCAGAGTTAGACACAGGGTAAATGAAACCAGCTGTGAGGAGTCGGTTAACCTCTGTCAAAAGTGCCTCTTGTTGTATTTTTCCTAGGCGCCTTAGCTTTTGAGCCACAGGTTTAGTACCTGGTTTTAATTCTATGCCATGCTCTATAACATCCACACCTCTAATTTGTGAGTAATCAGTGATAAACAAATTGGGATACCTCTTGAGCATATCGATGTAGGACCGCTTCTCCTCAGGGGTAAGATCTTTTGCAAGCATCCTCTCAAAGTCTTCAAAGTGCTTGTGGTCACCTTTGTCATCCTTTGTTTGCTCCTTTGTTGGGTCAACCTCTATTGATGGAGTTTTTGATGTGTTGAAGATGATTCCCATTACCTCCAAAGATGATTCTTATTCGCTATTGGATATAGTGGTTGAACTCTTCTCGTCGCTTGAGCCAAAACTCTCTTCACTTTCTTCATCAGCCGTGGTCTCATAGTTGATGTCGAGATGCTTTCCTTCATGCCAATCGTATACTACATGTTGCCCCTTTTTGAGAATCAATTTTCCTCGTCCCCATTTTTTATCTGCATTCACAGCAATGAGCCAAGGCCTCCCTAGGATGATGGGATAGCCCTCCCCCTTGGCTGGCATAACATACATGTCCACACGTGCATCTATATTACATACAGAAACTTTTACATTCTCGATGATCCCTAGGCACTTCACACTTGCATTGTTGGCCAGCCTAGCTTGACAATTAGAGGATTTAGTGATTTCAAGCCCTAGTCTATTCATGGCTCTTTCCGTGATCACACACATTTGTGCTCCACCATCAACATACACATTGGATACCTTCCTACCCCTTACATAAGCATCTACAATAGGTTCCACATCTTGTTGTGGCTTTGAAGTCGATACCTTTACTGTCACCTTTTCTTTCTTTCTTGGGAGTCTTGTGCTTACAAGTTTGGACCAGTGCTTTCTCACCTTGGGTGATAGATGTAGGAGTTGAGGCCAAGAAATATTGGGCTTTTGAGTTTGCAAATCTTCTAAGATGTTGTAGGGTTCCATATTCTTTCCTAATGGAAAATCGTTGATGCCGATCTCCCTTCGCCTTGACCTCTGCTTCTTGCCTCCTTCCTCCTTCTTTGACTTTTTCTTCCTCTCCTTCCTTGCAGGTTCTGACTCTTCATTCCTTGTGTCTTCATCCTTGTTGTGTGCTCTTGTGCGCTTTTCTGCTGGCATAACATCAAAATGTATAGGGCTCACCTCTATCTCCTCTTCCAGCTTTATGACGTTTACTCCTCTCTCTTCCTCCACTGGTGGGACAGGAGGGATGTTTGCCACTGGAGGTGGTGGTGGTCGACGAAGAATTTGCGGGGCTTGAGCATGCTCTTGCTACACCATGAGCGGAGGGGGTCTAGGAGGGTATATGTCCTCTGGAAGCCTTCGAGGGTGAGGGCAATTATACATGCCATGACCAACTTTGTTGCAATTCCAGCATCTCAACTCTTGTGCTTGACGTCGTTGATTGCGATTCCCTTCTCTTGGTTGTCGTTGTTGGGGTAGGCCCTACACTAGATTCAAGGTGAGACTCTCTAGTTGTTGAGTTAATCTTTGCAAGATCTCCTGTTGTGATCCTTCCCCTATTTGTGAAGTTTGGGCAAGAGAGCCCCTAACTTGTGCTCCCATGCTTGGTGAAGAATCCCTCTCAATGACTTCATTTAGGTCCCTTGTTCTATGTGCTTGAAAATTTAACTTCTTGAATTTGACCATGGCCACCTCACGTGCTTCCTCAAATGTTGATGGGAATTTTAACTCTACCTTGGTCTTCAAAATTGGATACAAGCCAGCCATGAACCTATCTTTCTTTAGAAAGTTTGGTGCACCACCTTGGTTTTGTAAGGTAGCCTCCCATCTATCCCATAGGTTAAGGAAAACAGCCTCATAAGATGGGTAGTCTTCAAGGAATACCTGTTTATGTTGAAGTAGACACTTCCAAAGACCCTTTGGAGTATCTCCTTTCCCAAATTTGGCAAAAAAAATTGCACGTAGCCTCTCCCAATTGGTTTTGTTTTGAGGTTGCAAGGCCTCGTACCATGCCTTAGCCTCCCCTTTGAGGACGAGTGGAAAAGCATGCAGCTTTACCTCTTCTTGATCTCTCCCAGAGATCAGGTGTGCCATCTCCAAATTATCCAGAAATTCTTGTGCATCCTCACCATTTTTAGAATGAAAGGTAGGAAAAGTGCTTGACATTTTTACAATACAAGGAGGCTTGTGTACCACAAAGTTTTGACTAGGATGAGTGATCACATCAAAATGAAAATATATACATCAAGTGTTAGTTCATAATTTATCATAGGCAAAATAAAAGGGTTGATTGAGGAATTAATTTCATTAAGGCGAGTGGGTCCAAAAATTCTCCTAATGGTTGCTTGAAATCTAAATTTTGTAGCAATTATGATGTGCACAGATTGACGAGCTATGGGTGTAAAAGGAGAAGCAGCTTCAGGTTGGTTCATGTGACAATGTGTTCTCCTTTTTCTTTCTCTTGAAGAAAGTTTCCTTTGAGTGGATTGCTATCTAAGCGCCTCTTGTCCCTGCCACAAAACAAAATAAAAACATGGACATCAAATGAATCATCATAATTAATGAATGGAAGAATGATGGGATTTGGAGATGCCAAGATTCCACCAAGTCTTTCTGCTCCAAACATAAAAACAATGCATTGTTGGTAAAAAAAATTGCGATCTACACAAATGTTAATTGTGATGCGGTGTGAAAAATGAAAAGCATGTGGTGAAACTCTATTGTTCATGAGGAGAATAGAAGGCAATTAGGAAAGTTCCTCCGTGGGGGCACCACTTTTCTGAGAGCGGATTTTTTGAGATGGGGCTCAACTCAAGGCTCCCACCAGACAACCACTCCGTGAGACCCTACACACACATATTTCTTAGGGGCACCACCCTCTTTTATGGAGAAAGAAGGAAACCAAAACAAACCATATACAACACACACACACACACACACACACACACACCCCTTCCTTATGTGCTTCAACACAAAATGCCCTTCAACCATTCAACACACACTCCTTAAGAAATCCCTTTGAACACTGCACAAACTCACATGCAAAGATTGACCTTCACCATATTATTGCTTATATACTTCTAAGAAAAGCAAGCAAAAAACCTCAAAACTCAAAACACCATAATGCACAAATACTTGACAACTCCTTTCCTTTCCCAAAAGAAGAGACTACTTACACACATAAGGCGGCATGCATATTCCACTTGGGGTAGGATCCATACCTTACGACCTGGTAGCAGATGTGAGTAAGCAAGGATCAAAGATTTCATGGCAGCAACTCCTCCACCTTTCCCCAAAGATGCGTAGAACCTGGTCTAATATGGTCAGCACCAGGAGGGCTAAGGCAAAGTCAGTTGGGTCTATTAGTGCAAGAGGCATGAAGGATATCGTGCCAGTCATTGATGCAGAGATTAAGAGTCAGCGAGTCTCCAATGTGTACGTAGATGGTGGAGCTGAGATTTGTGTTATGACATAGAAATTAATGCACGGGTTGGGTTTGGAAGTAAACGAGCAAACTTCCTTACAAGCTAAGATGGCAAATAATGTAAGGGTGGCTTGTGTGGGAAAGGTTAATGGAGTGAAGGTTTCAGCTTTTGGTGTGGCAATCTCAATTGATGCTTATGTGATCCCAACTAAGGGGGAGGGCTATCCGCTAATCCTTGGAATACCTTGGCTTATGGCTATGAAAGCTAGGCAAGATGGGGAGACAGGTTCCCTTGAGTTGCGACCAAATCATAAGGTAGGTGGCAAGCAACAAAAAATTGTGTATGACATGAAGCAGGGTAGACAACAAGACCTAGAGATGGAGACTTCTATGGATGAATGGAGCACAAGTAGCTGCTCTTCATCTGAGGATGAGTCATCTGAGGAGGATGCTAGCTCTTTGGAAGTCATGGGTATAATACTTTGAAACCCAGAAGGAGAAGGTGTTCAAGACTCTCTAAACAAGGAAGAAGCCACAGGCTTAGAGGAGATGCTAGCTAAGGACCTACTAGAAGAAGAGAGAGAACCCTATTTGCAGGTACTAAAGAAGCATGCTGGCCTCTTTATAACTGATTACGAGCACATTAAAGGAGTGACGGTAACCCAACACCATATCCAATTAAAGGAAGGTGCCAAACCAGTGGTGCAAAGGCTAAGGAGATTAGGGCTAGTGCAACAAGATGCACTCTTAAAAGAAGTAAAAAGATTACTCAAGGCAGGATTTATCTACCTAGTGGAAGATTCTGAGTGGGTGTCTCCAGTTGTGGTAGCACCAAAGAAAAATGGGAAGTGGAGGGTATGTGTGGATTACAAGCCTCTAAACGCAACCACAAAAAGGGACCATTTTCCTTTGCCTTTTCAAGATGAAATACTAAATGAAGTGGATGGTCATGAAAGGTACACAGTGTGTGATGGGTACTCAGGCTACTTCCAAATCAGAATTGCAGATGAAGACCAAAGAAAGACTACCTTCATAACAGCTTGGGGGTGTTTTGCTTATAGAGTTTTGCCTTTTGGTTTAACTAATGCCCCAGCTACTTTCCAGAGGTTTATGAACTTGGTGTTTCAACCTTACTTTGGTAAGTCCATATGAGTCTTCATTGATGATTTTTGCATTTACAGCTCTAGGGAAGTACATCTGTCCAAGGTTGATGAAGGTTTCACCCATCTGGCCCAATTGGGTGGGCAATTGAATAAAGACAAGTGCCACATAGGTGAGAGCAAGGTCACTCTACTAGGCCATGTTGTGTCTCAAGATGGTATTGAGGCTGACCCTGAAAAGGTAAAGACATTGTTAGCTTTACCTACTCCTTCAAACGTGAAGCAACTAGTCTCCTTCATTCAAAAGGTTCGCTACATGGGACGATTCATACATCTCCTTTCTCAAGCAATCTATCCTTTGCAGCAGCTCACTAAACACACTACATTGACATGGAGTGAGGAGGGTGAAAGGTTCTTTCAAGAAGTTAAAACCATTTTGAGCTCATTGCCTGTCGTCCTACAACCCACATGGGGTGAATTATTCTATGTAAATCCTAGTGTAGGTCCAGAAGCTCTAGGAGCTGTCTTGATGCAAAAAGACCCAAAGACATCTCTCATGAGACCATTCTACTTCTCTAGTAGAGTGATGACAGCTGCTGAAAAGGGTTTCGTAGAGGATTCCACCCGTGCTTGTTTGGCAGATGTCCTCACACAAAGGTGTTATGAGAAGGCCAAGAAAGAGGCACCTAGTAAGGTACCGACTATCCCGGAGCCTGAAGTTCTACTGGGAGCACACAGTCTGTATTTTGATGGGGATTACAAGAGGCCAAAGACAAGGCATCAGCAGGCATAGTAATGTTAGGTCCAGAGAAGGAGAAGATCTTTGCAAAAGGGTTTCATCTAAAAGAGGTTCATTCTAACAATGAGACAGAGTACCATGCCCTTGTTTTAGGGTTGCAATGTTGTCTTTCTCAGGGCATCACAAAGCTAAATGTTTTTGGTGACTCCATGTTGATTGTTCAGAAAATGGTTGGTGTATGGGCCTGTAAAAATGACAAATTGTCTGTTAAGATGAGGGAAGCAAAGGCCTTGTTGAAGGGTTTTAAAGAAGTTCGAGTGCACTTTGTACCTAGAGATCAAAATCGAGAAGCAGATGCCTTAGCAGGTGAAGAACTACAAACTCTCATAGTAGGTGCTATCCTTGTGAAAAGTCCTTTATGCCAGGGAAAGGAGGAGCTGCATGATTTACTTTACTTTCTTGAGCATTGTGAAGCACCCTCTGGTATGAGTAAAAGTGAACGTAGGTGGTTGGCAAAAAAGGCTACTAGCTATAGCTTAGTGAATGAGGACTTGTATTGTAGAGGGAAAGATGTTGTCTTAAGGAGAGTTCCTCCATCCCAAGAGATAAAGGATATTTTGTTTAGTTGTCATGAAGGTGTGTGTGGTGGCCACTTTGCACAAGAGATTACTAGCAGAAAGATTTTACAAGCAGGGTTCACGTGGCCAAGCCTCCATCGAGATGTACAACATTGGTGCCGCACATGTGAGGTTTGCCAAAAAGCTGGACCAAGGCGTCTTACCCATGAAAATCAGCATCCAATCAAAACCTATGGGCCATTTGAAAAATGGGGGATAGATGCAATAGGGCCACTACCTTGCACTCAATCAGGGAAGGAATACATCATTATGGGGGTGGAGTACATGACAGATGGGCAGAAGCTCGTCCCACAAAGCGCATCACAGCCAAGGACGTGAGTGATTTCATTTTTGAATGCCTTTGTTGCCGTTTTGGCACACCTTTGGAGATTCTCTCGGATAGGGGACCGGGATTTCGAGCTGATTTAGTCGGGCAATTGATGAGCAAGTTAAAAATCAAGCACAGGCACTCTACACCATACTACCCTCAGTGCAATGGTCTTGTGGAAAAGGTAAATGGTCTTATATGTAAAATCATCACTAAGCAAGTGCATTTACATCCTAAGGCATGGGACAAACACCTAGATGCAGCACTTTGGGCCTACAGAACATCCTTTAAAACATCCTTGGGGTATACACCTTTTCACTTGGTTTACGGGCAAGAGGCACTATTGCCTATAGAAGTGGAGCTAGCGAGCCTCCGAGTTCTAAAAGCACATCAAGAGGATAGTCAAGAGAAGCAGGTGGAAGGAAGAATCATCGATTTGGAGAGGTTAGGGCTAGATCGAGAGTCAGCAGTGAAGTACTATGCAGCCCAGGCAGAGAAGAAACGAAAGAAGTTCAATCGCAACCTTGTCAAGAAAGGTATCAAGGAAGGTTCTTTAGTGCTCAGATACGACAATCGCTTTGATCGCAGGAAGGATGGTAAGTTCTTGCTTAAGTGGGAAGGCCCTTTTGTAGTGATACAGAGGTTCTCAAATGGTAGTTACCAACTAGGTGACCTAGATGGTTAGGTACATCAGACCCCGGTAAATGGTTGGCGATTGAAGGCCTACCAATGTCGTCTTTCACAGCCATATGTTGGTGAAATCAATGCTAAGGATGGTTCAGAGGAGAGCTCATCATATTCGAGCTCCAACTAAGGTAACAATCATGTACATAGTCGTTTCAAGAAAAAAAAAAAAAAAAAAAGAGAAGAAAAAAAGAAAAAAAGAGAATGCTACCAGTGAAAGCGGATATTGACAATGGATGGGGTATGGCTTTCAAGGGTCTAGGCGACCAATTGTTAGTCATGGATGGATACAATTATTCATCAGAAAGGACTAAACAGGGTGCATCAGCCAAGAAAGCAGTAACATGGCAAATTCAATTGGTACCAGGTGGGTAAGTATTCAAGAGAACCCTATTGTAGCACAACCTACAGCTAGAGGCATCAAATACCTCTAGCTTAAGGGGGAGGGTTATATGATGCATGGTTTTTAGGACCCCTTCTGAAGATGCAATAAAGGCACAGTCAGTTGTTGGGGAGATGAGGATACTCTAGTCCAAGGGATCTCAAAAGAGAAGAAAAATCTACTTCACAAGCACCAAAGAGTAAAAAGTGCCATGGACAGAAGATACGTGGGAATGAGCTCTTATGCATGCCTACAACCTATATCTTACAGAATAGCCCATTCTAGGTGTGAATTTCTAGTCAAATTTACACAAGGATGTTCGTGTGGACTCACAGCACAGCATACTCCGTTTTCACTTTTTTAACCGACAGTAAATATTTTTTACCACAGTAAATATTTTTACCTACAGTAAATATTTTTTGCCTACATGGTAAATACAAATCACTTTTTACCTACAGTAACTTTTCTTAACCATGGTAAATATTTTTTACTGCACCATAAGTATTTGGTAGGTAATAGTTCACTGTTACTAGAAGCAGTGATTGGGCATCAACAATGCAGTTACAGGAGGAGAAAAAGGGAAAATCTTATGGTAAAGGTGAGTCACCAGGGATAAAGACTTTTGAGTTGAAAAGAGACATGCTGATTTTTTCAAAGAACACATGTCAAAAGAAGCCATGGTTGAGGATTTTTGAGAATTTGATATTCAGGAGGACCCAGCAGGTCCCCCCCTGACATGTGCAGAACCTCCAGTTTCAACAGCCACCTTACCTGCTCTTAAATGCTGGTCAAGGCCTTATCCCCATGTGTCACAATCAGAAAAATCAGCATTTACCCTCCCCTCTCACATCACTCTAGAGAATATCTTGATGGTGACATATCAGGTGACCTCAATCTGTTGACCACCCTAAGCAAAAAGTAACCCCAATCAGCGGATTTAAGCATGTTTATCCCTAATCGTAAACCCTCTCAAAAACCTATATAAGGAGGCCTTCTCTCACTCAAAACCAACACTTCACCCACTTCACCAAGCAATGAAGCTATGACGACATTGCTCACAACGAGGAGCTATGGATGGAGCTCTACTCTCTCTCTCTTTAGTATGCTACATTACTAGCCCTAAAACCTAAATAAGGAGTCTTCTCTCATGCTCCATGACCACCATCCTCGCCATCATTCTCTAAGGTATTGATGTGTTGCTAGTAGGATCATACCTACTTGCTGGGTTGATTGTTTTTTACAAGGGATTATGCCATCCTTGGCTTGCTTCTCTATATCCTTGTTATGTATGATCAGATGCTGTTGTATTGTTAAGTTGATGTCTTGTGTATATATATGCTACATAAGGTCCCTAAGCTTCGTTTCTATGTGTTTTTCCATATGTTTTGATGCCATCATAATGCCAGAAGTCTCACTTGCCTATGTGCACTATGTGTGAGGTCCCTAAACCTCTTAATTTAGGGTGGTGCCCCCTTTGTTTTGTTCTTTGCTTGTTTGCATGAGGCGTGGTTTGTGGAGTGTGCACGAGTACAGAGGCCACCCGATTGCACTGCTCTTTTTCTCGCTATCACAAAACATGAGATAGATCATTGAACTTGATATCCTTGCTCTCATATAGAATCTACAATCCTTATTTAGGGATGAGTATGGTAAGAGAAATGTTTGCAAGAGAATGGTAGCAATAGCATATTGATGCTCTCTCTATGGTGCCGCTTATGATAGCGAGCTTAGGAAATGGATAGGGAGACAAGAGGAGAGAGAGATTAGGGCTTCCCTAACCTTAGAGGAGCTTATTTGCAGCAATGGAGTAGGTGTCTGTATTTTTGTGCTTGCCAAAGGGCCTTTTTATAGTTGTACAAGACCTTGGGTTAGGTTAAACTTGACTAGGGTAGGTAATTAGCCATAGTTAGGTTCCCTTTTGACCATTCCTTCAATTATGAAAATAAAGGACTTATTTTTTCATTAAAAATATCCTTTTAAGATGTGGAGGCTCCATAAGGGTTGATAATGTATGTGGGCCCCACCATGATGTCCCTCCAGTGGCTCCTGTAGAGTGTCCCCATCCTGTTTGTTGTGTCTCTGGAAGCATCTTGAGCCGACCCCTCCACATGCAAGTGTTTTTTAACTCCCCATTGGTATTTTAGAATGTTGGAGAAGTCAAGAAAACTTTTCACCTTTGTGGTTTACCTGATTGTAACTTTGACCTGCAGTAACAGTGTCTGCAGCACCTTGTTTTCACCATAACTTTCAGCCTTTAACTCAGAATTGGGTGCTGTAAAAGGCAAAGTTGAACTTCTCAAAGTGTTTAAGCTGATTTTGGAGTGTTCCTCAAGTATACCCATGAGCTAAGGCATTCAAGATGCATCCAAAACACCTTTTGAACCAAGTCTCCTTGTATGGGGCCCTTTAGCATGCATCCAAGGTGTAGCATGCTTTTTTCAAAAGAGAATCCACCTTAAACAAATGAGGTAGGCTCCAATAAAGTTTGATTTATTAGAGATATAAATTATATTTAAGATTTGTTGACCAACACAAGTAAATGATCCAAGAGTTGGGTCACATAGTGGTGGGGAAGGGAAGGCCTACAAGGTTAACCCTACCCTTGAGAGAAGATGGGTAAGATAAGTGCCCATAAATTATTTATTTACAAATTATGGGATATAGATAGCTATTTAAATTAGTAAAGGTAATTAGTTAAAAGAATATGCAGTAAAAAAACTAGGAGAGTAGAATTAAGTTTACTATTTACATTTAGCATGAAGAGAGAAATATGATGTAAATGCATAAATATCTAAGAAGGGTAAGGTGTTTGCATGGAAAAAGGCTATTACGAAAAGAGAGAATGAACACTAGGTTAAAACTTTGATAAAAAATATATACATTTGAGTAGAAATGTAGTTCAAATGCAAGGTTACCATTTAACGCTACTCAAGTGGAACTTCTTTGATTGCACTTCCGTCCAAACCCTAGTCTTCATGGCATCTATGGTTTAACTCCTTCATATAGTTTTTTTGAGTTCTCTCACAAACTCTCACAGCCACATAAGCCCGGTGCTTTCCCGGCAAGACCGAAAATTTCTCGACACCGTTCTCTCCAAAGCTAACTGGAATTGATCATATCCAGAATAAAGATCACCCATGGAGTAAGTAGATCTATCCGCAAAGGCCTCAGCAAATTCATCCACAATTGGGCCAGTACCCACATTGCGGATTGTTACCTTATTCACCGGCTGCATATCTTGAATGAACCTTAACGTGCCATTTTTTTCTTCAGAACAGTAAACCATCAATTAGAATATGCTGCACATGATGGCTTCAAAATCCTCATTTGCATCTTCTCATTAAACAAATCAATAAGAATTTGGCAAGTAAGCTTTAGGAATTGGAATAGGATGTAAGCTTCAATGCATGTGATGAACAGTGAATATAACCATAGGTGAAACAACACTTGGATCCACACACCCAATCTCACTTGGCTCAAAAGCAAAATTTTTGCCATGTTTTTCGAGCATACCTTGAAAACACTTGATTTCCTCTTCGTTCAGAAAACCATCTTCTCCAACCTTCAGCTGCTGCAATTTCTCCTTAGTAAATTTATGCCCAATGTTCTTTGGATTCTTGAGCATAGGCTACTGAGAAGATTCTTTGATCACCCCATCGCTTCCTTCTGGTAGAGGTGTAGCCACTGTTCTCACTTTCTTTGCAAGAGTCTTGTACTTTGTCTCTACATGTGCTTCAACTGCTTTACCTAAATCATCCTCAATATGCATAAGTGCTTCATATATACCCAACTCTTCATACATTTCCATTGAGTGGACCTTAACCACTTCAGTTCCTCTTTGTAACCTGTGTTGTTTGATCTCCTCAAGCTCTGACATAGTATCTACATAAGATACCTCTTCAGAGATCCTTGAAATCACATCATCTGATTCAAGCACATCACATCCTGCAATTCACTTTGGATACTTGAAGCATACTGTTTTTCCCACTTTGTCAAATCATTAAATTTTTTGTAAGATACTGAACCTTCAAATGTTAACCCCAAAAACCTTGAAGAAAAGGCTTCTCTTTGCAAGAAATTCTTTTCACTTGTACCACCATAGTCCCACTTTATAGTGGCACTCTGAGAAAATTTTGTGCAAACCTATGTTCTTTAAACTCCTTCGTATCTTTGGCAACAGATGATCACGTAAACTATTCATGTTCCTGGCATGATCAACACATACAATCAAGAATTGAACCGCGTTCTTACCATCTCGGCTCTAAACCCTGGAATAGGTTGAGCCATCATCCAGCACCTTGGTTTCCATCCGCACAGCCATAATGTAGGGTATTCCCAAAATCAATGGATAAGAGGAATGCTCCTGTATAAAGAAATTTTGCTCATCACAACAGACATCCCCTACAGTTACCTTAACATTTGCACATGCACCATAGAGGTTGCCTTGAATCATGTTGGCAAATCGAATCTACCAACTGTGGTCTACATCAATAGGCCATTTTCCCTTTTTGTGTAAGCTTTTTACCATCAAATTTATCTCCAATCCATGATCTATTGGTGCTAAGACGGTTCTTCAATGTCGCCAAGCTTCACAACAGTTTTGGTTGTGGCCCTTGACCAATGAGTCCTTGAAAAGTGACTCCTGGGTATAATTTCATTGTCTTCGTCATCATTAAAATGAACATGTCTTACCTCAGGTAAAATTGGGTTTGAAACCACCACAGACCTTGACTCTTCTTCTTCAAGGCCTGCCAAATATTCTTCATAATCATCGAGAATTGCTTCAATGTGCCAAACCACCTGGCTCTTAACTGATTATGGTTCCTGCTCACTTTGTATATGTCGCTTCCCCTTAATAATATCAATGATCTCCTCGTGGAACTTGCATTTGGCAATTCCTAGAATATTGCCCAATGTGAGCTCCACTTAGCTTTTCAGAATGTGCTCTTCAAAAACTTTCTTTAGATCTGTTTAAGCTTATATGAGGGTCCCCTGGGCTTACCTTGATTTTTGTCCTTGGGTGCCTCCTCCATAACCACTTCAGGAACGGGCTTAGGAGTAGGACCATCTTCTTTTTTGCTGCCAAATCTCGTTGCCCTTTTTGATGTCTCTGCAACTTCATCATCCCTTTTCCTCTTTTCTTCGACCATAAACTCATTAGCTTGAGACTTAGCAATGAATGCGTATACTGAGAGGGAATCCACTGGATCAATCCACCCTATGGTTTCTTGAATAGAATTCCCTACCTGTAGTAGCTTCCCATAAGCTACCTTTCCTTCTTCTATTGTCTTCAAAGCATAAGGCCACAATTGACCCTTTGTCCCTACACCATCATCATCACCCTTTTCGCAGACCTGCAACCCATATGTAGCTGCTTCCATTATGTTGTAATTCTTCAACTAGCTTTTTCATGCCACCCCTACCAAAGTTCAAGTGGAGCATCTCACCTATTTCCCTAAGATGAATCTTCTTGTCCTTCCAGAAAACCACATTCCTTTTGTAAGCTTCATCAAACTCATCACACTCCTTAACATACCTATGGTCTTCACTATCGCACCACATGCATCGATCCCAGTCTTTGCGTGGAGGTTGCTGCCTAGGCTCAGAAGAAGACCCCTCTGCAGTTAACCCTTCAAAATTTAATAGCTTTGAAATTCAAATTTAACTCTTGAATACCTTTCATGAATTCGTCGAAAACTGGCTCCTCCACTTTGGGTATTGTCGAGGTTGATTTCTCCTTAGTTTCCTCTTCCACATCATCCATGATATCAGCCACAATCATCTTAGCAACTCTCATCTGTCGTTTCACAATCTTATTTACCGCTTTCGTGACTATCTTCCAATCAAATGTTAAGCCCAATTCACTTGTCAAATCCTCTAGCAATTTCACCAGACTCTTTTGAAGCTATGGATCAAGAGCATCAATGAACAATTCAACCTTCTAATTCTTCATTGAACGTTGCTCTGTCGAGGACAATTGGTCGAATTTCTTTTCAAACTCTCGTAACAATTCTCATGCAGATAAATTTTTGTTTTTCTTCTGCACACACTTCATGAAGCTTTGTCTGGTTACCCTTTGTGAATCTTCAAGAAAATATTCTTCCTGTAGTGCCTTCTTGAATTCCTACCAATTTGGGCCTGGAGCTGCCTGAATTTCTTTAATTCGGCCCCTAAGCTCTAGCACCGCAATTAAAGGAAACCCTTCCACTGCATTTTGATCATCCATTCCATTATTTTCCATTTCCTGCTCATCAATATTGATAAATTTTCTAATAACCCGGCCTTCAAATCACTGTAATTTATCTGTAACTGTTTGCCGAGCTTTACAAATCCACTCTTGCAAATTATATTGTTGTTGGGCAGCCTGTTATTATTGCATATACATTGTAAACTGCTGTGTCATTTGTTGCATGGACATCTCTTGCACTGTCGACATCTTCCTCCACAAATTCTTCCCACCCAGGCTCAATTTCACGTCGGGTTCACCAAGATGTTGGGGGTTTAAGGGTTTGAAGATGAGCCACGACAGCATCGGGCTGCTAGCTATGAGAAAAGTGAGGAGAGGAAGAAGCACCACACCATACAGTAGATCAATAGTTGCCTTGAAATAAGATCCTGTATTAAAACAGAAGGATACTCTAATCATGAACAAGACAAGACACACGTTGATCAAGAGGCACCATTATCAGCACCATAATGTAATTAAGCTATAGAATATGGAGTTTAAACTCCCTTACAACGGGTTAACCCGGTTGATTACATATTAATAGAGAAAATAGTCGAGGGAAGTACCTAGAAGAAGTTTAAGCCAAAGAAGCCAAAGGGATCTCGATCTCTCTTAGGAATACCACCGTCTCGGACTCCCAAAAATTCCTCCTACTACTCTCTTCCCCATCCAAAACTCTTTGATCTTCTTCTCCCATGATCTTCTCTCTCCGCCCAATAATAGCTTCACAACACCCTAAAAAATGGCTAAAAATTTTGTTTTTATAGCCCTCTGCCCGTTTTTTGCTAAGTCCCCCGCTTATTGCATGTCGAACTCCACTTTTTATAGGGCATCGGACACTTGTCCATGCATTGCCTATGGAACTTCCCCTTAGGAGGGAGTCACTTCTCCTCTCTCTTTCTTTCTGCTTTATGCACCATGGGGAGGGGCCCTTGCACTAGCGATATCGGTGTTTATCCCCTTAAGGCCCGGGATTGAACCCCATTAGTCAACCACGTCATCAGCGGCGTTACGCCAAACACAACCAACTGCCAACGGCCATATAGTCACACGCCACCCTAGGGCGTCAAAAACACCACCCAACCACCTACGCCGTGCACCCGCCGCAGTGCTACCACCATGGCCACACGAAGAGGATGTCACTCCCCCTCTCTTCCTTTGCTTCCCTATGAGGGGCTCACGCCTCAGGTTATATACCCCAGAACGTGGACAGCCTTGTCTGCGTGTGGGATTATCCCCAGGCCACGTGGCTTCATTCTATCAGTTTCACCCTTATGGGCTTCCCAAAAACATCATCACCCTTTTAAAAAACCAACTTTTTTTCATGATTTCAACTCTTCATCTTTCCCTACTCAATGAAAAAATGGCAGAGCCATCAAAACTTACTAAAAGATTGCATCTTGGGCTTCGAATCCAATTGTACTCCCCACTTTTGACTTATGCATGACCTCAAACGACGAGTACCAAAATTGAAAAAAAAACATATGGCATCACTTTACCGCAATTGCCCCCCAACTTCCAAGTGCTATAACCTTCTGATTCGGGCTCCGTTTGGCAAACAATGACTTCCTGTCAACTCCATATGAAGTTCTCTACCTTCCAAAACCTGGTCAAACCCAAAATGATGCTCGTTGGCCCGATTCCCAATGCAGTCGGGCAGGCACATAACCGGCCCCCATCAAAACTTCAAATGGCCATAACTTGCAATCCATAGCTCTGATCTGCAATCCAAAAAGACGGGTATGCTCCATAATTCAAGCACTACGTGTCTATATAGTGACATACACTTGGGCCACCAGTCCCCAGCCGCCATGTGCGTCGAGGATTTGCAATGCACTGCAACTTCAAACTCAATAACTTCCTCGCCAGAGCTTTGTTTGATGAGCCATAAAGACAGGCCTGTAGAGAACTTCAAGTACTCCAATTCTAATCAATAAAATCCCAGTTGTGACCGTTTCAAGAATACTCTCTTTTAGCATTAACAAGAGAAGTTTTGGCACTTTAGAGTCGCATCTGGCATATTTTTAACTTAAAATTGGCTTGTTATCAAGCCCTCACCTCCAATCACTAAATATATAGCCTTCAAAGGAGATTATTTTTCCTCCTTTTGCTCACTTTCTCTCCATGGAAGCGAAGCTTCACAACACCGGTTCTGAGGATGTAGGCGATGTTGAGGATGTTGCAGGTCTTGCTGCAAGGATTGCTTCTATTAGAGTTGTTTTGCCTGCGAGCGACAGAACAAGCTCATTGGGAAGTATGCGTAGGCTCATGCGTTGATTGCATTGTCTATGAAGCACACCATTACTCCTCATATTCGTTTAGCAAAATATGCAAAACAGGCTTGGGATATTCTGGCTGGTCCTTATGCAAGCCGCAATGAGGCAAAAATTGCATTGTTGAGTAAAGAGTTGCAGTCGAAGATTATGCATGAGGAAGATGATATGGACACTTTCCTTGCTGGTGTTAAGGATATCAATGAGCAACTTATTTATGCAGGTGAATTCATTTCAGACAGTTCCCTTGTGCAGACTGTTCTTGATGCCCTACCAGACTCTTACCAAACTTTTTCTAGTACTTGGAGACTCATGACCCAAGGAAATTCTGAAGTTGTCAAGTTTGATGCATTGTGTACGTTGTTGTTGCAAGAGTCACTTTCTAGTAAAAGCAGGACTAGATCGCGTACAATAGAACAAGCTTATGTTGCTACTCAAAGAAAGGATGGTAAAAACAATGTAGCCACTCCTTATCGTTCTTCTATGAGTGGAAAATCACATGTTCCTAATGATTCTACTGGTAGCAATTTGTTTGGAAATTCTTGTGCTAAGGGCAAAAAGACGATGCGTTGCCATTATTGTAAAGCTAATGATCACTTGATCAAACAGTGTCCTAAGTTGAAGGCCAAAGAGGCTAAGAAGAAAGAGGGTGGTTCGACTGCAAATGCTGATTCCACTACAAATGCAGTTGTTGTTGAGTTGTCTATGAAAGGAGACTATGATGCTGATGTTGGTGTAGGATGGGCTTTTGATGCAGAGTGTACCTATAACCATGTTGTCCATGATGCATTCATGTTAGTTGCTCTAGATTCACGTGTGTGGTATTTTGATAGTGGTGCTACAAAGCACATTACCTCACATCGTGATTTGTTCACCTCTCTTATGCTTGTCCCTCATGGAAATTTAGTTACTTGTGCCAACAATGCCTCTTATCCAGTTCAGGGAGTTGGAAAGATTGTGCTTACTACTGCAAATGGCAGTTCTTTCACACTTGTTGATGCACTTTATGTACCTGGGATCAAGGAAAAAAAATTTATGTATCTGCACTTGCTAGACTTGGTCTTGTAGTCAAATTTGTGGATGACAGATGTACAATACATGATCTCAGTTTCGGTCATGAAATTGTTGCCTCTCGCATTTTATGACGTGGGCTGTATAAGCTCACTTTGTATGACAAGTGTGGGCAAAAATTTGCAAATGCAGTTTTGGATTCAAAGGCTATTTCAGATGCAAAACTTTGGCATGCACATTTTGGTCATTTGAATTTTTCCAGTTTGCTACGTTTGCAAAATCTGATTTGGTTTCTTCTTTGCTACCTCTAGAAGCACCTATCAAACATGTTTGTGAAGGCTGTATTTTGGGTAAGATGCAGCGTCCTAAGTTTCCAAAGGATGGTTCAGTTAGGGCCACATGCACGTCGCATCTTGTGCATAGTGATGTTTGTGGGCCCATGCAAACTCCATCCTTGGGCAATTACCTTTACTTTGTGACTTTCATTGATGACTACTCCAGGCATGCATGGGTATTTCCTCTTAAAGCAAAGTCCAAAGTATTTATGTGCTTCATATAATTTCTGGCTATGGTTGAAAATGTCTCAAAATGTACTATGGGCACCCTCCGTTCCGATTGAGGGGGGGAGTATATCTCTCATGATGCATTTTTGGCTAGTCGTGGGATAAAATTATACCAAAGTACAGTGCCTTATACGACTCAGCAAAATGGTGTTGCTGAGAGGGAAAACAGTCACTTACGGAATTGGCACGATGTATGGTCAAAAGTCAAGCTCTGCCGCATTCTTTTTGGCTTGAGGCCGTCATGTGTGCCACTTATTTACTAAACAAGTGTCCTACAAAAGCTTTGCAATCTATTACTCCATATGAAGCATGGCATGATAGAAAGCCTTCTATTGAGCACATGCATCTTTTTGGTTGTTTGGAATATGCTTTGGTGCCACAAACACAATGAAAAAAATTAGATGATAAGGCTGTCAAATGTATTTTTGTTGGCTATAGTGCTAAAAGCAAAGGTTACAAGTTGTATCATCCACAAAAAAAAAAGTGTATTTTGGTTTCACGAGATGTTGTGTTTGTCGAAGATTTTGTCTTGCCTTTGCTGTCATGTACTAGAGACTATAATGTAAGCTCATAAGACATTTATGACATTTTGTTGCCTTTTTTCAGTGGTGGAAGTACGAATGTAAATTCCAATGAGGAAAATGTATAGCCTATGGGGGTTTCTAAAAATGTTACAATTCAGCCTATCACTCAAGCAAACGTACATGATGTACTTGATGAGGAAAGGGCTGAGAATGCGCAAGCTAGAGGTATGCCTAAATGGCTAGTGCATACTTTTCGTGATAGTAAATTGGATGCACCTTTGTCTAGTCATACTTGTTCAAGTTCTCACCATGCATCATATTGTTATGCTTTGGCTGTGTCTAACTTACATGATGTTGAGGAACCTCTGTCTTTTGATGAAGCACAAAATTCAAAAAATTGGATGGCTGCCATCATGCAATCAAAATATGATGCACTTATAGAAAATGACACATGGACTTTCTTTGATTTTCCTTCTGGAAAAAAGGCCATTGGTACAAAGTGGGTTTATAAGTTCAAATGCAAGCCGGATGGTGAGATTCATCACTATAAGGCTTGACTTGTTGCAAAGGGTTAAGCACAACAAAGAGGCATAGATTATGAAGAGACTTTTGCTCCCATTTGTTTTATGGCTACTGTGCATCTTCTATGTGCATTGGCAGCTCATTTTGGTTGGGATGTACATCAATCAGACATTGTTACTGCTTTCTTGAATGGTGACATATTTGAGGAAGTTTTTGTAACGCAGCCTCACGGTTTTGTCAAGAAAGGACAAGAGGATAATGTGTGCAAATGTAACAAAGCTTTGTATGGGTTGAATCAATCTCCTCATACTTGGTATGAGAAGGCTGACACTCATTTGGTCAAGCAAGGCTTTTATAATAGTCCAATAGAAAGCACATTGTATGTAACGTGAGGGTGATGTACTTTTCATTTTAGTTCTTTATGTAGATGATTTGTTGATCAATAGACCAAATGATGGTTTTTGTTTCATGCTTGGCAGCTCATGCATATCATGGTTGAGCAAGAAGCAACCTATTGTGGCCACTTCTAGTTGTGAGGCTGAGCACAAGGCAGTCTTCACAGCTACGGTTGAGTGTGCATGGCTCAGATGCCTTATGGATGATTTGGGTGTTGGATAGGACACTGCCCACACTATCTACGCTGACAGTCAAAGCGCATTGGTAGTTGTAAGGAACCCAGTTTTCCATGCTCACACAAAGCACATTGAGGTGCATTACCACTATCTTAGGGAGAGGCTCTCAGCATGAGAGATCATCTTGGCTTATGTGCCAACACAGGACAACCTTGCAGATCTTTTCACAAAGGCATTGCCTCGTGAGAAGTTTGAAGCTTTTTGCAAAGCTTTGGGCTTACTCCCCTTTGTGGATTGATCATGTCCTTAGGGCATGGCACTTCCCTTTACTCTATGTGCCAGCTCTCGTTCACCGCATCACTCCAAGGGAGATTTGTTACCATATACATGTGGTAGTGATGTGTGTGAACACACTTAGGACTGCGGGGCATTTTTTCCCTCTCTAGGAGATTTTTTCCCCGTGCATACATATACGCCCATCACTCTAGGTCTAAGTTATCTTTGCATTGCACACTAAGTAAAACACTCTCTATTGTGTGCCTTGAGCTTCTTTCATCCTCTCCAAGCTGTGTGTGTTTTCCTACAACCCTAATTCCAACATTAATGCACAAGAATAATTGGTCTACCCCCCTCAGCAAGATATAGAAGATTTTTTGGCCAGAATACCGATGGGAGGAAGTCATGGAGAACATTTGAAGTCAGATTGGCCGCAATTTATGAAGATATTTTTGTGGAAGGTGATGTAAGGTGCTCTACCAACAGGCATAAAGATCCAGAAAAGATAAATTGGGTACGATCATTGCTTGGGGTACATTGATAGCTAGTGAATATTTAGCCCATCTATTCTTGGAATGTCAGGCGATCAGAGGATTGGCAGAGAAAATTTGCAAGTGGGTCCTAAGGACATGGTAGATCAAGTTCTTCAAGACTAATCTGTTCCTTGGTGGCAAGAAGATGGGATGTCATGTTCTTCTTATCTACCTCAAAGTGTCAGGTACTTCTTCTTTCACCATAGCAGATGAGTAATAACCGTGTGTTTGAGGGAGACGTTGATGTAGCAAGCTTCTTAGAGATTATACAAGAAAGCAGAGTGATGATCTATACGCTCAAAATCAAGCAAGACTCAAGAGACTGGTTAGGGATACCCACTCCATGTTGTCAACCTGTGAGAAGTAAAATCCTAGAACTATAGTTCACCTACTTTGTAGAGTCGGTTATGATTAGCCTCGGTGAGAGGTGGTAGACATCCATTTTGTAATCTTTAGCACCTCTAGGCTCAGCCTGAGCTTGAGGCTATTTGTAATTTGTATGTTGTGCTTAATACAGTTTACTCACAAATTGTGAGTTTTGCAAAAAAAACATGCTTAATATGGTTTAAGAATGTACAAATGTCAAGTGTTTTGAAGTGTCACGTTGTTGCACAAGAAACACTAATGGATTCTTAGAATGAACGTTGGGTTTTGATCTAATTTGAGTGAATTTTGCAGTTCTCGACCAAGGCTAGCAAAAGAAGAAGAATAAGAAGATCTACCAGCTTACTCATGAGATGGCTTATATGAACTGTAATGAAAGACCCAAGTATTTATCCGAGAAAACATTGAGTAGTCCCCAAAATTGAGATCCTTGGTGTGCAAATTCAGTGGCATAAGCACAAATGAGTGTCGATGCAAAAATAAAGGGGTGGCCACAAGGGGGCACTAGGGGACCCTTGTTTTCCATCTAGTGCCCCCTTGTTGCCACCCCTTTCTTTTTGCGCCGACACCCGATTTTGCTTATGCCATATACTTTGCACACTAAGGATCCCAATTTCAAGAACTCCCCAATGTTCATATAAGCAATCTCATTTATAACATGATTAAATTACAAAGCAAAGTTATCTTTGCAGCTTAATTAGGGGTTGCTTTGTGATTTAATCACACACATATGTCTTGATACAAATGGATTTTTCTCTGCACATGGTAGAAGAGAATGCATTGTTTCTAATAAAAGTACCACCTCCTCAACAGAACCTCCTCCAAAAAGACTGGCTCAGCATCTTCATTGCACCAATCTTAAACCTTAATTCTTCTAACCAATTGCAGCTAGAATATCCCATTTATATATCTTGTAAAAAAATGACCCTATTTTCATCGTCAATCAAATGTAAATGATCCCTTTTTATAGCTAGCCATTATAATTATACGTTATCTCTCCATAAATAGCCCTCTAACCAATCAAAACAAATTATTCTTGAATAAGATGTGAATGGGTCCCTTGTAGCTAGTTGAGTACTTCCTTTACTCCTTTATATTTACATAAGTCGGTATAAACCATGAATTTTGTGATACCTCTAATACTCCTTATTATTAAGGTACTCAAATATATCCAACTTGGGTACATTAATTCAATATATGATCGACACCATACACTTATCGTATTGACTCCAAATACCAATTCATTAGTCGTTTTCCTTTTTTTTTTAAACTGACAATTTTGAGTGATTGTATTAAAAAGTCACCAAGAAATATACAAATCAACCTCAAATACATGTTGAGCCTTGACACATAGAAGGCTACATGTACCTAGTATTGCACTATTTCCAAGAGCCCAACCCTTTACACAGCAAGGCTCGACCGGAGGGGGAGGGTCGCCCTAAGCCCTAAGCCAATCCTTTTTGTTATGCCCTTTACGTACCACTTATATAATCTCCTTACTTTCTTATACAATCTATGAGAAGCTAGCCACAAAGAGGTTGCTATCAAATACACATCAGTTCTTGGCCTTCCAGACATTCCTGTGAAGAAATAAAATTTGAGTACATATTAGAAGTGCAAAACTTCAAAAATTGTGTTCCACCAAGGCACAGATCCTTCTTGAAAGACCCTAACTTCCACGTTCTTTGTATACATTTTCACACCTTTCTCGCAAGGCCTCTAATCGTTGGCCATTCCATGAAAAGGTAGGCGAGGTCTTGGCTAGCCAATCTGCACCCTAAACACCTATTAGACCCTATACCACATGACTGAATCTTAACACCTATTGGCAAAACCACCCACAGGGCCTTCCACAGAAATATCTTCATAAATTGAGGCCATTATGGATTCCAAATATTATTCGTCGCTTCAACCCAGCGAGCTTCCATCCATTGTTTCTTCCATTGCTTATTCAAATGAGCGAACCAATCAGCCTTGTGTATTAACACTTGGTAAATGACCTTGGTATGAGGTTTAGAGAATTGGCTACTCATTATCCATTTCCAAGCTTTCCACTCAAAACCAGATTCACAGATTGGCATGAGAATTTTATCCAGGCCTTGTACAACTCTAGTGACAAGAAGCTTCTCATTGCCATTAAGTTGAAATTGGGTAGCCACCTGGTGAGAGGATTTCCAGCACTTTCTATTTCCATCCCAAAAGTGGATGAGCCATTGGAGTCTGTTATTATTCATCCTTCTTGCAATTTCTCTCCAATAAGGGTTCAAGGTAACAACAACAGCTTTAGAGAGCCATAGGGACCAGTGCAAGATGGAGTTTTGGAAGTATCTAGTTAATTCACCCCATTCCAATGCCCTTGTTGCTCCATTGAACTTCCGCACCAGCTCTCCCATGATGCCACCTAGTCTCAGGCTAGACCACCTCGGGGTTAATAGTTTGTCATTCACCTCAATCCCTTTGACTGACCACCTTCAAAGCAAAGTTTTTCCTTGTCTATCATATCCTTGTTCATGATAGCCAAAGACTGGTCTTATTTTGTGATTGAAACCACAAACTTGGCACACAGGGCCTCAACATGAACAATAGGGTTGAGAATTCCCCATGATGGACCAATGGTCAAGCGATGCATTCCCATTTTTCCCTTTTCCACAATGATGAGTCTTTAGTGTTGTTTCTCCATAATAATATTTTAACAAGTTTCAAAAACTCCTTCCAGTTACATTTGGCTATTTTGAGGAGCGGACTGGTGAAGACAATATAGGGAAGCATAAACAAGTTGATCACTCTGATCGGACTCTGGAAGGGAAGAAACACATACTCCTACCTTCTCATTTTTCTTTGGATCTTCTCCAGGACCCAGTGAAACCTTTTCTTATGTGTAACATCCACCCCCAACAAGGGGGCACCCAGATATCAACAAATCCTTCCTTTAGACACAATCTCCCTTGACTAGACCGATGGGTCAAACGATTCATTTTTTGTCAAGGAGATCACTCAAGACTTCTCAATACTACCCTTTGACCCCGAAGCCACAACAAATGTCTGCACAATCTCTAGGGCCTTTCCGAGAACCTGAGGGCAGCAGGCTTTCAAAAAGAGAAGTGAGTCTTCTACAAAAATCTTTGTCAAGAGTTGGTTGTCACTGGGTAAAGTTAAACCTTGAATTTTTCCCCACGCAGCAGTAGCTTCGAGCATCGTTATTAGAGGATGTGACCCAATGGCAAAGAGAATAGCGGCAAGGGGGCATCCTTTCTTGTTAGATCTTTTGGCTTCACAGGAGTCCAAATTCTATCATTGAATAAGAACTCAGATTGAGTTCCTGCACCTAAAGTGTGTATAAGTCGACAAAGGAGAGGCCCAAATCCCAATGATTTCATGACACCTTCAATAAAGGACCACAAAATCCTATCAGCTACAAAAAAAAATGCACTCGTGCTTCATGAAGATTTCGTACTCAATGGCAACCATTGCTATCAAGATATTGTCATATATTGACCTTCCTTTGATAAACCAGTGTTGATGAGGGGAGATGACTATATCTAGGAGGGAGGAAATTCTAAGAGAGACTGACTTGGCAATGATTTTGTATGCCATAGATATCATAGTTATGGGACACCGATGCTTAAGATGCAAGTAAAAAACTTGTTTTGGGATAGGCTTGATAAGCCCTCTTTTCACACTAGGATCCAACGACCCTAACAAAATCTTGGTTAGCCATGTATGTGTCTGGGACATTGAGGACATCCCAGAACTCCTTGAGAGGAATCCATTGTATCTAGAACATCTTAGCTAGGGGACTTCTCCTTGCCTAGAGCTTGCAATGCAAGCGAGCATTCATCTTCACAAAAGGCCATCTCAAGGCGGTTGGCATCAGGTATAAGGGAATTTTCCTATTGACACTCTTGAGAAATGTTTCTTTGGCTTCATCCACTTCTTGAGAGCGTGTCTGGCTGGCCAATGATTTGGCTTAGATGATCAAGCATCATCCTAGCCATCTTGTCTTGGTCTTGTGTAGCATTTGCATTCTCCTCTGTGAGCAAGTGGACGAATCCCCGACTTTTCTTGATTATCAAGTCCATATAAAAATGTGCTTGATTTGAAGCCTCTGGCTGGAGGACGGTATCCCTGGATATCTACCGCGCCCTCTTGACCTTCTTGAGTTGTTGCTCGGCTAGGTTGGCTTTAGCTTCCAGCTACCTTTTGTGTTCTTCTTCGCGGAGACCATCCTAGTATCTTTTTTGGAAGTTAGACAAGCAACCTTATCTTTGATATGCTTCCAATGCTCTTCTCGTGCCTTTTTCATCTGAGGGCCCGAGCTTTTGATCGCTTTTTGAATACTCCAAGTAAAAAGGTCCCAAGATTTAGTTTTTTCAAGATTAATATTTTTATTGAGTTTATTTACCACTTTCTTGGTGGTAAGCCTTCTAAAGAGAGGGTCTTTGAACAGGTGTGCCCCAGTAAAACAAGCAGCTTCTTACTCCCTCTAGGGGCTTGCCCCTCCCCTTTGGCTTTGCTCAGTTTCATGTGCAAAGGTATATGGTATGACAGGTTTTTCATTGTCATCACCTTCATCTCAAGTAGCAAGGGGATCCAATCAACTTGGTGAGAGCAGTAACACATATCAAGCCAGAATGTCGTGTGGGCATACTGCAGGCTTGTGTATGTGAAGCCTGGCGTGCTGTTCTAGGGACCCACCTCCCAAAGGTTCATCATAGCCCATTTCTCATAGAGACCCAGCCATTTAGTTTTCTACAAACCTACCAGAAGACTAGTTGAGCATGTTCTATCCTTGCTCTTCTCCACTATATTAAAGCCACTTATCAATATCCGCTCTCCTACAATGGTACAGGAATCCTAAGGTTAATCCACAATTTGGCTCTATCCTTGGCGTTGCAAGGTCCATATATGTTAATTATGCTAATAGGTTGGTCAGCCCAATTGACTTTCACTCTTAGGACTCTTTGAGAGGGGTGGTTGAGGACCACCTTGGGCTCCAGGTCCTTGTCCACAATAGAGAGAACGCCACTAAACCCATCCGCACCCTCTCCATATAATACCAACTTCTTCCTCAATGCTTGTTTTCTTTTGTTGTAAGCATCCAAATGATGTTCTTGTATGGCCAAACAATTCACTTCCTTATCCTTTCTAACTTTCTCCTAGAAGAGGGTGTGCTTCTTCCTGGTCTTCAATCCTTTCACGTTCCATGATTGGATAGCTAGAACTTCCATCATTGGGAGAGAGGGACAAATTCCTTGACCTTCCATTCCTGCCCCATCACCTCGTCCCTAGTTCCAAGAGAATTTGGAGTATCACCTTGGCCAAGGGATTTTCCAAGTGAAAAATGGAGGATCACCTTGGCCAAGGGATTTGGAGGATCACCTTGGTCAAGGGATTTTCCAAGTGAAAAATGGAGGCTCAACATGTACTATGATCCTAAGTGAATGATTCCACAAATTCAAGATTTTTTTTCTAGCTTGTTTGGGTTTTTTACCAACAAAAAATGGCAATTCTGGATTGAAATGGCTAAAAATGGCCATCAAATAGTCAAAACGCTCGTCTTACCTAGAAAGTCAACTACGAGCGATCTCGACCAAAAATAGTAAGTTTTATGCATAGCCATCAAAGATGTACCCAAACTATTTTCCAAGTGAAAAATGGAGGCTCAACATGTTACTATGAGCCTAAGAGAATGATTCACAAATTCAAGAATTTTTCCTAGCTCATTTGGGCTTTTTACGGACAAAAAATGGCATTTTTGGGTTAAAAATGGCTAAAAATACCGTCAAAATGACCGAAATAGCAACAAACAACTCAAAATGCCACATCAAAGATGATGGTGCCATTGATCAAGCTAGGGGGTTCTTATAAATCCAAACGTTAGCTCATTTGGCCATCTAATGAAGGAGATACAATAGTTCTAAGTAAAGGTGTTAGTGCGGTCCCGTGTTGTTTCGGTCACCTAGTGTGCGAGGCTGTGAGGCCACTAATTAGAGTTTTATCTCTTAAAATAAGCATTTGAGCTTGTCTAATGAAGTGTTGAAGATTCTTTGAAATGGTCTTGATGAAGAATTGAAGTGTAAAACCAAGGGTTTTAACATGGCAAATGAGCATTGTATCTGCTTACAGGCTACACCAAATCATCACATACACAAGAATTTTGAGCTGACTATGATTTGATCTTGGTTCTTGCATGGATGTCCTCCTTCATGGGTAGCACTTCGATCTCCATGGCAAGCAGTGTAAAAGAGTGCACTAAAGCGATACGGGGGTGAGGTCAATAAGAGCATCGGGGGAACAACTCCTAGTGGAGGGTATTCAAGAAAAAAGACTATACATCTAATTGGCGCTCATTATAAAGATAATCAGCTAATTGGTGCTCATTATAAAGATAATATGTGCACAAAATATGAGATCTAAGGGCACCGATTATAGTTATATCATGAAGACCACGCTAATTATAGAGCTATTGGGTGCATTGATCATCTCATGCAGGGGCACGCAACAGGAATGCATGGGAGACTTGGACGATCGTCCTAGTCGTGCTTATAAAGACAAGAAAAATAATCATGCTAATTAAAGTTATTCTTAATCACGCTAAATTGTTGAGGTCAAAAGATTACTGAATCTGGCTTCCGTGAAACGACGCCCTCTTTGGGTCATTCTACAGCTCCAACACAATGAGGACTTTTGAACGTAGGCATAGGGTTGTGAAACTATGCAAATCTTGTTGTCTTCTCTTTCCTAGACAAGGATCCAGGCTAGCTAGTTGAGCTTAGTGTACCAATAGGGCCTTCACTCCTCCATCTCTACTAACTTCTCTTACTCGAACGTGAACTCGGTTGAGTTCTTGAGGAGTGACAACCTCAACAAGTCTCCATTCCCCATTCAAGTCACTTCCCTGAGTATTGACATATTATGCTAGTGCCCGATAGTTATGCTACAAACATTCGTTGCAAAGATCGAGTAACAGCCTAGTACAACATCCTATAACAATGTATCTTGGAACGAACAAGATGCAAATGAGTAAGAATTTTGTGAGTCTACGTCAGAACCAACCCAAAATCAAAAACTAGACAAGAGAATTAAGGGATATAAACACTTGAAAGGAAGAGATAATATTGTTTGCTAGTCTCCACCCAGCCATGCTGTCTTATAGCCTCCCCCTAGCATACACATTGTCCGACCGTGTCAGTAGTCTTGCCCGTAGGACCCATGTCCTTACATTACCCCCCCCCCCCCCTTGGAGAATTGTTTTCGACCTTGAAAACAAACATAGGAAAACATTTTTTAAGTGCGGAGACATTCTCCCATGTAGAACCTTCTTTAGGTCTATCTAGCCATTTTACCAACATTTGTTGTCTGACATGATGTTTGGTGCAAAGCTCATGAGAATCCAAAATCTTTATGGGTTCATGAGGGATGCTTGGTGGTTCAATAAAGGTCAACTAGCACACCTGTGTCAATGACATTATCACTTTGTCCTAGCTGTTTTCGTAAATGGCTAACATGAAAAACAGGATGAACTCGTGAGTGCTTGGGAAGAGCTAACTTATAGACCATTTAACCTATACGTTTGAGAATGGTAAATGGTCCACAATAGCGTGGTGAAATTTTAGCAACTTTTCTTATCTTCAGACTTTCTGAATGCTCTAGACCTTGAGGAAAACCCTGTCTCCTTCTTCAAAAGTAGCAAGGCGATGATGCTCATATGTGTACTTCTTATATCTATCTTGAGCTTGCTTAACATTCTGTCGAGAAACTCAAAGCACATCAAAATAATCTTGGAGAAAATCCTTTGCTTGTTGTATCTTCTCCTTAGCCAACCCCACCATAACGGGTGATCTAAGTTGAAAACCACATAAAAGCATAAATGGACTAAACCCTGTAGTCACATGCTTTGAGCTATTATATGAAAATTTCAATATAAGCAAGTAGTCTTCCCAATTGGTTTGCTTCTTGCTAACGTACGCTTGTAGCATATCCTCTAGCACTTGATTAACCCATTTGGTTTGACCATATGTTTCTAGATGATTAGTCACACTAAGATTAAGTGTAGTTTCCAACTTTTGAAACACGGCTCTCCAGAAGTGATTATCGAACTTGTGATCTCTATCACTAACGATACTAGCTAGAACTTGCGATCTCTATCACTAATGATACTAGCTAGAAGACCGTAGAGTCTATATATATGCTCTACAAATAGCCGTACTAATTTCGATGTCTTAACCGTAGTCTTAGTGGACCCATCTTTGTTAGACGGTCTACAATTACCCATATGACATCATGGCCCGATTTGTAGTAGGTAGTTCTACTACAAAATCCATAGAGATACTCTCCCACTTACCTTGTGGAATCTCTAAAGGATGTAAAAGGCCATCTACCTTGAGGTGCTCTGCCTTATTAGCTTGGCATTGTTGGAAGTTTTGTATGTACTCTTGAACATCATGATGTAAGCCTGGCCAATAAAATTTCCGTCAAACTAAGACATACATCTTACGAATACCTAGATGACCAGCACTTGGACTATCGTGACACTCAAATAATATTTGGCGCCTAGTGGTCCTTTGGTACACATACTCTATTCATGTGGAGTAATTAGCCATCATTAATAGGAAACATTTTCCATTGCTTAAGCTCTTCCTGAGTAGGGGTGGAGCTTTATGTGTTGGATTTTTTATTTACGCTTGCAGAAATATGTTGATCTGACTATGCAGAGACATGTGAGTGTGAGGGATCCCTTCTTAAAATTTCACTCCATACTTGATCATATGATTGATCTTCTGCATACTTGTCACGTAACAACTCCACACTCTTTATTTCCGTGAAAGCAAGTGAATTAATCTGAGGCATCCGCTTAGTGCATCCGCTACTACATTATATCGCCCCTTGCGATATCGTAGCTTACAATCATAATCTTGAAGGATCTCTGCCCATCTAGCTTTACAACCCTTCAAGTTTGTTTGAGTAGTAAACCATTTTATACTCATGTGTTAAAAAACTACTTCAAACTCGGCACCATATAAAATAGTGTCGTCACTTTCGTAAAGCGTGAATTATGGCAGAGAGCTCTCTCATAGACAAATTAATTATGGTGAGCTCTATCCAACATTTTACTTTCAAAGGCTACAAGTCTTCCCTCCTGGAGAAGTACTGCACCAATTGCTTTATCACTAGCATCAATCTCTACCACAAACGGCTTAAGTGGGTCAATGATTTCTAGGATGGGAGCAGTGGCTACTACAGCTACCTTGAGTTGGTCAAAATAGCGTTGTTGGGCTTCTTCCCAAAAAAAAGGTCTTACCTTTTGCTTTAAGTTGATCTATCATAAGAACAACAATTTTGGCATAATCAAGGATATATTGTCCATAAAATCCAGCCATGCCTAAGAAGATTTGAAGCTCCTCAACCGTGTTGGGATGTGGCCATCAAAGAATGGCAGTGACCTTGTGAAGGTCCATCTTGATTCCATAATAAGAGATCACATGACCAAGGTAATGTATCTTTGTTTTAAATAAATCACACTTGCTTGGCTTAGCAAATAGGGCATGAGTTTCTAGCTGCTCGAACACTAATCGTAAGTGTTGTATGTGTTCTCATCTTCAGTCTTACTATAAATGAGAATGTCATCAAGGAAAACCACAACAAATTTTCCAAGATAGGGACGTAAGACACTATCCATGAGTGTCATAAATGTAGCTGGAGCATTGGTTAAACCAAAAGGCATAACCAAAAATTCAAAATGCCCAAACAGTGTTCTAAAGGCAATTTTAGGGATATCTTTCAAAAGGATACACACCTGATGGTATTCTAAATGAAGATCTATCATTGTATAGTATCTTGCCCCATGGAGTTGATCAAACTACTCATCCACTCAAGGTAGAGGATACTTGTTCTTGATGGTTATGGAATTTAATTTGTTATAATCTACGCACATGCGCATAGTACCATCTTTCTTTTTTACCAATAGAATTGGTGATGCCCAAGGCAAAGTGCTAGGTCTAATGAACCCACGGGTGAGGTAGTCAATAAACTGACTCTCAACCCCTTGGCCTCACTAGCACTCATACAATAAGGTGGTTTACTCACCGATTTAGTGCCCAGTAGGACATCTATGCCATGCTACGCATCACGTGTAGGGGGTAAACCCGGTGGTAAATCACTTGAGAATACATCACTATACTCCCTGAGTAAGTGAGTTGGCTTTTGCCATGCAAAAGGAGAAAGTAAACTAGAGTTATGCTAGGATGGAGAATACTGTAATTCCTGTGATGTTTGTTTTACAACAGTTGCACGTTGCTCAATAGAATTAAAACTGAGAGCACTTTGCTCTTTAGAATTGTTAGCACTTTTATTATCATTAAAATTCATTGCACTTTGCATACCATAACTAGAATTCACAACACTTTGCTCTTGAGAATTCACAAGACTTGGAGACAAGCAGTAACACAAAAAGACTTCATCTATTAAATCTGCTTCTGTAAAATAGAAATCTTGGTTATACATATAAGAGGTGCAAGTAATATATTTTTCTCACCAAGCACATGTTTACCATTGGCCATAAAGGATAAGGAGTTGTGTTCATAACTAGTGTGCAATGTGTTTCTTAAACCATACAGCCACTCCCATCCTAAAACTACATTAGCACGGTCCATGTTCATAATTTGAAAGTAAAGGGTCATCGTATGATCTTGAACAATGAGCTCAACCCCTTGAACTACCATGTCCCATACTTCTTTATCATTTCTATACATCTGTGCTACTACAGACTTGTGGGAGCAGGGAGTCTGTGTAAGTTTTGATTTTTTGACTAGCTTATAGTCCAGGAAGTTATGAGTTGCACCATCATCCACTAAATACGAACACGTTGTCCGTTAATAGTGCCATGCATGCAGATCAAATCATGGGGGCCAAAGGTAGACTGCCACATTGAAGCAGGTACACAACACTTATGCTTTTCTTCCATATGAAGAACCTCTACAGCATAATATTTAGGAGATGAATCTAATATGAGACGTTGCATCGTGTGCATGGACTTTTCTTTGCCTTGCAAAAGAGGACAATCCTTCTTGTTATGTTGTTCCAAAATACATCTCAAATAAAAATTGTGTTTCTTTACACACTCAAAATCAACAGTGCTGAGAGACCCACGTGGAGTATCTTGTGATTTTTTAGGCTTCTTAGCCTCTTGTGGACGTGGAGAGGTAGATTGTCTCTTATTTCTTTTGGAACGTGTGGAAGATCTACCTCATCATTGGCTTTGAGCCACATTGATCTTAGCAAAAGTATTCTTAGAGTAGGGAACATTTATCTTCCTCTCTTGGTCATCATCATATCTTTGGGCATGACCAATGGCTTCTTCCAAAGTTTTTGGATGTTGGGTCTTGACATGAAGATTATCTAGTCTTTGTCAAGACCCCTATTAAAACCCTGTATCTTTTGGAATTCCTCTAGACCTTCTAATTTCAGTATGATTTCTCGATACTTGGAAAGATACTGAGTGAGAGAGAGGCCATACATGCGGCATGCATCCCATGCTAACCAATTCTTATCCTCTTCATTGGATTCCAGAAACTCTTTGGAAAAAAAAACTTGAAACACAGCCCAAGACGGAGGACGAGCATCTATTGAAAATGTCATCCACCACTTATAGGCCTTGCCTTTAAGAGATAGCTTGTTTCCACAGCTGTCTCTATATCCAGGGTGTTTCTCAACCTATGAATATCACTCCATTTGTGTAAGAACATTTTGACCACATCCTTGTCGCGATCACGCTCTTCACTGTGAAACTCAGGAATGGTGATATTCTTAAGTAATGCATTGCTACCTTTTGCATCTTCTGAAGCACTTGTCTCTTGGACTCCTTGAGTTGTGCGAACTTGGGTTCCTTGAACCGTGCCTGCTGGGGCTTCTTGAGTCTTCTGTAAATTCAAAAATTTCACAAGTAGCTCAGTAAGATTTATAACATTTGCATTTAGTGCAGAGAGGTTGCATTCAGGTACACTTTGGCCATTTTTCAAAGTCTTGAAAGCAGCCATATCTACAATGCCATGATCTCCTAGATCATCATCGTCATGCATATTAATGTCGTCAGCACCCGTGGTGCCCAGATTTTGATGTGCGTGCTCAAAATCAAAAGTGTGTGTAGGTGGGATAACCTTGCTAGCCACAATAACACATGCTAATGTAGAGAGAGAAAAAATATCAACTTGTACCTTGTAAAGCTTTAAGTCTTTGTGTTTTTTATGCTCTGTGAATTTTGTGTTGTATACGATCTTCGCCTTGCAACAATTATAACGCTTCACGTCTTGTTCGTCGTAAGAACACCTTTGCTGATTCTTCACAAAAACTCGTCATTTTTGTGAAGGTTTTTATTCACTTGTGAAGCTTCCTCCTTGAAGAAAAAAGAATTTTAAAGAAAAACTTGTCTTTCTTTAATAAGCAAAAGGAAGGGTAAAACTAATTCCTTGAAGTTTGTAGCTTTCCTTTCCTTCTAAATTTCTTTTTTTTGTCAACTCAAGTATGCTATCTTTCCTTGTTGTATACAACAAGGCTCAATAGCTTGGATGGTAGAGTTTTGGCCTCTTACCCTCATTTGGTGGGTTCAACCCTCCTTCATGTGAGGGTTTAGAGGGCCTTTCTACGCGTACAGCCAACACTCCAATGGATCCTCGATGTCGTAGAGTTGCCGGTTGAGTTTGCTTTGGTCGCTCACCTTTGAGGGTGTAGGTGGGGTGGCTACGGTCGTTGTCCGTTGTCTACCTTCCCGTGCAGCACACAGAACTCTATGCATGTCTTCTTTTTGCTATGCGGCGGGGGCATTGTTGTCCCTGCCTGTAGATTGTGGGAGAGAATATGCGCGTCACATGCACATGCAACCCACTTTTTCTCTTTCCCAAGAATAGCTCGGATACCAGTGAAAGGACAAGAGTAATGTCGTGTTCTAGTCTCCACCCAACCATGCTAGTTATAGCCTCCCCCTATCATACACACTATTCGGCCATGCCTATGGCCTTGCCCCGTAGGACCCATGTCCTTACAGCAGTGCTGATAACAATCAAATGTTTGTTCTATGATTAAAAAAAGGAGATCCACCGTGGAATGGCTCACTTATGTGGAAGCAGGTGATGCTCATCAAAATTTGGTAGAAAATTGGGGTGAATACCTTCAGAATTTCATGTGATCATATGATGCTCATCAAAAGTTGATACACATTTGTAGTGAATACATTTAGAGTTTTATGTGGTTGAGTACGTCCAAGACCCCTTGACATTGCACAATTAGAGGTCACAAAGAAGTCAAAACTAAGTTGTACTACAAGGAGACACCAAAATTGAGAGCTAGCAAGAAATGGAATAAAAAATTAAAGCAAGGACCCTAGCATAACAAGAGCCCATAGACTTATATCTTGTACCTAAACATTTCAAATCTTATACCGGGGGGGGGGGGAAGTTGTGTACACCAAATCCCAATGAGCATCTATCAATGGAAGTAGTGGAGTTCACAATGGTCCTACAATAGTTAAGGAGATAGAATCAATATACCCAGATAAGGAGGCTAAACCAATTTTTTATCTCTCAAGACCTAACTGAGATTGAAGAGGTTGTACTTAAGAAGGTTTTCAAAGAATTCAAGGAAATATTTTCTTTTAAATAATCATGATATAAAGGGCATTCCATCTTTTGTGGTGCAATATACAATTCCTATGATTAGGAATTTTAAACCAATCCAACAACAACCCTACCTAATGAATCCTAAGTAGGAAAAGATTGTTCAAGAAGAACTTTAAAAACTTATTAAATTTTGATTTATATACTCTATTGAACACTCCGACTGGGTTTCTCTAACAGTCATTGTGCCAAAGAAGAATGCCAAAGAAGAATGAAAAACTCAGAGTGTGCATGGATCTCAAAAAGGTTAATGCAACCACTAGGAGAGATCATTATCCCTTGTTGTCGTATTTGGAATGTGTGCTTGACAAAGTTTTAGACAAGGAGGCTTATAGCTTCTTAGATGTGTACCCCGGTTAAAATCAAATCATGATTGTGCTAGAGGACCAAGCTAGAACTACTTTTATAACAAAATTTTGGGTGTTTTCATTTTGTGCTATGACCTTTGGCTTAACAAATGTCCATTCTACATTCCAATGATTAATAATGTGGCTTTCAAGGAGTACTTAAGGGAGTTTTGTGAAGCTTTCCTAGATGACCTTTGTGTTTTTCCTCTTGGAAAGAGCACTTATCATGTTTACAAAAGGTGTTTGAAAAGTGCAGATTATATATCATCTCATTGAGCCCTTTCAAATGAGAATTTTGGGCTAAAATTGGAGTCATTTTAGGACATATAGTGTCCAAGAATGGGATTTCGACATATGAGAGCAAAAGTAAAGCCATTCTAGAATTGCCACTAGTTACTAACTATAAGGGAGTTCAGAGATTCATGGGCCATGTCGGTTATTATCAATGATTTATTTTATAATTTGCCAAGATAGCTCATTCATTGTACAAGCTTCTTATCGAATTGGATTGGATCGAGGAATGTGACCCCGCTTATGAGTTATTAAAGAAGGCCTTGAAGAGTACCCCAATGTTATGAGTTCCCGATTGTAATGTAATGTTCCATGTGCATATGGATGCATTAAAAAAATTTATTGATGTGTTCTCACTGAGCAAGCAAAACATAAATTGGACTACCCCATTAGCTTTGCTAGTTGCTAGTTAAATGAAATCAAGATAAACTACTCCATTACAGAGCGATAAGGTTTAGCTATAATCTATGCAATAAAGAAATTTTGATATTATCTTCTTGCCACCAAGTTTTTCTTTTATGTTGATCGTCAAGCCTTACTATATCCAATAAGTAGACTATTCTCCATGGGAAGAATTACAAAATGGTTACTCGTTCTCCTTGAATTTTATTTTGCATTGGTTGTTGTGAGGTTCAAAAAAGACAAATCATGGTTGATCATTTGTATTGCATTTCAAAAGGGGAATCTCCCACTAGAGTTGACAATGAGTTTCTTGATACTTCCCTATTTATGGTGGATATGTTAGCCGGTCGCCCGATCAGACATCTATAGCATAGCTATCTGACACTAACATAATGTCAATATTCAAGGAAGTGACTCGGATGGGACACAAAATTATTTAAGGGTGTCAACCTCAATAAGTGAACCCAGTAAGTTAACCAACCAGCAAGCCATCACTCTCTAATCTGGAAACCTGCCTATGTCCTATCTTGTCGCTCTAGGTCATCACACCAACCAAATGAACTAGAATTGTCACAAAACTTTAGTGGAAGCTATATTAGGCCTGAGGGCACTAGTCTATAAAGTCTCGAGGTCATCCAACAAGGTACCAAAATCCCAATCCATCATGGTCCAAGTCCTTAAAACTGCAACAGAATAGTCCAGATAGGTCACCCTAGGATCTAACAACACTCTCCTATGATCAAATGTCACCATTTTGGCACTCAAATCTCACATATAGCTCATAGTCACATAGTCACAAACCACAACAAAATTGGAAATGATTATACTTAAACGAGAGAGCAAGGGACAAGGAGCATGATGTACTTTGTGGAATTACCATATTATGAGAAAGATCGATTACAAGTTGTTACTATGTAGCCACTCACAATCGTACGTACAAAAGCTTTTAAAAACACAATGTGTTCAAAATAAGGGTTTTTTTATGTTTATACCTAGGGCTTTTCATATGGCCAATGACATACTTATAAGGCTTTGGGCTCATGACAAAAGAATATAACTCGAAGTGTACAATATTTGGCTCAAAAATTGTAGAGACTCTTTTACAAGGCTTTCCCAAAAAAAAATAGAATAGATTACACCAAAATTTGTGACTTGCGAAAGGTGTGGTTGGGTAGGAGTGCACCTGGCAGCTGCATTGACCAAACACTCCCCCTTCCTATCCATTGCACATCCTTGTGCAGGTCTTTGCTACTGGTGCCCATTGTTCTTTAATAGTCAAACTGCCTTTTTTCTAGTATCTTTGTAATCCTATTGAATTTGGCGTCCCTAGAAATGATGTCGGCCTAGAATGATAGATTCAAACCGTACCATAATATCTTGATGTTTCTTCCCCCTTCTTCTCTTTGCTCTGTTCCAATCATCCGGTGTCGGTGTTTGGGATGTGTGTGCCTCCCCGGGATTTTGCGTGTGAGAGAGAGAAAGAGAGAGCAGTGTGTGTTGTGGCACGGTCGTGAACGGGCAAAATTTGGTGTGGTTTGCTATTAGTTGTGCCAGTTTTAAAGGTGCACTCTAATGGATTGGGGTGTAGTAATTATCCTGAGCTATAGAGAGGCGGATTGTTTTTGTGTCGGGTATGTTCCCCTTTCCCCCATCCCACATTGTCAGGAGTTTTTTGGAGCAAGGGATTGCGCATATGTACATACCCATGCATCGTGCATCAAATAAAGTATTGCCCATTTTCCAGAGCCAGGTGGTTACGTGGGGCCCACATGTGTACAGGTAGGACACCATGTACATAGTGCATCGATTTTCATCGTTACTAGTACCATTGTGTTTTTCTACAATAAGGAGGAGTTGGTAGCGCGTAAAACTTCTCGAGGAAGCTATCCGCGGGCCGACGACGTGAGGTGAGCAGGTGCGTCAGATGGCATCTAGTGGCGTCAGGAGGGCGAACGAGGTCAATATTTGCACGCAGATGAGGACGGACACAACGTGAGTGTTTGCTTGTGAGAATTATGCAGAAAGGTCATCATGAGGACCTTTTTTTGGGGCCACTTCACGTGGTGGCGAGATGCATTATTGGAAAAAAGCTGAGTGCCAGGTGTGCGAATGATGCAAAAAGGTGACAACTATGCACTGCGAGGTCAATTTTTGGCCTGTTCGGGGTCCGTTTGAGGTCATCTAAAAGGCCAAGGGTGCCCAACTAATAAAGCTAAGTGTGGAAACTGAAAAAAAAAGAGAGAAGACCAGAAAAAACGTGGAGAAGAGAGGAGGAACAGCCGCAGGTGTGTTTTTGCCCATTTTGGAGCCTGTTTTGGCCCTAAACTGCTCATCCGAGGTCGGATTTGAGCACTTTGACATTGTAGACTGGGGTTTTGGGCCGTTTCGGACGCGATGGCGCTGTCCATTTTGCCAAATTCCTCACTCTTTTTCTGCTGTTTTTCTGTGTAATCTTCTCCGGTGAGTGAAGCTTCTTCTCCAATTTGTGATTGTATCTGGTATCTTTTACCCATATTGTGTGAGCTGTTTGCCCCATTGGTGTTGGCCCAAGCTCATTTGTATCTAAACATCAGAAATTCTCCTCTTTTGAGCTGAGTTTTTTGGGTGTGTGTGTGTGTGTGTCTGTGTGGAGTGGACAAGTGGATAGTTTCTCTCCTCTCACTCCAGAGGTGTGTTCCCTGTCTCGGCCAGGTGTGTTGTCTAAGCCGAGTGGTGCCCCATAGTGTGTGTGTGTATCTTCCCAAGAGTGTGTGTCGGGTCGTTATAGAGGCGCTGTGTGTGTTTTCATCCCGCTCACATTCTTTTGGCGCCCCCACGGAGGATCTTCTTCGAGTACCTTCTGCTTCGAGCTTCAAGCTTCGAGCTTCGGGATTGCAGGTTGCAGATTACAGGTTACAGGTTACAGGTTACAGGAACAGGGACAGGGACAGGTACAGGTGATTCACACAGGTACAGGTAGCTGGAGTACAGTGATGTCACTTGCAGTTGTTGTGGGAATGCATCACTTGGCGCCTATTTGAGCGCATTGTCTGTTGGATTGTACGTTACTTGTGGAAACTGCCATTGTACGCCTTTGTGGAGCCATATATGGTTTTATTTGGCAGTCCCAGCCATTTCTGAGACTTGGTCTGGAAGATAGTCATTTCTGAGACTTGACTATACGCGATTTGCATTAGCTTTCGTGTGAGGGTCGATAGCGTGAGGTTTTTATTGAGCTGGGGGATTCTCAAATGTGGAGATCCTTTCGGTGATACAGGTAGCTGGAGCACCCTTTTCGTGACCTCGCCATAGGCTATGTACTAGTGAGTCCTATTTGATGCTCGGGTTCTATTGTTGGCAGTTTATGCATACTGATACAGTCTATATTTTGGGTTCCTACTGCTCTACTTCTGGGGAAACTCTGTCGAAATTTTCCCAAGTTATGATGGCTGGTTTTTTGGTATTTTGAGCCATTTATGCTGTTATGCTGCTGAAATTTTGGCAAAATCAGAGGTTGAGTCAGGTGTGCCTTCTTGGGAGCTTCATGGTTGGCTTTAATGGATGATCAAAATGGCCCTCAGTTCACTCCTTTTCATTTAACGCAAAGAATTCAGATTAATGTTCATGTGTCCAGGAAGATCTTTTTCCAGCAGCGCATAGTCTTTATGTTTGGGCCAAGAAGATTGAGAGAGATCCTGGAATGTCCTTTGCCTGTTGTCATTCCGATGATCAACTATGAAAACTCATTTGATGTGCATGTGTTTGTCCTTATCTAAAGTTGAGCTCCATTGAAGTTTCTAGGGATTGGGAAGTGAAAAGTTTTGGGTTCTTGCACGTGTGTTCGAAGGGGTTCTCAAAGCATCATAATTTGGGTAGCCATGGCTTTCTCTTATCCGGAGTTTCATGGAAGAAGTGATGAAGATGTGGAGGACTTTCTGGAAAAGATGGAGGTTGCCTGCATTAGCAACCAGATTCATGACCCTACGCAAATGTTACGCCTTCTCCAAATTTGTTTGAAGAGTGATGCACGAGCTTGGTCCAAAGCATTTGAAGAGGAGTTGCGTATGGCTGATCCACCTATAAGATTGAGTTGGGACAATCTAAGGCATGGATTGGAAGTGGAGTTTGTGAAGATAGAAGACCCTGACAAAGTGTGGCAAGAAGTACAAGGTTTGGTGCAGAAGGAAGGTGAGCCAGTAGATGCGTACATACGTAAGTTTTCATTGGCATGGGAGCGAATGTGCAAGGCCTTAGCACCACAGGTACCCCCGCCTGACATGATGAAGAAGGACAGGTTCTTGGCTGGTCTTTGGGAGAATATACGTTGGAGAGTAGAGCTAAAGAAGCCTAGGACATATGAAGATGCACTAGAGGTAGCAAGGAACAAAGAGTGGAAGCTGAGGAAAATGAGCCAGTTAGGGGTGGAGTCTTTGTCAATGAGGTCTGAATTTCAGCCTATAGAGTCTTTACAAGGGCGCATGTCAGGGGTTCATCATGAACCAGTGGTTCCTGTTACTACTCAGGTTATGCCAGCAGTGGTCACTACAGCAGTGCAAGATGATGGCCTAAGGCAAGACATGAGGCAAGTGGTTGATCTGATGAAGAATCTCAGCCTAAACATGCTAGGTCAAGTGGGAAATAATCGAGGTCGAGGGCGGTTTGCAAATCAGCCAGGAGGTGAAGAAAAACCTAGGAATGGTGCTGGACAAAGTAATAGTAGGTTTTGGAGGCAGACGCCCACATGTTATAATTGTGGAGAGTTGGGTCACATCAGCCCACAATGTGATAAGCCACCAAGGATGGGGGGAGACATGTATCCATTGCCAAGACAGGTGCTAACTAGATCAAATGATTATGGCATCGAAATTAAGGGAGACGAAGGAACCAGTGGACTGACCCAGGAGGAAAAGGGAAAGACAAAAGTGCTAAGTGTAGTCACCTTGGAGAAGGCATCAAAGCTAGAGGATACATTAGTGATGCCTATTGGGAAGAGGACCACAGAGGATAAGGAAGGAAGAAGTGCCCCAGGTCCTAGTAAGAAGAAAGGAAAGAGCCATGAAGGCGAGGATGTCAAGGCCAAGAGGAAAAGGAGAGCTCGTCGAAAGTTTCATGTTTCAGATTTTCCACTAGGGGATGGGCAATTAAGCTATGACTTGAAGGAGGATCTGACGAGCAGGAAGGCAGATGTTACTTTTGGGCAGCTTATAGAGATGGTGCCTAAGCTAAAGCGACAGTGGAAGAGGATGGTTAACCCAATGGAGAAAGAGCCAGAGAGAGGTTCAGTGAAGGTGTTGGCAATGGACGAGCTACCAGACATTTGTCCAATAGTAGATGTGTGGCATAAAAGGAAAAATTTGGGACAAGGTTATGTGGATGGCGGAGCCCAAATATGCGTCATAACACACTCATGCGTTGAGAAGATGGGTCTCACAGTGGCTGGGGTGTCAGGTTTTCGGATCAGATTGGCAAACCATCAAAAAGTAAAATGCTTGGGTGTTGTAAAGAGCTTAGAAGTGGAGGCATATGATGCAAAGGCAGTGGTTGATTTTCATGTGATGCCAGCAGGGTTGGGAGCATATCCTATTATACTGGGCAGACCATGGTTACGTGCAGTGGGAGCTGTTCAAGATTGGCGACATGGTACAATTAGCCTCTATGGAAAGACAGGTACCAAGAAGCTTTATAATATGGACACAAGGAAACGATTAGAGGAGCTTTATGAAGATGAGGATGAGTCTAGTGATGAAGACTCTTCCACGGTGACAGATGAGGACACTGATAGCACTACCAGCAGTGATGAGGATGCTGATGTTGCATTTCTTTTGATGGATAAAGAAATCCAGGAGTGTGGTTTAGTCGCATTTGCGAATGAAGTTGAAGATGAAAGTGAAGGACCTTATGAAGTGATTGAAGGGCTGATGCAAACCAAGGTTGAGTTGTCAAAAAAGCAGGAATTAATGACGCAAATGATTAGTGGAGACCTCTCAGCTATGGAGAAGGATATATTTTTGCATATGCTGGCTAGTTTTCCTGATTTGTTCATTACTTCATATGAAGAGATCAGAGGGTTCAAGGGCGAAGAGATGCATATAGAGCTGAAAGAAGGTTCTAAGCCAGTGCGGCAAAGGCTAAGAAGGATGGGTCAAGAGCAAATGGAAGCCTTGCGGGAAGAGGTGGACAAGTTATTGAAGGCAGGGTTCATAGTCCCTGTGGAGACCACAGAATGGGTGAGTCCAGTAGTAGTCAGTCCAAAGAAGGATGGGAAGTGGAGGATTTGTGTAGATTTTAAGCCCTTAAACGCAGCCACTAAGAAGAACCCATATCCTCTTCCATTCATCGATCAGATCTTGGATTCAGTGGCAGGTTATGAGAGGTACAGTGTGTGTGATGGTTTTTCAGGCTATTTTCAATTGAAGATTGCTCTTAAAGACCGCACAAAGACAACTTTTATTACGCCATGGGGCTGCTATTGCTACACAGTGTTGCCGTTTGGGTTGTCAAATGGACCATCTTTCTATCAAGAAAGAGCAAATTGGGTGCTGGAACCATTCATTGGTAGTTGTGTTAAGGCTTTTATGGACGACTTCTGTGTCTATAGCAGTAGGGCTGAGCATCATGAGAAGTTGCAGATGGTATTGGCTCGATATGATGAATGTGGAGGACAACTAAATCCAAAGAAATGTCATCTAGCACAGCCAAGGGTGAAGTTATTGGGCCATATGGTGTCAGAAAATGGCATTGAGGCTGATCCAGATAAGGTAAAGTCTATTATTCTTCTTCCATCACCTATGAGTACAAAGCAATTGGCAACCTTTATACACAAAGTGAAGTACATGGCACGGTTTATTCCATTGTCTTCGCAGCTTCTTTATCCATTACAACAAGTGGCAAAGCATGATCCATTGCAATGGGATGACAAGTGTGAAGAAGTGTTTCAAGAGGTGAAAGAGGTGTTAGGGGGGTTGTCAGCCATGCAGGCTCCTGATTGGGAGAAAGTTTTTTATGTAAATCCATCAGTAGGGGATGATGCCATTGGAGCCATGCTATTGCAAAAGGGGAAGGGCAGCCATTATATGAGGCCAGTGTATTGTGCAAGCCGAGTGAAGTTGGTAGCGGAGAGAAAGTTATCGGAAGTAGAGCTAGTGATGGCTAGTGTAATATTTGCTTGTCGACGATTTCGTCATTACTTGCTACCACGGCCTTTTGTTTTCTTGACGAGTTATGCCTTTTTGCCACAGTTAATTAATGGTATTAACATGTCAAATGTGGTGAAGAAATGGGTAATTGAGCTGCAAGAGTTTGAGTTCTCTTTTCTAGTGGAAGATAGTACAAGGGCTACCCTAGCTGATTTGTTGACCTACAAGGAGAATCCCCTTATTGTTAAGGAAGAGGTGGTGAGAAAGGTAGTTGAAGAAGTGCCACAGATCAGCAATGCACATGTGTTGTTCTTTGATGGTTCATACAGAAAGAGCCATGATGCAGCTTCAGGGGGTATAGCACTTTATGATCCAGAGGGGAAGCTAGTATGCAAGAGAGGGTTCAAATTGGATGCTCATAGTAACAATGAGGCTGAATATGCTACATTGGAAGCCGGATTACACATTTGTTTGAAGCATGGGGTTCGAAGGTTGAGCATAAAAGGTGATGCCTTGTTAGTGGTGAAGCAAGTGTTGGGTGTGTGGAAGAGCAAGAACACCTCATTGAAGGAAATGTGCTTCAGAATTAAAGGCATGTTAAAAAAGTTTGAAGCATGGAGTATCAGACACATTGAACGTGCTCTAAATGGAGAGGCACATGAAGCAGCTCAAGGCATGATTGGGGAGCTATTTGTGTTGAGGACCACTTTACCTCTTTATCATGGCCGGGAAAGTTTGGCTCAAGAAGAGGAGTTTTTGCTAACAGGAATCATTCCAAAGGAGATTCAGAAGTCTAAGAAGTATGGCTTTGTGCGTAGAGCATACAGGTACAAATTGATTGGTGATGTCTTATACATGAAAGGGGCTGATCTCGTGTTGAGACGTGTACCTTGGCGGGAGGAGCTTTACAGAGTGTTGGAAGAGAATCACGAAGGCGCATGTGGTGGCCATTTTGCTCTAAAGATCACCTTGCATAAGATTTTGCAAGAGGGGTATGTATGGCCTAGTTTGCACAAGGATGTTCACCATTGGTGTAGGTCTTGCAATAGGTGTCAAGCATTTGGGAAGAGAGTGTTGAAGCCAGAGCTACGAAAAACCATTATGGTGTTTGATGTGTTTGAAAAGTGGGGGATTGATGCAATAGGCCCGTTACCTATCACAAGCAGGGGCAAAAGCTATATTTTGACGGCAGTGGACTATCTCTCTAGATGGGCAGAGGCTATAGCAGTAAAACAGATCACTGCAAAGGATGTGGCAAAATTTGTGTATGATGAAATATGTTGCAAGTTTGGGGTGCCACTGGAGTTACTTTCAGATAAGGGGCCTGGCTTTAGAGCTAAACTGCTAGATTTTTTATGTGCAAAGATGAAGATTAGGCACCAGCATACCACTCCTTATTACCCGCAGTGTAATGGCTTGAATGAAAGATTCAATGGTGAGTTGGTACAGATTCTTTCAAAAGTGACAGAGCACCAAGGAAAGAATTGGGATTTAGAATTGCCTAGTGCATTATGGGCTTACCGTACTTCGGTGAAGACAGGTACAGGGTTTACTCCATTTCATTTGGTGTATGGAAAGGAAGCACTATTGCCTGTGGAGGTAGAGTTGCCTGCGGTCAAGATGTTAGAGAAGTTGCTTGGGCCGCCTAGTGATGCATTCAAAGAGAGGCTCTTGCAGTTACAAGAGGTCCAGTTGGATAGGATGAGCGCTTTGGAGCATTATGGGCAAAGGCAGGATAAGGCTTTGACAAAGCTAAATGAAAAGGTCAAAAGTAAGGGTATCAAGCAACATGACTTGGTTTTGCGCTACAACAGTAAGCTGGACAACACCTTCCAAAAGAAGTTTCAAATTAAGTGGGAAGGCCCTTTCAAGGTAGTAGAGTGTTTTCCAAATGGCACATATCAGCTGGCTAACCTGGATGGTGTTCTACATAAGTCAAGGGTAAATGGATTGCGTCTTAAATTGTATCATGCTAGATTGATGATGGTGGAACAAGATGAGTTGTCGGTGGAGCAAGAAATGTTGGTGAAGGATGAGGAGACTTGTGATGCGGCGAGTCTCATATCTCTCTTTGCTGCTGCTGATCATGAATGATCTAGCAGGCTAGGGGATGGGCAAATTATGTCAGGAGTTTTTAGGAGCAAGGGATTGCGCATATGTACATACCCATGCATGGTGCATCAAATAAAGTATTGCCCATTTTCCAGAGCCAGGTGGTTACGTGGGGCCCACATGTGTACAGGTAGGACACCATGTACATAGTGCATCGATTTTCATCGTTACTAGTACCATTGTGTTTTTCTACAATAAGGAGGAGTTGGTAGCGCGTAAAACCTCTCGAGGAAGCTATCCGCGGGCCGACGACGTGAGGTGAGCAGGTGCGTCAGATGGCATCTAGTGGCGTCAGGAGGGCGAACGAGGTCAATATTTGCACGCAGATGAGGACGGACACAACGTGAGTGTTTGCTTGTGAGAATTATGCAGAAAGGTCATCATGAGGACCTTTTTTTGGGGCCACTTCACGTGGTGGCGAGATGCATTATTGGAAAAAAGCTGAGTGCCAGGTGTGCGAATGATGCAAAAAGGTGACAACTATGCACTGCGAGGTCAATTTTTGGCCTGTTCGGGGTCCGTTTGAGGTCATCTAAAAGGCCAAGGGTGCCCAACTAATAAAGCTAAGTGTGGAAACTGAAAAAAAAAGAGAGAAGACCAGAAAAAACGTGGAGAAGAGAGGAGGAACAGCCGCAGGTGTGTTTTTGCCCATTTTGGAGCCTGTTTTGGCCCTAAACTGCTCATCCGAGGTCGGATTTGAGCACTTTGACATTGTAGACTGGGGTTTTGGGCCGTTCCGGACGCGATGGCGCTGTCCATTTTGCCAAATTCCTCACTCTTTTTCTGCTGTTTTTCTGTGTAATCTTCTCCGGTGAGTGAAGCTTCTTCTCCAATTTGTGATTGTATCTGGTATCTTTTACCCATATTGTGTGAGCTGTTTGCCCCATTGGTGTTGGCCCAAGCTCATTTGTATCTAAACATCAGAAATTCTCCTCTTTTGAGCTGAGTTTTTTGGGTGTGTGTGTGTGTGTGTGTGTGTCTGTGTGGAGTGGACAAGTGGATAGTTTCTCTCCTCTCACTCCAGAGGTGTGTTCCCTGTCTCGGCCAGGTGTGTTGTCTAAGCCGAGTGGTGCCCCATAGTGTGTGTGTGTGTATCTTCCCAAGAGTGTGTGTCGGGTCGTTATAGAGGCGCTGTGTGTGTTTTCATCCCGCTCACAACGTGTGAGAAATGTATTCATTAAAATTCTATGCATGGCTGTGATGGTTACATGATTGTTTAAATTATGAGAGAGAGGAAGAGAGAGCATGATAACGAGAGAGAGAGAGAGAGAGAGAGAGAGAGAGAGAGAGAGAGAGAGATGCTTGATTGGAGGTACTTTTGCCAAGAAAGATATTTAAATACCAGGCTAGAAGTGTGTTCCATGTACAATTGAAGTCTTCATCTTTGCAAGATAGCCATGCCAAGCCCAGGAAAAGATAACAAAAAATTATGCTTCTATTGCAAAATTTTGCATAAGGATTATTGCTTATGTAATAGATATGGGTGAAATCATATTAACGTGTCACACATTTTCATGTCCCGAACAATTCTAACTAGCACAATTTTGACATATGCTAACTAGTATAATAACATGAGCTACATCTCCAAGATCTATGACGTATGATATATTGGTAGAAAGCTCTTGAAACAAGGAATCCAAATGTACAACCTTCAAAAATTTTTGATATTATTTGTAAAAAATTTACCTGACGCCCAACTTTTTAAAGATGTGCTAATTTGAAAATACTAACTAACACAAAAAGCACGACACGTTAACATGCTTTCATCCATATATTTATATTTATATTTATATATATATGAGCTTTCTTTTTTGTCCCACGACACATGTGGATGCACATAGTGTTGGTATATTCTCCTACGTGCGCCGTGGGATAAAATATTGAGAGATAGAGGAATTTTGTCTTTCTTCCCACGGCACTCATCAACGGGTTTACAAACCTTCGTTGTCTTGTGTGCACTATAGGGAATAGTAGAGGTAGAGAAAGAGGTAGAGAGGGACTTAGAAGCTACAAACACACACACACACACACACACACACACACATAGATAGATAGATAGATTTTATAATCGTCCTTGGAGGTCAAATATGACATGTGGGACCAAAGTTACATGCAATGTAGTATGTGTATGGCTGATGAGTGACTCTCAATGCTCCAAAATTGTGGTGATGAGAGTTGCAATGGAGAGCCCACACTATGGTTGGGAGAGGAAAGTGTGTAGGTCTAAGTCATGGCTGAAAATGTGAGAGAAGCAAGTTTGGATGTGACCAAAAGTTGAGCGCTCTAGTAGTGTGTGGTACTCGGACTCTTGAACTTGCAGTGAGCATAATGTGCACAATTGATTTGACTCTTCTCCATTGCCCCAATGCCTTGTCTTGCATCGAAGGGAATGGGAGCTAAGCGGAATGACTGTGATAGTGCATATCATCGACAAGGGGATAGGCTCAAGCATGTAAGTGTGAGTACGGTTCCTCTTTCAGCAAGCGATGAATATGGTTTTGTAGTTGGGGGCAATATGAGTGGTGTAATGTATGAAGTGTGACCCACCAGATTTCTCCCAAAGCCATAATACATTGACGTTGTAGAAAAGCTTCGTTCACTTGGGAGTCAATTGAAGCATCATGTATCAAGTGTAATGTATCCCATCTCCCAAACCACTTCTTTATATCTTGCATCCATTTTGTGCTCAAGATCTTGCTTTTATGCATCTTTTGAACTTCTTTGCTTGCTTCCCATGCAATTGTAGGAAGTCAACGTGAGGGGTTTTGATGCATCTTTATCATGTACTCCACGGCCCTTTCCATGCCCATAGCCTCAATTGGAAGTGATCCCAACTCAAGAAGTAGGAGCATATATGGTTTTTGTGTCTTAAATTGGAGAAAGTTTGTAAGAAAATGCTTTTGGACATTCTCAAACTCTTTCCAAGATGCTCCCACCCCACACTTCAACTCCATAAAGAAGAACCAGTGTCACCAATGCATCAAAAAGGTACTTCTTGAGAACCCAACACTTGATGTGAGAAAGAGAGAGAGAGAGAGAGAGAGAGAAAGAAAGAGAGAGAGAGAGAGAGAGAGAGGCTATAGTCTTACAGGAAAATGGCAAGAACTAAGGCGACTTCTCTCTCTCTCTCTCTCTCTCTCTCTCTCTCTCTCTCTCTCTCTCACACACACACACACACACACACACATACTTTCTTTAGAAGACAGTAGCACTACGGCGTGCGGGTGGCTTGATGATGTACAAGTTCTTTTTTGGATGTCAGAGTTGCAGACAAGTCCAAAAAGGGCCAAAAGGGGGGTGACCACCCCCCTTTTGGCCCTTTCTAGACTTTTTTGCAGCTTTGAACACCAAAAAAGCACTTGTGCAAGTTCAATTCAAGTGTCCACACATCACTTCAACCCAAGCAACCCCTCTTACAATGAGTTGTTGCTTAAAGTTAAAAGGACACCACTTATTAAATCACAACACTAAGTTCAATAATTTACAAGACAAAGAGACCATATTGATAAGAATGTACAAGATAGAGAGACAATTCCATATATTTTATTACTTTTGAAAGGATAGAAATTTGCATTATACATCTGAGGAGCCCATAAATTTGTTTGTTATTTCATGGCGCCTCTCTTGCATGTAAGGCAACGCCCCAGCTAGGAGGGAGTGCGCTATCGCATGAGGGTCAGTTGAGCCAACGAAAGCATGTATCCATATATAGGCAAGAACTTTGCCAGTGCTATGTTGTGCATACAAGGGATCTACGCACTAGGAACACAAGATGCACCTCCATGAATGTTGAAATCTCAGCAAATGCATTCATGTGGAGGGCAATTGTGGTGTCAAGGTCAGGGAGAGGAGTGAAGAAGGTGTGGAGATCCAACTTCCCCTTGTAATTGGTGTCCTCAAGGAAGAGGGTGAAGCGTGACAAAGGGTTGGATGTGGGTGTAGATGCAGAGGTTGTGGAGGCATCCATATCTAGTCCAAGGTGTAGACAGAGCGTGGAAGAGCCCAAGGGTTGCGAAAGTGAAAGGGTCGAATGAGTTATGCAGCCCACCTTTTAAAATGGTTCCTTTTTTAAAGAAGGCACTTTTCCCAAAAAAAAAAAAGGCACTTCCACCAAAAATGAACTTTTGTCTCAATGTGATGGATAGATTTCAATAATAACTAAAAATGGTTCTAAAACAAGTTGTATACAAGACGGTTATTGTAGAATGAAAAATTATATTCAAAGTCTTAAATTTATCGAAGCAAAGAAAATTAATTACAGAGGGGATTGTTTCCAGCAAGAGTTACAAAGCTATAACAGCAATAGCATAGTTCCACCCATGCACCAATCCCCTTGGACCTCCATTTTGTCTTCCATTCTCTTTCCAATCTGCAGACATTCTTAACAATTAGTAGGCAATGATCATCAAACTTTGATGGAGTGAAATTTTGGTGGAAGCATTCTCACCTTGTGACCTTGTAGAAAAAATTATGCTTGTTGAAGGTCTTCAAAACCCATAATAGCCAAATGTTCTTGCACATTACTGAGACTCCAATGGTTGTTCACTTGGACATCCTCCAAAGCATCGTTGGGCATCCTCAATGCAATGTCAAATCTTGCAATAGTACCATCTACACTCTGTACGGGAGTCCACACTCCAAGCTTGCACATCCAACAATCATAGTGAGATTGTATGTACAAGGAGGTGTGGGATTTTAAATAATGCATCCCAATACCTGATGCTTCAACCTTACAATGGTACCTATCTCCATTTTGCATGCCCTCCACAAAACCTCGGTTCTCTTCTAAAAGTCTCCCTAAATACTCATAATGCACATCTTTACATACAAGCATTGTGGTAGTCTCCAGAAATTCAAACTCTTTGAAGATATGCACGAAACAGTGAATAGACAAACACCAACTCAAGCCCACAAACCTAGAAGCTTTAGAATATTTCAAGGAGTTTTGGACATCTATTATTATAATTTGCTTGAAAGATGCTACCGACCACAAATCTGGATGTGGCCACTGCATACTAAATAAGGAAGATACTTTTATGGGTTCAAGATTCCCATATCCTTGTGTAGAAGTAGACACGATATAGAAGTGAGAATAGAAGAAAAATCTTCTTTGAATTAGTTTGGTTGGCCAAAGGTGTGTGAAACTTGTTGCTCCAATATCTGCATGAATAGCATTGAATGTGCCGGAGAGGCTATGAAGTGGCTGCTCCTCCACCAATGTGAATGGAAATATGACTGTAAAATCATGGCAAATCATAATTATGAATCCATAAAAACATTCCACTATGATTTCACACCCAGCTTTTTATTCTCAAAACATGTACTTACAATGTGTTGGGAATCGAGTTGGTTGTTGCAATTGCATGCTTGGCATTGAGAAAACATGTTGCAAAATGGCTACGGTCCCCTTGTCTTTTCGATTCTTGAATCCAAGTTTCTTTCCTTCCCAAGGATGATCCAAGTTTGCACAATTTCGCACAGGGTGAGGGCCAATAGCAGATGGCGACATGTATATCCAAGCACCTTTGGCGAAGTCTTGTGGAACCCACTCACCATATATACCTCGTGTTGTGGCATGCAAGTGTTGTGACCTCATCCTTTGGCCGCCTTTGTGCAGTAGAGCTGGCCATGGGTGAGCAAAAAAAATTAGGAGCAGAAGGGCCTTGCTTGTTGCTACAATGTAGGTGGTAGAAAGTGAATGAGTTTGCTTGGTGTGCCAATGGGAGGTGGTAGTGGCAGAGGGGGGGATAATTTGTTGCTCAAGTGGCTCCAGCCCTGTTTCCATAAGTTCTTGGGATTTGATGTTTGATAAGTCTTGATGTTCATGCTCATAAGGATTGTGCTTCTTTTCCTTTTTTTTTTGAATCAAGCAGAGGAATATCCTCAATGAGTACAACCTCAACCACATTCATGTCTCATATTATCTTTGGAGATATGTTTGAACACATAGCGAGGGACTGCTGAGATCTCTATCATCTTGCCTCCATGTAGCCTTGACCACTGGTTTATTGATAATCCTTGCCATCGGGTAGTTCCGAGCATAGTGCCCAATTCTGCAGCATTTTTAGCCCTTCATGGGGAAGGATGCAAATGCTCCATCTCTTGACGGTAGGCTCCATAGATCCCCATGTTCAGATCGACAAACTTTACAATGGGTATGTCCATGCTACAAAGAATGCACACTTTAAGGTCCAAACCTAATCCCATCCGAGCATGAACAGTAGTCAGCCCAACTTGGTGGTAATGGACAGAGCATGATCTTGCAACCAAATCGGGAGGCTTTTGAAGGTGACCCACACTGGGCATGATCGCATAATTTCTTCATCTAGGAAAAACTAAGTCCACATCATCACATAAGTGAAAGACAAGGCGCCCCAAACTCCTCCTCTTATGACCAGATCCTGAACCGCCTACTCCGAGGCACATGCAACAAAATAAAACCACTTTCCCATTACTGTAAAGTGTTGCACCTCCATGTCTTCCCAATCCCAAAGGCCCTGGGTTGTCATTCGGTTGCCCATGAAATAGAGAATGACCGATTTTGAGCAGCACGCCTTCAAGCCTCAAAGAGCACCGGCAAAGTTTATTTGTACCAAGGCACTGTCAACACCCTTGTTTTGACTAAACAAATTAACACCATGCATGAGCTCTTCCGCCACTGTTCCCTTGCCAAAAGGAGCCATCTTGAACGATTTTTCATGCAATTTTGCATAAGAATGGTGGTCAGATCCATGCTTTTTACCCTCCGACATGAAGACAAAGTCCCCATCAAATGGACTTATCACATCCAAAAAAGCAAAAGGCTCCTCTCCCACGAACCCCCCCTCCCAAGACACGACATGTGCCCTAGAAGGAACAAACACCACATAAAGGATGCCCTTCCAACAAGATCGATAATAATCACTAAGGAAAAGGGGAAGATAGTAAGCACTATGGAAAGGGAAATGATAATAAACTCGATGGAAAGGGGGATGATTATAAGCACGAATTTTAGGGCCAACAAGCGATAATAATCACTGCAAAAGGGCAACTAGGGTAAATAATTGCTCCCTTCGATCAAAGCCTTGATCAGTGTCACTATGAGATAGCTAAAGGAGAGAAATCATGCAAGATCCTCCGCCACCATGAGGCTCGTCCTCTGCCAAGCACTGCCCATGTCGGAAGCAGGCAATGCCCAACTTGATCGAATGAATCCAACAACCAACCCACTAGGCCCTACTATCAACAAATCTTGAACCACTCGACAACCTCAACAACACCCTCTCCTCTCAGGCCCACGCCATGGCTCTTGCCTCACACGCCCACACCATCATTGAAGACTCTCATCTCCTCTCAGACCTTGTAGAATAACCGCAAGCACCCTCCCCAATGCATAGCAAGCACCCTTATATATATATATATATATATATATATATATATATATATATATATATATATATATATATATATATATATATAAGCTAGCAAAACATCCTTTTGAGTGATCACACACACATACATCAAAATGATTCAAATGTTTTTGCACTTACAAGAAACCATCAAAGGTGTGTGTGTGTGTGTGTGTGTGTGTGTGTGTGTGTGTGTGTGTGTGTGTGTGTGTGTGTGTGTGTGTGTGTGTGTGTGTGTGTGTGTGTGTGTGTGTGTGTGTGTGTGTGTGTGTGTGTGTGTGTGTGTGTGTGTGTGTGTGTTTCCTCATCACACTATATGGCACAAGATCTCACCCCAAGGGGGATCTATGGCTACCATCACTCACACATGACGTGGAAAATCTGGGCCATCGGATCTTTCATGGGTGAACTAGGGGTGAACTAAAGGTAACCTAGGGGGACTTGACTAGGGGTAAACTAGAGAGGGCAGTGAACTAATATTATGTGGATATGCCACACCTCCCATGGCATCATGCGAGTGATGGTGTGATGGTTAGCCTCCTACCCTGTGAAATGGGGTGATGGGTGTTTGACTCCCTCAGGGGGAGTGGATGGTGAACTAGGAGTGAACTACACATTTTTCCCCTCGACTCTAGTTCACCCCTAGTTCACTCGAAGTTTAGATGGTGTAGATCGCTCCCACATTGGGTCGGATATCAAGAGCCGTAGATCCCTCCTGAAAGAGCCTGTGTGAGATAGTGATGAGGTGTGTGTGTGTGTGTGGGTGTGCACATATGCGTGTGTGTGGGGGGGAGAGAGAGAGAGAGAGAGAGAGAGAGAGAGAGAGCATCATTTGACATTAAAAGCACACATGATATGATAGAATGTGTTCACAAGTGTGATAGAAAATGCATGCAAGATAAGGTTCAACATTAACAAGTCAAGCGTACCATGTGCATGTGTGTGTGTGTGTGTGTGTGTGTGTGTGTGTGTGTGTGTGTGTGTGTGTGTGTGTGTGTGAGAGAGAGAGAGAGAGAGAGAGAGACAGAGAGAGAGAGAGAGAGGTACTTACTCTAGCTGGTTTGACTCCATAAGCCATTACAGCTTATCATTTAACCTTGGGTGTTGGCCGTGCGAGATAGTGTGGAGGGGTGTCGACGGTCATAGTTATCACATTCATGCAACTACATTTAGATTTTATGAACACGACAGATTAGGATAGCTAAAATGTGCAACAATGTATTTGGAAATTCACATGAATAGTCATACCTACTCACTATTTGCACATTTGTGGATCCGATGAAAAGAGTAGTAGTGTCTACCTAGGTACACGGCATACTTGCACATCTCTTGAATGTTGGTGGTGGATATGGGCTATGCAGCTTGCATTTTGTGAAAAATTGTCATAATAACTAATATCTGATTCTCTTAAATTATTTTCTCATGTTAAACTGATCATTTAATATGAGGAAGTACCAGGGGAGAAAAAGCTAGAATATTGGTTAAGCTGACAGACTGGTCACAGTAGGGATCCAAAGGGTGGGCCATCTGCAAAGAGCAATGTGCAACAATGGGCTTCAAAGACCCTAAGGTTCATCCCATTAAGACTTCCAAAATGCTAAGGTTCCAAACTTCAAAGGCTAGGTCCAATGGTAAAAACCTAGGGCAAATTGGATGCTTATGTGAAGACCATAAAGTCTTCACATATCCCTAGATAGGAGGGGGAGAGCCTTTCTTGTAGGGGATGAGAGAGAAACACACACACACTCTAGCAAGCTCCCCTTACACAAAGGGAATAGGGGACACATGTCAGCTCCCTAGCCCAGTTGCCCCCAAGGTGCATTCAAATCCTATTGGATGGCCATAGAGGTGGACCAATGAGAATTAAGCTAGAGTACATTTAGTTTAATTCATTTAAAAACACTTGATAAAAGAACCAAAAGGAATTAAGCTCTCTAGAAGACTATTGGACAGTCTCGCAAGGGGTCCAATGAGCATTCAACAGCCCAACGGCTTGCCTGATTCCGATTGGCCAGAAGACTAAGGGGTCCAATGAGAGTTTGATTGCATTAATTAAATACCTAAAGCTCTCACAAAAGGGGAAAGGGGGGACATGTCACAAGGCTATCACTTATGCTTCTTAATTATCATTGGCTAAGCTTTGCAGGGTCCAATGGGATGCCAGCATGAGTAAAATGCAAGAGGGGTCGACCGAGAGAGAGAGAGAGAGAGAGAGAGAGAGAGAGAGAGAGGGAGGGGGGGGGGGGGGGGGGGGGGGGGGGCTGATTTTGGCAAGGCATTATCACACACACACTCACACAATCTCATGTGTGGAGTAAAGAAGACTATCTCCTTCTCAAGCTTTAATGGAAAGCTCATCATCTACTCCAAGCTTGTGAGAAGGGAGGCCTACGCCAACAACTCTTGGCTTTGTGATGCAAATCCAACCAAGAGCCAAGCTCCAATGCATGCTCATCTCCTCTACCATGCTAATTACTAAGCTATGCTAAGCTATTATGAGTGATTATGTGAGGAGACATACTTCTTTCTCCTAAGAATACTCCTTCCTCTCGATATACTCTCATACCCAGCTAGCTCTCACCATCTTCGAAGGTGTGTGAGGTCTTGGGTCTGAGACCATGAGGGAATTGATGTTGTGTTTTACAAGTGTGAGCTTGGTGCTTGAAGCTTCCATCTTCATTGCACCAGCAAATTATTGAAGGAACACAAAGTATTGTATTGTAAAATGTCTCCCTTGATGGGGGAAACCTATAATACAAAGCCTTTAGGAGGGGGGACCGGCTCCATGTAAATTCGGTCCTCAACTATTGTCAATAGCTTAATTTCTCTCTCTTTTTAAAGTATTTATCATGCCTATTTAACTAGGTGTTATGCTTTTGTTGCTCTCTCCATCCAAGCACTCTTGCTATGCTCATTAGAAATCTATTCTAATGAAATGCTCACTATGTCTTTGCTATTTTCCGCTACACACAAGTTACTAGACCATTAAATGTTACACAATGGTCGTAAATTTGAGCATGATCATGAGTCTTGGCACCACGTGCTCATGATTCTAGGGAATGAAGGTTGGTACAATGCTATTTTGTAAGCTTCATAGTAAGAAAAAACTCTCTCTTCTCTATATACTAAACGACGGTGAGTTAAGTATATACGATTGAGAGCTCACTACCTGTCCTCTCTCTCTCTCTCTCTCTCTCTCTCTCTCTCTCTCACACACACACACACACACACATGATGGTCACACACTCAAAGCTCTAAAGTAGCTCCATTAAGGGAGTGGAGACAGGTACACATTTGTCAAACCCATAGGTATATATGCACACACTATTCATGTGGGTGGGCATATGGCGAGTGTTCAAGCAATGTTTGTTGCAAGTTATGCTTTAATACTTGAATCAAAACCGTAAAAAACCTTCTCCGTCAATTGATATTCTTTGATATATTTCATTTGGATAAATTTATGAAATGTAATACTTGGCTTTCAGTTTGTAGGGGCTTTCGATCATGTATTGTGATAATGCGGAATATTTTGTAATAATATTGTGTAGGGACTTTCAGTTTGTAGGGACTTTCGATCATATTGTGAAATGATACGCAATATTTACTAGTGAGGGTGTGAGCTATCCTTCAAGGTATACACTAAACAACCCTTGAAAAATATCAAAATTTTGGGGCAAGAATTTAATGGGCAATGGTGCCCTTCAATGTTAAACTATGTGCACATTTTGTACAAAAGAGAAGGTCCGAGGGAGGTAAGATGTAGGAAAATAACTAGATCGCCTTGTGTGTGTGTGTGTGCGCGCGCGTGTGTCTTGTGCACCCCTTCTCAATTTCTTATTTTGTTTCGAATCACCTTGGAGACTTGGGCAGTAGCCCATTGGCGAGTGGGAGTGGAAGCATGAAAAGGCTTCACCATTATAAGACACTAGTACTGCCGGTAGCTCGCTCTCTCTCTCTCTCTCTCTATCTCTCTCTCTCTCTCTCTGAATGTGTCGAGCGCCTTGGGCTACATGCCACAGTGTCGGAGGCTGGTCAGAGCGAGGAGGAGTCGACACATGTCCGAAGGAGGGGGCTTGAATACCTCCCCCTTTTAAAATAGTATATATGAGATGAGATGAGATTGGATGAAAAGAAGATATATTTTTCCTTCATGTGTAGAATCCTTGTGGGTCCATGTCACCATAATTGATTTTTGATAAGCATTTTACTTGTCTTCAAGTATTTCACCTTTTTCAAAACGATAAAAAAGTGGATTTCCATTTAAAACATAAACTAAAAAAATATAAAAATCAACCCTAGGTGCATCCTATGGGTTTGGGAAACATGATACTAGCTTCAATCATTACTAAGAGGCCTTGTCACTTTTTTGGTAGGATGTCTTCATTGAAGATCTATGATTTAGACAAGGCATAGAAAATCACAATCTATGTTGTTCATTTGATGTATTGATAAACTGAGGGTAAAGTTTGAACTATAAATGAATTGGGTAAGAGTTGGAAAGTGCACTCACTCTCATACATCATACAATATGTTCAACAAAATGATAAGCACAACAAAAGCACTAAGTTTAGTTATCAAATCTCTAAAAGCAACGATTGAGTTTCCTATCCCGGTCATATAAGCAATGTCTCCATGCAAACCATAAGTCAACAACTGACCTAGCCGATTCTTGCGTTTTTCTATCAAACTTGGAAGGAGTCAACCCAGCCATGTTAATTACCCTATCCACACTAGCCCACACAAAGTTGTATCCTCTCTAGGCTCTAGGCAGGCCTACTATGAGATCCATAGAGATGCTCTTCCATTTTTCTAAAGAAATGTATAATGAGTGGAGAACATAATAAGTCTTTTGCTTTTATTGATGTGACATTTGTTACATTCAACCAAAGTTATTTGCATGGTCATGCAAGCCATTGCAAACATTTCCAACATGTTGGCTGGATTCTGCCTCATTTGCAACTTTGTTAGCAGTTTCTTGTAAGTCGGTAATGCAACTACAATGTGTGTGATTTCAAGAACTCTTATGTATAAGAGTTTTGAACACCAGCTTTTAAGAGACTATGTGTAGCATTATTGTGTATGTTTTGATTTAAAGTCTCCACTTTTAAAATCCACCTGTCAAGTTTAAGCTTATAGGTACATATGTGAATTAGCAGATCCTCGATGCATTATATTTTGCAAACTTGTCATTCTTGAATGTGAATGTACGAACAAAAGGTTTTATCTTCCCCTTTTTTCTTCCCCTTTTAGCCGATAAATCATTCACACAAGGCATATTTTCTAATAAATATATTATAGAATCAAACCTAGGAAGATCTACAACTCTTCCACATTCTTAGGTTCATGCTAGCCCAATATTAGGTATCTCATCTCTTATGCAAGGAATTCACAATTTGATTCTTTGGCAAAGAAAGAATTTTCCCTTACATATATCTTTCTCACATGTTCCAAATGCTCTTTCTTGGTCTTGCTATAAATAGGGATATCATCTAGGAAGACCATTATAAACAATCCTGCATAGAGCCATAATACACTAATCCTTAGCTTCATAAAAAGAAGTTGGTACATTGACAAGACGAAATGGGATAACCACATAGTTCCCCTATTTAGTCTCGAGAATTTGATTTTAAAAATCCTTCATATGTGGCATAGCAAACCAATTTTTAATCGTGAAATTGTTTGATATCCTTTAGTCGCATATGGGTTTTTTTTTTTTTGTAACGAGCATTTCATGGTAAACGCTTTTTTGGAATCTGGCTATTAGAGTTCAAGCCAACTGGTCATACATCCATCACACTGACCGTACTAATCTTACTTATTCTTTTGATCATATAGACCAATAAGAAGTAGTGAGGTAATTTCGAACCCTCACTGAGAGCTCCACCCACATTGTGTTCATGTCTACTTCTTCTTCTCTCTCGCATTCCGCATGCATCGTGCAATCTTCAAGTGGTATCAGAGCTGGAGTGAAGGCCTTGCATCATTGCAACGTCGTGTCGAAGATTGCGACGAAGCTACAAAATTTTCATCACTATTTTGCAGTAGAAATTTAATTGAGTAAAAGATGAATTTTCAACATGGTTCCCATTGCCCTTACCGAAAACGTCATGGTCTATAGTTGAAAGTTTTTACAAATTCAATAGTGATTTTGTTGTACGTTTGGCAAAAAACACAACTGTATATTTTTTGCAGATCTGTTTGACCTGCACAAACAACCCATTTCGTGCCCAATCCCACGACTAAGACTTCTTTTTTGAGATCTACAACTTTGCAAGAGAAAGTTTCTACAAATTCTGAATCGTTTGATGAGAAATATCGACTAACCGGTTGTAGGGTATTCAAGAAGTTACAGATAAATATGCAGACCATGTATGCATATTTTGGTGATTTAGAGTGCTTTTGGAGCTGATTTGCTACATCCAAAGAGCTCAAATTCGCGATCATCTTTGGCAATGACATCCATTATAGTTCTAGTGGGAGTTTTGCATGCATATGGTTTATGCATGACTAGCACTTGAGAGTGCTTGTCCCCTATTGAGAGAATTTTACTCCTTGCAAGGAGTTGATTCTGTCCGTTTGCTCGCATACTCATTGGCATCTATTTGAACACGTGTTCTACAATTTTTTCGTGATAGTTTCATGTTTGGATGTACGTTTTGTTGCGGATATTGCCATTGTATGCTATTGTAGAGCTGATTTTGGCTTGTTTTGGTAGTCCTAGCCGTTTCTAAGACTCGGTTCAAAAGAGCCCTTTCTGAAATTGTGGCTAGTCATGCCTACATAACTTTTTGTGAAGTCGTTGCATGAGGTTTTTTTGAAACCGAGCACTGATGGTCGGGTTACCAGTATGAGGTGGATTAAGTTGCTGGAGATCCCCATTCGTGGTCTCACTATAGGATATGTATAGATGGGTATATGTGCTTTGATATCAAGTTGACAGTCACTCGATGGTTTCTTTGAGCAGTATATACTGGTTTATGCCCAAAGATCACTTTATATTTTATCCATTGATTTTGTCTTGATTTGGGTTGAGATTTTGCTCTCCGTACAGAGGAGACTCTATTGGATTTTTCCTAGTGAGTCCTCTAGTTTGCTTACTGCACTCTTTCGCATTGACATTGCAAGGGTTTTGCTAAGTTGCTTGGTGAGATTTTGATCTCTGTGCAAAGGAGACTCTAGCAAAAAATTCGCAAAATTTTTGTCATAAATCCCTTCTCTCACTTTCTTGTATTTGCTCTTGTCAGTCATTGTTGGAACTTTTGAGAAAGAAGAGTATTATATTAAGAAGTTTGATGGCATAAATTTCACGATATGGAAACAATGTATGCTTAATATCTTGGTCAATAAGGGCCTTGCAATGCCATCAAAAGAGCGTAATGAGGGTGTTTACATTGATGATGAGTGGGAGGAGCTTGGCGTGCTATGGCGACCATTCTCCTACACCTTGGCCATTTTCTTTACGACTATGAAGAAAACTACTACACAAGAATTCTAGAGTCATTATGCTTAGCTTGGGATGGTAAGAGTGTATCAAACGAAGTCTTTTTGATGTAGAAGCTTATGTGTGTAAACATGAAGGAAGGTAGCAGTGTTAGTTCGCATTTGAATGAGTTCAACAACTTGTTCACGCAATTGAAATCAAAAAGCAGAATTTCGATGATGAAATGAACGCCATTTTCTTGCTATGCGCTTTGTCTACATCTTGGGATACGGTTAATACTACCATTAGTAACTCTGTCCCTCAAAGCAAGCTTGTTTTTAGTGTCATTCTACAGGTGGTTGTTGAGTACATTCACAACGATTGACAACACAATTTTGGACTATCTTGTTGGATTTCATGGCTTTCTTCCCACTATATTTAAATTTTACAAGGGATCATTTTCTATGTTTATATTAGTATGAGTAGTGTATTTGTAAAATTAAATAATTCTTGGTTTGAATATCATTTAAACAAGGATGTTTAATCTCAAAGTGACATTTTATTCAATGTTTTATTTTATTCAAAAAGAAGACAAAATATATGGTACACATGGTCTTGAAAGTAAAGCTACTTAAAATTTCCTACAAAAAGCCAAAAATTCACGAGTATCATTCATTCGCAAGTTTCTTTGTGTTCGTTTTCACAAGATTTTCTTTCAATCTTCTTGCATTCACACATTCACTTTGCCGAGTAAAAATCTTGGATAACGCGAGTAGTGTATGCAAGGCATTCAACGCGGGCATGGCTCTCAACATGGTCCACCACTCCCCAGTGTCAACCCCATCAGCAATGTACACGCTAATTACATTCTGAACACTATCTATGCAAGGAATGATTTATGTGCAACACAAAGTGCGCGCAACAAAACGGAGGCTTTCCGTGCAACCGATGATTACCACAAAGTCTCTAATCAATGTCATGTATGAGCTTGCTGAAAATGTACAGCCACCCGAAGAGGATGTTAAGCAAGTTGCCGTTTTTTCCCACAATGCAATAACGCTTTGGGGGGAGCATGAATATGGCACTGCACAGGGGTATGCAACCTTTGAGAGATGTGGAAGCTTGGATAGAAGTGTGGATGACATATATTGCTTTTCAAGGACAATCCAACGGAGCCAACGATGTGTGTGTGTGTGTGTGTGTGTGTGTGTGTGTGTGTGTGTGTGAGAGAGAGAGAGAGAGAGAGAGAGAGAGAGAGAATGGATCCTCAACTATCAAGGATTGAGAGATGGAGAGAATCTTTTAGAAATCTCCTCGCCAAAATCCAAAAAAGCGCTGACCGCCAAAAAAACACGTCCGTCGCATACATAGTCACATAGATCTATCTTTTTTCATCCCCAAGATTATTATTAAAACCTCAAGGTTGCATTCGTACATAGGGTCATAATACACTAATTTATAAAAAATAGTTGGTACATTGATAAAATCAAATGGGTTTACTAATTACTCTCAAGAGGCTAATCAAAAAAATCCTTCATATGTGGCATAGCAAACCAATTCTTCATCCTGAAATTGTTTAATAACCTTTAGTCACATAGAGTGATCTTTTTTCATCACCAAGAATATTCATTAAAACCTCAAGGTTGTATTCAAAACACATACTTTTGCATTTCAACTTCGAATCCATAGATGCTTGTACATATATTTCGTACTATTTGATTTTTTCCTGCTCGTTTTGGTAGGATATTCATGATTCTCAAGGATCAACGGACCACAAATAAAGGAGCCCCCAATGGTCTTAATATTTACAAGAGACACAAAAGGTACAAAATCAAGATAAAATGAGAACACTACACACACTCCCCACAATCAAATTCCCACATGCACACACTTTATGAATTTCATGGTAAAATATGCAACACTTTCCGATGATTACAATGTTTGGAAGGAGAAATACATGTTTTTGTTTGGATTGAGAGTTAACTTGCATCGGAGTATAGTGTAAATTTCCTCTGGCCCTTTCAATTCAATATTATCAAAGTTACTTTAACATAGGAAAGTCTTGTACTTTTTGCAACTTTTTTTGGAAAGTGTACGATACTTAGTACCATATTGTACATGTCGTATGCATGGACCAACCTTGTGAAGCCTTCAATGAATCACTAGGCTTTAACAAGAAACCTGCAAAGAGTACCTCCTCCTACCCATACTCCCCAATGCTCCAAAAAAACATGGGTTTTGTGTGAACCCACCTAGAAAGTTTGAGATTTACCTTTAAATTAAAAAAATGAAGGTGAAAAAACTAACAAAACAGAAAATTAGTGCAATTTAGTGTAAAAACCTTCAAATTTAGTCAAATTTACCTCTAAATTTCTCATAGGTAGGTTTGCCAAGTTTTTGGAAAAAACTTTTTTCGAGCACTGATACTCCCCACATGTGAGCCTTTTTAGAAATTGCCCTTTTGAGAGGTTGGCCCCTGTTCCCACATGAGAGGTGAGCCCCAGCCCAAGTTGCTCTTCCCTAGCAACGACATCAGAAAGGTCCATGCCTTTAGTTGTGGGACAAGTCCCCTAAAGCTCTGCGTTGGTCTTTCTTAAGAAGACTCTTTGCCCTATCCGACTCCCTGTCCACAGCAGAAAAGCCCTGCCAAGGCCACCGTCACATCGTTGACACCCTCCTGGATCACAGACTCTGCTTGCTCTAGGGGCTTAAGAATCCATGCACTTCTTAAACAATGAGAGAAGAAGAAGAGAAGAGGACTGTTAACATCATAGTAACAATCCCAAGAGACCTCAAGGATCTAGCCAACGAGACTTGAACTCAAGACCTATCGGATAACCAATCTACCATGCTTAGGTGACATTAACTTACATAATTTAAGATGTCTTAATGGAAACATACCAGAGCTCTAATTAGGTAAACATGTGGCCCTGTTGGGCAAGGCTCATTCCATTAGCATGACATTAGCTTACATAATTTAAGAAGATGTCTTAATGGAAACATACCAGGACTCTAATTAGGTAAACGTGTGGCCCTATTGGGCAAGGCTCATTCCATTAGCATGACCAAAACACATTCTTTTTTGGTGAATATGCAGCCAGCCTGGAATACCCGTTCCCTTTATGTACGATCAGCCCTTCTCTACTTTTTATCATGAATGCTTTCCAATAGGCACAGGTTAAAACAGATCCTTGCAGAGACAACCCATTATTGTGTATTTCATAACTAGGAATCTGTCCATAAGTTGAAATTCCAACTTCATATATACACAGAAAGAATACAGATTTCAAGCATCTTTACAAGGAGGGAAATCAAGCACTGCCTCTGATAGGTTCATAACCGCGTAGGTAATCATCTCAACGGCAATGCCACAGATATGTACAACAAAACCAATAAGCCAAAAAATGAATGCTTAAAAGCTGTACAAGAGAGCGCGTCTTATGCTTTGCTAGCAACCTAATGCTTGTAGCTGCTGAGACATCAAGGGAACCTGAAAATGCACACAAAACTGCCATCAATGCCGCATGGATTTTGACCAGAAAAAAAGGTGTAAATTAATAAGATCTGCCAATGGGAGCTAAACTTGTCACAAATCTATCTACAGACGGCAGTAACTAGAAATGGATGATGCAAGACTCACTCTCCCTTTTCTACCCTTGAAATCAGCTTAGATGTCTCTCAACCCAGAGGTAGCATGTTAACAACATGCCAATCAGCAGTCTTCTTTATAGATATGTTTGTCAATGTCAAGTTCTAAATATGATACAAATGGGTTTCATTGAGAGGGGCTAACTGCTGGTGTTCACAAGCACCACTACCATCTCACACTCCTCAGTATGCCACCTGGCAAACAAAATGTGCACACCTGTTTTGATTATTCATCTCTCATGGATCGTACAAGCCTCAAGAGCTTCCTTTTAGCAAAGAAAAATTTGCATGAAGCGGGGAATCTTGCTCGATAAGAGGTAAGCACTATCAAATACACTCTATTCAACAAAGCCTATGAAAATCCTGGAGCTGCAAAATGGTTCTACTGAAACCATAAATGCAATAATTGCTCCCTTCTTCCTATAAATGTGATTCAGTCAAAGATCATGTACATTTCTGGCAGACCATCAACAACTAGCCCCTCTCAATCAAAAAATTTTGTGGTCTTAAGCATCATTGTTACCTTTTTTGGTTCTCTTTCGACGAACAGCTCGCTGCTGCTGCTCTTCCCCCCTGCCTCCCTACTCGCCATCACGCTCCCCCTTCTCCAGCCCTCCCCCCCTACCTGCCCGCTGCCCCCTGCTCACTCCCCCTCCCCCACCAGTCCTGCTTGGCTGGTCTCACTAGCACCTTTGACGTGCTCGGTTCAGCAGAAGACCTTCGTTCGCCGACGTCACTTCGCCCCTTCTCCACAGCAGCAGACACTAATGGAGGCTCATGCTCCACCTCAGAGGGACTCTCAAGAAGCCCCCTCGCCCATAGTAGTCTCGTACGGTCCCGTACGTTTTGTACGCGTACGATGATGTGCGGTACTAAACGAACTAAAAAAATTTATGATGTACGATGACGTTATGTACGTTCAAATTTAAAAAAACAAATAATTCTCAAGTCTAAGGGCCCAAGGCTTAGGCCTTAATACTTACTTATAGAAACTTGACATTTGTATAGATTACAAGTTAGTAGTGACAATACTACAATGTAAAGAGTCAAGACTCAGAGACTAAAGAGAATGAGCATTACATAAACCAAAATGATCATTGAAATTTGATAAGTAGAGACCAAGTGGCAAGAGCTACAAAGTACTCAAAAAGTGGCAAGGGATACAAAAAAGTGGGGGGACCAAGTGGCAAGGGCTACAAAGTACTCAAAAAGTGGCACACCATAATAGAGAGACTAAATAGTAAAGTCACTAGTCACTAGTGCTCTCATCATCTTCCTCATCTTCCTCTTCTGAGCCTTGCTCATCAACATCATCCTCTTCCTCACAAGAGTCGAAGGATGACGGCTCATAATCTCCATCACTAATGAGGTTGCCTTCATCATCATACTCTGGCTCTCGAGGCTCTCTATCCTCCATAGTGATGGCCGCCGCACAAGAGCCGCCTCCGGAGCCTCGCCGCACATAGGTCCTAGGAGCCTCCGTGGGTGTTGTTGATGCTTTGCCTCTACCTCTTGTAGCCTTGGCACCTCTGCCTCTTGTAGCCGATGTAACTCCATGGATGACGACCTTCTTGCGTGATCGTGTGCGAGAAACCCGGCGATCAATCTCCTCAAGCTCCAAGTAGAGCTCACGAAAAATCATTTGCTCCTCAGGGTCTTGCTCTTTATTGACACTCTTTAGAGTGTCAATCGTAAGTGTGAGCTCATCCACGTTGACCTATTTGACATTTACAACATTGGACAATGAAAACATAATTAGTATATTCAAACTAATTAAAGACTAGACTCTAGAGTATAGAAAATGCAGTGAGTCGTGATTATAATTTATAATTTATACCTGTCGAGCCATAGGCATGCCATACCTGAGCCAATTTAGTAATATGGAAACCATCCTAAAGTCAACATCTTTCGCAAGATTCCACATCTTTAGGATCCCATTACTGTTGGATTTTCTATCCTTAAATTTTTAAACTCCCTATTGCAATTAATTTTCATCATCAAACCTTTATCATGCAGATCAATCCAAAAACAACCCTTGATCAATCCAAAGAAGTATGGGACAAATTTATCACAATCACAATCTAGCATAGTGGTGTGTAGTAAGGAATCATTACTGTAGACCACATTCTTAATAGGTTGTTGTTATTTCCAACCAATAAGAACATTATCAAGTATCTCATGGTTTCCAAACAATAAGTCAAAACATTCACAAAAAAGTGTTTTAGGGTGTATCCAATCCAGAAGTACATTTTGAAAACCCCAAATTTGCAGAGTCGGATCTGCACCCGCCGAGACCACGTAGTCGAAAATGGCATGCGCAGACCTTTGTCGAAGCCGAACCGTGGCCGAGATGACCTCAGAATGAAATTCTGACAACACCAATCCCTTCGAGTTCTCCCACAAGATTTGGGGCCGTGTCTTCGCCTATCGAATTTACCTCCGGAATGACAAGGGGAACATTTTATTACTCTGCCGTGAAGTCAACTGGGCAACCGGTCGGGAGATTTTTAGGCGGCAACCCCGAAACGGGAAATAGCCTGTAAATGTGCCAAGTGGCACATTTCTGTGCGCTTTCCTCATGCAAGAGAAGGTAGCGCTGAATTTATAGTTGGGAGGCTCATTTTGGAGCTCCCTGTCTCACAGGTTGAGAGCTATGGAGTGCTTCCTTTCTCTCTTATGTACAGTGCGGTGCCAGGAGTGATGCCCAGCACGCTACGCACTGCTCTCTTTCTCCCCTATAGCAGTATGTTATGCCCCTCTAGTGGGTTTTTCATTTGACCAATGTACAGTTGTGTGGATTCGTGCGCGATTGCCGAGGCAAGAGCCTCTTGCACAGGTACTGGATTAGCTAGCGACTAATCCCCCGCAGGTACAGGTGATTCGGAGAGGTTTCACGTGCGAAATCTCGTCCAATTCAAAGGGCAAGTAGCCCTACAGGTGCGGGAGCTCGAGGACTTGCTACGGATGCGACCGGCGCACAAAACGGAGCCCGAAACAGTGAATTACAGCCTGCTGTGTATTTTTGCAGGTTTAGGGTTTTGGCCCTAAACGGACCCTAATACCCCCAGAAGATTCGGGGACACGAGGGGACTGCTGTACCGGTGATCTGGCGCATTTTCGGGGCAGAAAACAGAGAATTCAGCGTGCTGCAGATTCTCGTCAGGTTTTGCAAAGTGTCCCTATGCGTCGGGAAAGTCATCCAATGCGTGGGGATACTGACTGAGAAGGGTCCTAGTACAGTTATGCTGCCGAAATCGGGCCAGAACAGTTGAAATTCAGCCAAGATTGTGTGGGGCAGCTTGTAGGGAACCACAGCTTTTATTCCCTCTTTTAAAGAATAAAGAAATACCGAAAGGAGCGCCTATTTAAGGGCCAATCTGGTGTCGGTCTTCTCATACAGGTGCAGTCTAGCAACCTGTATCCCTTTCCCCCTTTGTTGTGTCTTGAAAGTACAGGTAAAGTGGGCGACAAATTAAATGGGTGAAAGCAAATAAAGTTTAAGTCTAAAGTCTACCGCCCTTTTTGGATTAAACAGGCCGGTTACAGTCTCTGCCGCAGGCAGAGAAATGGTGCATTGGGGGTGACTTCAACATGTTGGAGGACCCCTCTGACAGGATTGGAGGTAGCCATATTACTGTGCATGGAGTTGAGTTGGCAGCTTGGGATAGGTTATGTATGAGTCTGCACGTTTCAGATGTGTGGCAGCATTCTAGCTTTGTGAGGCCCCAAGACAGCCTGGCCTTCTCTCGTTCGGACCGCAGAGTGGGAGGAGTGAATCTATCTCGGATAGATTGCTTCTACACTAGTGACCGCTTCTGTGACTTGGGTGGGTCAATTTGCATTCTGGCTGGGACTTCTTTTTCGGACCATGCACCAGTGATCCTCGCAATGACAGATAGACAGAGGAGGGGGAGCAAGATGCTTCGCATCCCTGAGAGGGTTGCTGGACTCTACACTCAGCGAGCGAGTGGTGGCTCTTTGAACAGAGGGCTTAGACATGCAGGACTCTCCTGTTGAAGAGTCCTGCTGACAGAGTGGCCTCTAGACTTGCTCAGCTTAGTCGACTATTTCTCCAGGAGTCTACGGCCCACCTAGCTCCAACGAAAGAGGAGCAGTAGCGTCTCCGACGGGGCGTTGCTTCCTTGCAAAGGATGCAGAAGCAGCATCCAAATAGTCCTTGGTTCGAGGAGCAATTGCAGTAGGATCGCCAGGAGCTTGCCAGCACAGAGAAGAGGCGCCAGGAGTTTGCTTTTCATCGACAGGCATCTCAGTGGACCCAGGTGGGTAACAGAGTGACAGGGGATTTCTTTGAGACAGTGGGGCCCCAACATGCGCATGCTAGGGTCAGTCAGTTGAGGAGGCCTGACGGGTCAGTTGCTTCACAGCCAGAGGACATGCGTGCAGTTGCCACCGACTTTTATAGTAACCTGCTGTCAGCAGAGCCTCAATCAGAGCGTCAGGATGCATGCGGAGAGCAGGTATGGGCACAGATGCCTTGTCTTGTGATTGAGGAGATGCGCCAAAGGCTTGAGCTGCCTCTTCAGTTAGAGGAGCTTCACGCAGCCCTCAGAGCACTTCCCCGTGGTAGCTGTCCAGGTGAGGATGGCTTGACTCCCAACTTTTCCTTAGAGTACTGGGACTTGCTTGGTTTAGATCTCTGCAGCGCTTTTCAATACATCCTACACACAAGAGAGATGCATGACAGCATGAGTGAGGACCTGATTTACCTCATTCGACAGTGGATGAGATTCGACAGTGGCGGCCCATCACCATCCTCAACTCAGCCTACAAAATTCTTGCCAAGGCTCAGAGTTTGAGGATTCAGCCACTTCTAGAGAGCATCATACATGGGACCCAGACAGGTTTTGTCAAGGAGCGTAGTATCCTTGACAACATCTTTACTTTCTGGGAGGCATCTGCCCTCGCACGCCTCCGTGCTAAGGATCTGGTGATACTTCTTCTCGATTTTGAGAAGACCTACGATAGAGTTGACTGGGACTTTTTGGAGGGCACTCTACGCAGGATGGGCTTCTCAGATGCTTGGATCAGAGGTGTGTCAGCTCTCTACAGAGGTGCACACAGTCGGGTGCTTTTGGCAGGAGGTAGAGGAGACCGTTTCATGCTCACACGCATGGTCAGACAGGGTTGCCTTCTTGCCCCCTTCCTCTTTCTGTTCTATGCTAAGGTGATGAGCAGATTCTTGGTCTCATAGCAGGTTGGTCTACGTGGCTTAGCGCTCCCTATTCGGGGAGATGAGCTACGGGATGTTGAGTTTGCAGACGACTCAGCCTTGTACTTGGAGGGCCAGGAGGCCAACCTTCACAAATGTGGGCAGGCTCTTGAGACCTTTTGTTATGCATCACGCGCACTGATCAACTGGAGAAAGACAGTGGCTTTCTCGGTTAGTAGTGCTCCTACACTTGATTGGCTGCCAGGTGAGGGTTTCAAATGGATACCCCCAGGGACTGCAGTTCAATACTTGGGCTGTCAAGTTGGCTTGGACTTGTCTCCTGAGCAGCAGATTGCTCCCCTCCTCCTGACCATCAGGAAGAAGTTGTTACATTGGAGCTCCGCACGACTTTCTTTGGCAGGCAGAGTTGTAGTGGCCAACCAGGTGTTGTTGGCTACTATGTGGTACATCACTTCTTGTTGGATCTTTTCGAGTTCCTGCATTAGCCAGGTAGAGAGGCTGATCAAGAACTTCCTTTGGTCAGGGCATGACACTCAAATAGCCTGGGCCAAAGGCCTGGCAGGTCATCACCCTTCCTTGTTCTCATGGAGGGTTGGGGATCATAGACCCAACACAGTAGAGTAGAGCCCTTCTTGGGAAGTTTGTTGTCAGAGGATTACTTCCAGGGGAGGAGCCCTGGAAGGAGTTTTTGCTTCAGCAACTTAGTGCTAGAGTGCCTCGGGCTGGAGGCCCCTGGCGACAGATGGATTTTCACAGAGATGCGCAGAGTTGGCCTGAGCAGGAGACTCGAGGATCGTTTCGCTATGAGTCTACTCCGCTCCTGGGAGCGACTACAGCGAGGCCCGGAGCAGCATCAGCCTACTTGCACGGAGGAGCGCCTGAGACAGCCCCTTGTTTGGAACCCCATGTTGGCCACTTGGTTGGTAGTAGGCCTCATGTTTCTTGGGGTCCCATGGCAGAGGGTCCAGCATGCACTTTAGGTGACTGGCTACAGTTTTCAGGCTTATGAGAGGAGCTTCAGAGCATCTAGCTACAGGGCACGAGAGGGGTCCAGAGCATGTGTCGGGACATCAAAGAGGTAGTACCAGTTGAGTGGCTCACACCTCTTGAGTTAGCATCGCCCAGATGGATGGGGGCCTTCACGCGATTGGAGGTTCTCATCGCAGTTTGGGCTTGCTCAAAGACTATACCTTCCCTGTTTTTCCGAGCTACAGGGTGAGTCGTTTACACCGAGTTTCAGTAGAGGCCCCACAAGTGGCAGAGTGCTGTTTTCAGAGGATCCGAGTTGTGGGCATTTGTGGGAGGACTTGAGTCATACATCTTGACCCAGCAGCTCTTGAGACTGGCCACTGGAGACTGTGGGCTTGGGAGTGTTGTGGGATCCTGGAGAGTGTTTTTGGAGGGACCCTTTTGCCTCAGCCGACCATCCAGGTGTCCCTTACTTTCAATACACTGTTCGACTGGGACGTCCCATACTGGCAGCACGGAGAGAGGCTCGTCCTGCTGCAGCACCTCATTGGTAGGAGGAAGGTCTCACAACTGAGTTCTTGTCAACTTTTTGGGCGAAGTTGTGGGACTCTCTAGACAACCGCAGCAAGTCACTTTGTTCCAGTGGATGGTTGCACATCGAGCTACAGCACTTGGGAGTTGGCTTGTACATAGTGGTCTCTCGGCAGCATGTGCAGCTTGTGACCACCCTGTGGAGTCAACGCAATTGTCTTTGGGATTGTCCTTTGGCACAGCAGGTTTGGCTTCGTGTCCTTCGACTGATGCCAGCCCTTTCCACGGCACGGAAGTACACTTGGAAGGCAACTGCTTGGTCCACTCTCACGGGCCCGGCACTTCAGTTTGAGCTATCCTCCACCAGCAGGATGATAGTGATGCAGGGGGGTCAACCTACACTCCAGCCTGCTACAGAGCTTACTCCACAGGAGTGGTGCAGTGAGAGAGGAGTGTTGGGAGCTCATCTGCGGCCTGACACTCTGGTTCATTTGGCGGGCCCGCTGTTTCCGCATCTTTGAGGCTCCCCTGTACCACCAGTAGAGATTGTTCATGATCTTTGGCTAGAGTGGTCCATACTCTCAGAGGACAGTTTGAGAGACTCCAGGGCAGCTCCGACCGCATGCGGGGACGTAGAGAGGCTTTCCTTCGACTCTGGCGCCCTGGGCCTTTCTTCACCATGGTCCAGGGTGTGCTAAGATGGCACTACCGTCCACCTATGTGGCTTTTCCCTCCTCCCATCTCTTGATTTAGCCTCATTGTACATATGTTGTTTTTCATTCGGAGAGTCTCCCCCTTATGATTGTTGTAGCCCTCTCTAGTAGAGGTGGTTGTAGCCCTATGGGCAGTTTCATTAACTAATAGAAGGATCTTTTTCTTGGAGAAAAACAATTAGCCCCTCTCAATCAAGCAAAACTACCTCATTGAACTCTGTGATAGAGAAGATGCCTGTTCGAATTTTTTTCTTATGGATTGTGTCACGATTGTGACTAATGTTGCAGTATTACTTCTCTTCCTAGTTACAGATACGCGAAGTGCCATGCCAAGCAGGACCCCTGCGCTTGGATGGTCACACCCCTTCGCCCAAAGGATGTGTCACTTCGCCAAAAGCCACACTCCTTCGACGACTGGTCACACCCCTTCGCTCTACGGGTGCGACTCTTTGCCCAATGGTTGCAGCTCTTCGCCGAAAGGATGTGTCTTTACGTCTAAAGTCATGTCTCTTCACCAGGAGACGTGCCTTTTTATTTATGTCTCTTCGTCTCCTATATAAGGAGCCCTTGTATCACACATTCAATCAATCAAACACAGAGTCTTCTAAGTCTTGTTCTAAGTTCAGTTTCGGTTTCTTAATTCTAATCATGAGTTTAAGTATTTAATTAAGGATTAGTACCTAGAATCCTTACAGTGGTATCAGAGCAAATTTTTTTCCCGGGACTTGAAGGTTGTGAGCCTCTCACCCTCGCCACTACTCTCCTCCCCCCTTCCCGGAGTTACATGGAAGCAGAAGAATGGTGGTACGCATGTGCATACGAGCATATGAGGTAACCTAAACCTTATTTCTCAATTCTATAAACAGAAAACAGAACACAGATGTGTGTGCACGCGCGCACGTACCCGTGAATGGTGATGCTGGTGGCCAAACTGTTTCCCGTGCTAGAGATGTACCCTTTGGCTGCCCCTTCGTGTTCGCACCCTTTCCCGCCGGTGTGCCTCTACGTGCTCGCACCCCTTGGCATATGATCTGCTGGCTGCCGTGCCCCTTAACATATAACCTGCTAGCTGCCTCACCTCTTCGACATACCTCCTCCCCAAGCGCTGGCTGCAGCCTGCCAATCATCACAAAATGCTGGCTGAAAACTCTTCGCTGGCCTGAATTCTGAAACGCTGGACTGAAAAATTCCCAAGCGGCAAAAATTTCTCACGCTGGAATTCCTTTACGCTGGGCAGATTTTAACGATGGCAGCTTTTACGCTAGGCAAATTTAACTATCCTAAAGTTTAAGTGACCGGCCAAATCCCATAATTAAAAGGCCCATGTGAAAGCACCTTTTGATTTTATTTTTTTTAAGAAACAAAAGGACAAACCACCAGATTACGATGGCTGAAAGCCATCGTTTACAGCAAGCGTCTCACTCTCTATCCATCTCCCTCAACGCTGGCACACTTTCCGCCACCACTTTGCGCGTGCGATGGCAAACAAATTATTCGATGGATCCTTGCCGTATCTCTCGTATGTAAACGAGGTTCCAGAAGAAGACTTGCCGGGGAATCCTCGTCCTTCACAGGAGATCATTGTCATTCCAGACACTCCAGAGAAAGCCCGAACTCGAGCCAGAGGTTATCATTATTCTCGATTCCCCGACTCCAAAGCCGAAACCCGTTCCAGACGCAGTTTCCGCTCCCAGCTTATTCAGAGAAACGGTTACTTTCGCTGAATAGTCGGCATGGCCGAATCACAAGATGGCGACGATAATATTTTACCCGAGAACCCGATAGCAATTTTCAAAAAGCAGATGACAGCAATTTCATCAAGCCTCGCATCGATTCACACTCGCTTGGATCAGATGCAAATACAAACCTCTTCTCAAAGTCACCCAACAGCTTCTCGGACAATACATGCATCTTCTTCCAACGCTTCAGTGGTCGACCAGGAAGAACCACTCAAACAAAAGCCTTCGGAACTCAAATTTTCTCACCCAAAGCATGGTTTCTCAGAGACAACTAGACACAAAGTACCTTCGTGCGAGCAAGAAAAGTCTCAGCATGAATATTCTTGGAAATGCTACAATTCTAAGCAACCAACTTCTTATTGGAATCATCAGCAACAAAAGCAGCAATATGAAGCTTCCAACAGATCATCAGCAATATCAAGATGGGCTTACTTAGTGGCACATATATCCGACCCTAGTCAAGTACTCGGTCGTGAACGCCGCGACGCTGGACAAGTTCCCCCTCGCGAGCCATGCCCTACATTTAAGTCTTTCTTATCTAATGGTGGTAAAGTTGAAGATTTACTGATCCTTTCCTTGTGCAAGAGGATCCTTCAGAGGTCTAAGAGGCAACAATTCCCTCGATCTCCCCCTTCTCAATTGGAAGCCTTAATACCCGCTGAGAAAGCTGAAGATTCAGAAGATTTCGATTCTTGTGTGACAATGAACAAGCATATAAACCCTTCTTTGGCCGTGATTCAGGAAGGAAAATTCGCCTCATCACCGCCCTTGCAGAATACAGTCTTTGTCTCTAAACAGATACCAGATGCTATGGTGAATGATAATTCTTCAAACTTGAAGACTCCAGTCCTTGCCTTCAGTGGTGCAAAGGATAAAGCGGATACAAACTCTTGCAACACGACTTCAGTCGCTGCAATTGAATCTTTGGACACAACTTGTTCTATTGATAAACCTTTACAGATGGAAATACCTCCAAAAACTACTCTGTCTCAGTCTTCAACATCCCTTCAAAAGGAGTTTACTGTTCCAGACAAACCAATGGAATACGTTACAGATTTCCAACTAGTGGTTATCACTCAAAAGAAAACTCAAGTCAGTTTACCAATAATTTCACTCGAAGCAGATACAGATTCAATCTTTTATTGGACAAAACTCGAAGTTATAAATGACTTTGACAAAGGCAATAATCAAGTTGCAGATGTGATACTCATACTTTTGACAAAGATGAGACAAGTTGCATATATGATTAGATTTCAGTTTGGCAAAATAGTCATGGTCAATAACATTGCCATGACATGGGACTTAACAGAAAGAGCTTTGGATGCAAAAGCACTACAACAATACATTTCCTTCTCCCAGAGTTTTCTTCAACTACCGTGGGTTTTATTTAAAGAGGGAGGGAATGTCACAATTGTGACTAATGTTGCAGTATTACTTCTCTTCCTAGTTGCAGATACGCGAAGTGCCATGCCAAGCAGGACCCCTGGGCTTGGATGGTCACACCCCTTCGCCCAAAGGACGTGTCACTTCGCCAAAAGCCACACTCCTTCGACGAGTGGTCACACCCCTTCACTCTACGGGTGCGACTCTTCGCCCAATGGTTGCAGCTCTTCGCCGAAAGGATGTGTCTTTACGTCTAAAGTCATGTCTCTTCACCAAGAGACGTGCCTTTTCATTTATGTCTCTTCGTCTCCTATATAAGGATCCCTTTTATCACACATTCAATCAATCAAACACAGAGTCTTCTAAGTCTTGTTCTAAGTTCAGTTTCAGTTTCTTAATCTTAATCATGAGTTTAAGTATTTAATTAAGGATTAGTACCTAGAATCCTTACAGATTGCTCAAGTCTTGAGAGCTCGCATTAAAAATGCATGACAAGGCAAATCTTTTTCAAAAAGAGGTAAGCACCATTAGATAATCTCTTTCCAACAAAGCCAACAAAAATTATGGGGCTGCAGAGTGATTCTACCCAAACCATCAATGTAACAGTTGAACCTCTCTGAGTTCATCATGACTTTGGAAGTTTGGCAAGAGCCCGGTATCTCCAAGGGGCAGACCATACAGAGTGACGGATGTTTTGTGGCTGTGCCCAGCCTATCTTAGGTAATTCTCTCATTTCTGGCCTGCTTCCACTATTGTTTTGCCGGCCTATGCTGTAGGCGATGTCATGTTGGTTCCCTCCTAATGGCCACATTTTTCAGAGTGACGGATGTTTTTGTGGCTGTGCCCAGCCTATCTTAGGTAGTTCTCTCATTTCTGGCCTGCTTCCACTATTGTTTTGCCGGCCTATGCTTGGACACACATTGGCACCCTTGAATGCATCTATCCTTGAGCAGCAATTCAGCAGATGGGCAGAGAGTGAGGGCATATGGACAACAGGACAGGCCGGTTTCAGGAGAGGCTTTTCCACTCTTTACCATATTCTGACACTCAGAGCCATCATTGAGGAGGGCATGGCACATGGGAGACAGGTTTATTGTAGCTTTCCGCAAAGCGTTTGACATGGTGCCTAGAGCCAGATTGATGCGCAGATTACATGAGATGGGAGTGCCTATTGAGTTGATTTGGGGGATCATGGCCTTATACACATCAGTGGTGGGACATGTACACACTCCAGAGGGGATACTTGATTTCGTTCACTCCACTATTGGAGTGAAACAAGGTTTCTGATTACATTGACAAAGAGGGTGACAGAGGTGCCCAACTGGCAGCGACATGGATAATATGCTGATGATATTGTGCTGATCTCTGACTCACCGGAGGGTATGCAGCGACATTTGGATGCATTACATAGCTTTGCGGAGGATAGTGGATTGTCTGTAAACATTGGTAAAACCAAGGTTATGGTGTTTAACACCATAGCGCAGTGGATCGGGAGATCAGCACCTACATTCACTTATGGTCAGGAGATTGTGGAATACACAGATGGCACACACTTATCTTGGGGTAGTCTTCACTGGGCCAAGGTTTTCTTTGAAGAGGGCAGCAGAGACTAGACTGACCAGAGAGTATGTGGCCTCGAGAGGATTGGAGAGGATATGTTCGCAGGTTCAATTCCAGGAACCCCGAACAAAGCTCTGGCTCTTTTGATACCTTGTAGCTTCAGCTATGCTCTATGAGGTTCAGGTTTGGGGACCCTCTGTGGGTCAGGATGGGTGGAGAGGTATAGAGAGGCCCTTGGTATCTATATCTCTCGACGTGTTAGAGCTAAGGCCTCCGTGTCACACGAGATCATTAGAGCGGAGTTAGCAACCCCCCCTATGGAGATGGAGGCGCTTACCAGACCAGTCTACTTTATGCACAACTTATGGGATACTACTAGAGATAGATATGCCAGATTTGCCCTTGAGCAATGAGTCCTCCAAACAGATAGCTTTACAGGGGGACACATCATGCTAGTATGCACAGATGTCATCATGTTCCAAATACATGGCTTCAGCATGGACAGCTTGCCTCCCTTCCAGTACACCCTTGATGCACCATCGCTGTCTCTATACACGAGGGGAGACTACTAGACTCAAATCGCCAAGACTAGACCTAGTTGGACACCAAGAGGACATGGATAGAGCCAACGTAGGAGTTTGGCACAAAGAAGGCTTCCTATAGAGAGCATCTTCTCCAACTCACACGGGATGGATTTGTGATTCGATCCAGCTAAATGGATACACATCTATCTCATGGGTCACAGTATGCCATTGGTCAGATACGGACTTCACACCAGCTTGAGATTGAGACTGGTAAATTCAGAGGGATAGCAGTAGCTAGCAAGATATGTCGTCTCTGCCATACAGAGCCACACACAGAGATGCATTATATATGTTAGTGCATAGTGTATTATGAGATACAGAGTAACAAATTTGGACACCCCAAGTCAAGAATTTACCACGACACAACAGAAATTCACGTCAAAATACTTCACAGGTCAAAAGAGAGTCGACACAGCCCGGCGTAGTTCCGTGCCAAGAGATACTGGCCCCAAAGACTAGCGCCCCTTTCGGTATTTCTTTTATATTAAGCTTTGAGCAAAGTACAATTGCCCCGCGGGTGCTCGCTCTCAGACTCTGCGTCCAAATGCTCTGTAGAGTGAGCCCCTAGGGTCACTTATAAAGAGTTACAAGGGATGTAAAAGCAGAGCCCCAAAAGCTTTCAAAATCAAAAACATCTTATCTAAAAGCTGCCAGCGCTAAAAGCGGAAAATCCGTACACTGTTGTCAATGCAAAAAGCAAGAAAATCCGTACGCCCTGCCACGTAAGCACTGTCAGCGCGTATCCCGGAAATCCGTACAGCCACTTCATCATTTGGGCTTCAGACTCCACTCCAAGGTCATGAGCTATCAGGACGAGAGATGTCCTGGACTATATCTACTTGAGTTACAGAGACACAGAAAGTTTACTGAGGAGATCTGGAGAGAGACAATCCTAGAGACACATTTCAGATTTCTTCACACCAGACACTAGACAGATAGAGAAGCAGCCACCACTGCAAAGCTTAGCTCATACTCACACCGGCGGCACTCTCATTGACGGTGCATTGGAGCTAGGGAGATCGGGATGCCCACGACTAAGGAGAGGAGCTTCACAGCATCGACGAAGACTACAGCAGAGGATTCGAGCCATACTATCTCGACATCCAAAGTACACATGAAATCACACATACCCCACACAGTTCCAGCTAGTAGCACTTCTAGATTCATTTTCATATCTCTTTTTCTGAACCCAGACATGGTATAGATTCACCAATTTGTAACGGATTGGTCTCATAGGTCATTTTGGCCTTTTGAAGAAGTTAATACATTAATTCATTTCATTTCTCTCTCTTTTCTTTTTCTTCTTTTTGGCGAGAAAAGGGCCTATATTCTGTGTACATACGAGACCTTGAGAGATGCTCAATTTTCTATCACCTAAAGGAAGTACAAAAGAGAAGTGACATTGTGTAGGCTATGTAAACATCAAGGTGGTATGTACGGTGATGAATGTAACATGAACCACTGTGGGGGTGCATAATGCCATGTAATGTGACCCTGATCTCGACAGAAAAGAACTGACAACCACGCCCATGTGTGAAGAAAGACACATCGACGCTGGTCCACTATCCTGAAGGAGCTGGTTGAAGAATCCCATTGACTGCAAAGAGTATGCAGCCGCTCTATCCAGATGGCTGTCAAAATGGTTGTCGTAGGGGAGGACTGTGAGCCCAGAATGTGGGCACATCGAGCCTTCCACATGGTCCGAAGCATGATGCTGCATATCGTGGTGAAAACTCTCTCACTGACACAAATCCAACGGGTGACCTGCATCTGAGATCATCTGAGAGTACTCTGTCTATAACCCGCGGGAGTAAGCAAGAAGACCGGATTTTGTCAGCAAGCCTTGAAAAAAGGTGTGTGACCGCGGAAATTGCAAAATCCATGCAACTGCCCCCCACATCACGAACCCATCATGGATGCTCACTCTAATCAACAAATAAATTGCCATCCACACTGGCTTTGCATAAGGACAAAACCAGAAACACTGCCTCAAAGACTCGGGCTCCGAAGTACATCTCTGACAAGTCGGATCATGCCTTGTGACTGCCGACCAAGTACCAACCAGCAATCCTGCATCTGTTATCATCCATAAGAAAAAAAAATATCCAGCAGTTGATCCGGAGGGTTCAGATACATGACCAAGACTGTCTTTGGAAAGCAGGGAAGGTATGCTAATCCTACCATACCTCTAACTGGGGTAGAAGGTGAGGAGCCTGCTGAGTATGCAAAAGAAGCCTCCTCCCAAGGGAGATAGAGGACTCATAAAAGGATAGAGGGGCTCCCTCGTCGCTCAACAAAGGCCACTTCCACTCACGAGGATCCCACTCCAACTAAACAGCGACTTTCCCTACCAAATCTACAGTCTCCAAAGTGGTGCCTCCTCAGTAGTGAAAATAGGGTCAACACATGACCACTTCTGGAAAGAGTCTACCACTCTAACAGGCTGCCAATGGGCAATCAACTGCTGATCATGCCAACTTGACCTTGATACATGAAGGCGGGTGGTGCATCAAAGCAAGACGTAATTCCTTCCAAATTCGTAGCAAGCAGCACACAAATGATGACAAATGGGACGTATCCAAGGGTGCATCTATGAAGGTGAATGTGATGGCCAGGTGCCAACAAACACCAGTAGTATCTAGAGATCCAAAACGAGGAGAGGTATGTGACAAAGCATGGTGCAGAAATTGTTTGCAAGACTTTACCCCTAGAAACAATCCACGTACTATGAGCTTCACAGAGCAATGCCGTGATCTGCATCTCTGAATCAACAATCCCTAGTCCTCCCTATCTAGGCAAAATTATTGTGTCCCAATGTACTCGAGGTCGAGTGTGAGTAGAGGCACTAGACCACCCCACAAAAAGTTGCATACAAGACGTCTCAAACGTGCAATGATGCCTGAGTGAAGAGTCATGCACGATATGGTGAACCAAGCCATCGCAAGAAGAACTTGATCCACCACAAAAACTCTGCCAGCAAGAGATAATGCAAGGATTACCAATGGCAAAATTTCTTCCAGATAGAGTGTGGTATGAATGCAAACTACTACTCAACTGACACATCAGTGCTGACATGGAAACCGAAGTCAGAGATACCCGGAACGCGGAACGGGAACGGCGACGGCCCTCCCTGCGGAACGGGGGAACGGGAATGGGCCCGGAACGGGAACGGCGCGGAACGGCAGGCTAAAAAAACACCCAAACATTATTTTTTTTAGCGTTATGTGTTTGAATACAAGTAGTATTAGAGTCCTTTGACTCTAATACCCACAACAAACACGATTCGAAGACCATTTAACCTTATTATGACTTGATTGGGATGTGAGGCGCCCAGAGTACATAGCCAGATGAACAACAATGAGCAAACACAATGCCCATAGTACATACACAATGCTCTCAAATAATTGCAAGAGTAGTAGTCAGAGATAACACTTTGGAATTATTTATGGCTAACATAGTAACAAGCCTCAAGGGCCGCCAGCGGCCAAGGTGCTACAAAAAAACCAAAGGGGAGCAAAGTTCAAACCAGACTTCAGTGACCACAATACCAAAAGACTGAAGGTGACAAATACCATAAAGATGCTAGTAGCTACAAATGGCAAAGAGGGCAAGGCTCAAGCAGCCATACAAAAAGGTGGATAAATGGCAAAGACTCAAGACTCAAGAGCCACTAGCCTGAGAGGCCTCCCAATCCGTAGTAGCCGGCTGTAAATCATGCACATCCTCCCATTCCTCATCATCGAGGTCTAGGTCCGGCTCGATCTCAGCCACAGATGAAGTACCTGGTGTTGGTGGATGTGCATCTCCACCCGCCTGAGAAGCCTCTTGCTCCATCTCCCACTGTGTAAAAGGATCTGTCTGTTTGTCTGTACTCTTGCAAAGCATTTTCAAATTTGCGCTGACGAAGACAAGATCATTAGCCTTCTCCACTCCAAGCCGATTCCTCTTCTTGGAAGCAATGTGGCTAAAGGTACTCCACAATTGCTCCAAGCATGAGGTACTAACTGACTGGCTGAGAATACGGATCGCCAATCTCTGAAGCTCAGGGCCATCATAGCCATAGTCCTCCCACCAAAGCACTGAACCTATTTTCCTGCGATCAATCTGAGCATCTGGACTGCCAAATGACCCTCGCATCTCTCTGTACTGTCTGAGCTGATCTCTGACAATGCGTCGCCCATCTCTGTCTAGAACCATCTTGTTTAAGATCTCTGTAAATTGGTTCATGACTTCCCTATCTGTCTCTTGCCCTGCACCTTGGAACTCTGGATCCACCATGTACGCTGCCCCGTGTAAAGGAGAGGCATATGAATTCCACCTCGAGCTGCAAAGCGCATGGATCTCCTCATATCGCTCTGCGTTCGGCTCAAGCTGTGCAAGCTGCTCAATCATGCGGTCCATTGCCTCATAAATCTTGCCAATGCAAGGATCCATGCCATCCAGAGCTCGAAGCAAATGAACCACCGGTTTTACCTGTGCATCTAGACTCTTGAGCTCCTTCCAGAACTCAAGATCCTCTGCCTTATCCTTGCACAAAATCCCTGCAACTGTCTTTGCATAGGGGGAGGTGGTGAACTCATCACTGATGAAGACCTGTCGGACCGCATTTTGACATTCAAACAGCCTGCGTACAAGAAGAAAGTTGAATGCGAAGCGGGTATCTGAATACTTTAGAAGCACTTTGCCGCCCGACCTCTTGAGGTACTCACTCCGAACCAAGTTGTGATTGTTGATGAAAGTAACCATCTTCACTGCATCAGCAATGACTGGAGCAATCCAGTCTAGCTTGCCGATGTCTTTCAGAAGGTTGTTCAAGCAGTGTGCCATGCAAAAGCACACTGTCACATGCGGATAGTGGCCCTCTATGATAGCTGCTGCTGCCCTGTTTGATGCCTCCCCATCTGTGACAAAGGCCACCACGTGTTGCTCACCGATGGTTTCTATGGCCGCTGTCCACTCTGCAGAGAGGACATCGGCGGACTTGCCACTCTCAGTGGCATCATGAGAGTGCACAAAGTACATCTCTCCACTGGAGTATGCGACGAGACCATGGATAGATCTCTTCCTTGTATCGCTCCACCCGTCAGCAATGAGGGAAACGCCATGTTTTGCCCACAGACGCTGAATGTTGAGGGTTGCTTGCTCCACGATAGCCTTCTCTCGATCGAGCAAGGTGGTTCGGAGAGCCTCTGAAGATGGCGGCACATAGCCGGTGCCATACTCTCCTATCTGTTGCACCATGACTTTCCAATACTCCGACCTATTTCGATCAAACATAGAAGAGGTTAGTATCAAAAAAGTGGAAACGACGATAACGGAAGAAATGAGAGAGAAGATTGATGAATCATAAAACAATGTACATACCTCGCTGCGACAAATGGGATATGGTCGTGATAGAAGAATCGGGCCACGGCCGCATCCACCTCTTCTTTCTTCTTTGGGTCCCAAGAGGTGGTAAGGGTCTTTTGGCGACGAATTGGACCTTTTGAAGATGCACCAACACCTACACCGGGTAGAGAGGAAGAAGGGAAAATGAGGGTCTTTGGATAAATAGCTTTGCGTGCCGGCTTGGCTTTATGGTTGAATTGCCGATCCTTTTCCTCGAGCTCCTTCCTCTTCTCGATGGTTACGTTGGCACAAAATTTCACCTCATGTCCCGGCACTCGAAGAAAGTGTGCCCTCACTTTGTCATGCCCCCCTTTCCGCGTGTAAGAGCATAGCTTGCATCCCCATGCACGAGAACCTCCCGCCGCCGACAAGGTGCCCTCCGAGGTCACTTCATCCCACCACGACCATTCCTTCGCCTTTTGAGTGTTGCCCGCATGAACGGAGGGGGTTGAACGAGAAGAAGAGGCCATGGATGATGGATTATCCGTGAAAGAGAGAGCTTGATCTTGAACTTAGAGAGAGAGAGAGAGAGAGAGAGAGGGATTGAGAGAGAGAGGCTTGCCGCTTGATTCCGTGAGAGCTTGAGCCTTGAGCCTTGAAAGTTGAGGGTTAGAACTTAGAAGTTAGCCCAAGAGAGAGAGAGGTTGAGAGCTTGAGCCTTGAGGCATGCCGCGGCGCCACACTATGGCTTGAGAGTTGAGAGCAAGCTAGGGAGAATGAGCTTGGCTTGAGAGTTGAGAGCGAGGCTCAAGCAAGGGAGAATGGGCCTTGAGGCTTGATGAGTGTGTGAAGAATGGGGGAGGAGGGGGGCATTATATACTTTTTTGACTGCTGAAAATGGCCGTTGGCTGCCTAACAGTCATTTTTTTCAATTTCAAAAACTGCCGTTTATGGCCGTTGGGGCCGTTCCGGCCGTCCCGTTCCGGTGACAGTTTCCAGCCGGAACGCCGTTCCGTTCCGACGCGTTCCAGAAAATCCCAGCCGGCCGGAACGCCATTCCGGCGTTCCAAGGCCCGAAATGTCCGTTCCCTGGTAACTATGACCGAAGTATCTGCAAGTCTTCCCTCTAGGTAGCCAAGTAAAATTATCCTACCCACCCCAATCCTCATCCATTCCAACAAGAAAACCAAAAGATGTGTGCCAATTTATGAGAGCACCATTGGCCAAGCAAAGGGTAGCAAGAGCATCCCGTAGACTGTCCAAGGTGGGTGTGTCATATCGTACAAAGAGCATAGTGTCATCTACCAACTCTTGATCCAACAAATCTAGAGAGTCGGCCAAAGGCATAGTAAGACCTCTCAAATGTGGTGTCCTACAGCATAGAAGAGAGACATGGACTCAGCAAAAAAACAGAAAGAAGTAGGCTCCCAGGAGACATCCTTGTCGGATCGAACAAGACAGAGAAAAGAGCCATCCAATGTGGCCTCTAATCGTGACAATGCTAGAAGCAATACATTATAATGCAGATACACCTCTGATCCACTACAAGGGGAAACACATCATCTGAATAGTGCCCTCGGAGAAACCCGAATCTACTCTCTCATAAGCCTTTCCATAATCAAGAAGCATGAACACTATAGGCTGATCTATATGATGAGCCCATTCAATTGCCTCATAGAAAGTAAAGATGTTATCCAAAATACAACGGTCCTGCACAAAACCTATCTGTGAAGCGTGGATGAGATCGAGCATAAAGGGTTTTAAGCCCATATTGATCATGCGAGCAAAGATCTTATACATAGAGGACATGAGAGTGATTGGTCTCCACTATCGCATTGACGATGTATCTCCACCTTTCGGTATAAGGGAAAAAAGTCCCAAACACATAGAGGCAGGCATCTCTCCTATGTCAAACATGTGTTGTAAGTCGGAAAGTATAGCGGGGCTGAGAGCATTCCAGAAATGCGAAAAGAACTGTCTAGTCAACCCATCCTCTCCAAGACAAGATGCACTATTGTGGCCAAGCACCGCGTCATGCATCTCCTGCATAGAGAAGGGGGCTAGTAACTTATGGCACATAACCTTTGTAACCACAGACTATACATGAGACCAAACCTCTTCTCTGGCGCGCAAAATATCATCAATAATTTGATCAGCAATAAACTAATGCTCAAAATAATATGAAGCTATGTCAAGGACCTCATTAGGATCCGTATGTAACATGTCTGCAGAATCACATAAGGCTCTAATAGAAGTCCCCTTGGGACGTTCCCGGAAAGTGTGCAAAGAAATCCTTATTCATCCTATCCGCTTTGGATATCCATGTCAAGACTGAAGCATAATAGGCAAATTTGGATTTCTCAGTCTGAATGTGTTTTAAGTGTCTCTCTGATGTCAACCTCACGCTCTCCCAGGAACTCATCTCTTGAAAACTCCTGGAGTTGCCAGCGTATGCAACTCCAACAGTTTTGTAACTCTCTCTCTCTGCGAAACGCCTCGTTGCTGCTCTGCAGTTGTCTGCCTACAAGCCTCAAAAGATGTTGTGATGCCTAATGGGACGCGGGACCGTAGATCCACACATCTTGAATCAACTAAGCCAATGAAGCATCATTTAACACCAAGTTGGGCATGCGCGATCCTCGCCTAGGCATAGAAGAAGTCTCAAATCTCAAATGCAAAGAAACTCGGGCATGATCAAAGAGCACAATGCCACGGCAAATCGTAACTACCTCACCATGAGATGCTGCCCAAGGGCCCACATAAAATCTCTCTAGTCGCTCCAGCAGACGATCGGCCTGCCCTTTAAAACCCCACAAAAACTGCAATGACTGTGGACTAAGAGCCACACATAAAGTATGCCAAGCATCTATACCATTAGCCACAAAAACAAATCTGTCCCAAGCATCTCTCACACGGTGCTACATATGGTAAAGATGGGGCCTCAATGGCTCGCCAGTCCTCAGTGGTCTCTACATTGTTGAGATCACCATCAACAAGCCATGAATCCACAAAAGGCAATACATTTACAATTTACTACAAAAACTCGGCTCTCTCCTGAGTTGAAGTGGGGGCATAGATGCACATCACACTATCCAAGGTAGCATCAATCTCTAAAGTAATCCACATCAATCTACCATGTACTAAACTACCATGGTCAGGTACACAATGGCGCCGATTGGGTCCCACAAAAATGCATACAGCATTGCTAGAATACCGTTGTCCAACCGCAGTATCCCAAAATGAGAGTCCCAAGGTAACAACTTGCCACATCTATGATAATTGTATATACATAAGTTGTGCTCCTGCACAAGGAGTATATCCACATCTCGGTCTACATGAGAGCACAAATCTCTACGAAGCAAATTCTGTCTAGGACCACTGATGCTAGTGTGATGCAAGCCATTGACATTCCAAATCCATGTGTCAACCAATGATGAATCTAGAACCTCAAAGGCATACATCAACTGTGTCAACGGCTACAAGACTAAGAATCAATGTCAAGCTCTCTTGATCCCTGGCCGAAGCCGTGGGACAAGAGCTAATGGAAGCGCGTCTTCATCATGTCGCAGTGGTCATAGAAGCCATCCTAGGGCAAAGGAGCGAGCGGCTGTAAGAACCAAAGTAGTCAAAAGAGCATCCCAGTGAGGAGACTACTACCAACTCCGACCATACTCGCATGGTGCGAGGGATCGGAGTAGTATGGTCCATAGACATAACCAGTGGTATACAATAGCAATCCTTCATGTCAGCCATTTTATAGCTCCCATGCTCAATCTATTTGTAGCAATGCATGATGGAATGCAACGTACCCAAGTTTGGATCGCCTGCAAGGTGTAGCGAAGAGAAAAATCCATCATTGAAACTTCTATCCATGTCTACATGCCAGTAAAAGGTAGGGAGAAGGAGAGCATGGGACTATGCCCACTACCTAGAAGAGGTCGTGCCTTCTGTGCACGCCATAAAATGTACAGCCGAATCAATAACGGACCAGCGATATCACCGTTCCACTCAGTTCTAAAACACTACCAAGCTAGTGGCGCAGAAGCTATGATGGATCAAGGAACATGAGGGGGTGGTAGGGTGATGGAGTTGTAGTGTCAGTGGGTGGGGGCGGAATGGAGAAAGCGGATGGTGAAGATGGCACAGGTGGAGAGTCAATCTCCATAGCCAAATGTGAGGAAGTCTTAGGTGGATGCCACAAAGTAGAGGGTATGTCCGGTAGTGGCTAAACTCGCTGAGTAACTGGAACCTGTGAGACTGTGGAGGACACAGGCTATCGAGGTGGTGGTTATACGCTTGGACACTCCAGCAAGAAATCAATAGCAACACACGAACAAAAACTGCAAAATCACAGTGTAACAGACTTGGACACCCCAAGTCGGAAATCAGGCACGACACACGAGAGAATCACTTAAAACACTTCACAAACTTTATCACAATTAAATAGAGTCAACACGCGACAGCATAGTTCCATGCCGAGAGGTATTGGCCCCAAAGTCTGGCGCCCCTTTCGGTTTTTATTTTTATATTAATGCTTGAGCAAAGTACGAAGTCCGAGGGTCCTCTCTACTCAGTTGCTCGTCAGCAAGTCTGAGTGCAGGGGGCCCTCTTCTTACATATCTAAAGGCCCATGGCCTCTCAGTGCTCACAAAAGCATTACATGAAAAGCTTCAAACTCAAAAGCTTCTTGCCCCAAAAGCTGCCAGCAAAAAACACAAAAATCCGTATGTTGTGCCACCTCAACACCTGTCAGCGCATTTCGTGGAACGGTCGTACAGCTGCCACATCAGCACCTCTTGCGCGATTTTATCTTCCTCGCTTTATTTTTAATAACCTTGTGTCCCTTGGGCCCTATCGGAAAGAGACCATAAGTTGGGACAACTTATAGAGTCATTTTTCAATTGCTAGGGTCTTGCCACGTCATCACTTTGTGACATATCCCCTCTTGAAAGAATTGTAATCGCCCTCGATTACACCTACAAAATCAGACATAAGCCACAAACTAGTTCAGTAAACATTGATTCTAAGTACCGATGCACTAGGCAACACAAATTCAGCACTTGCACAAAGACGACAATCACTGAACATTCACATCACATTTAAATCATATCACTAAAAATCCATCCAAATTTAGGACCATGAGTCCTAGCAACGTGTTTAACAATCGCATCTAGATCCACACCGGACCTCACTGATGTCGGACTAACTAATTCTTATTGCGATCATGTCCATAGAATCTCAAGACCGAAATGCTGCAGTCATTTCGTCTTTCAAACCTGCACTCGAACACAATCACATGAGTGAGCACAAAAATCAGATTGATTTTCGAGAATTCCCATTTCCAAGTTCTTCATTCATAAATCATACAGTAGAATACTATCAGCACATCAGTATCCCTAAAATCCAAGGAAATCAATCACTTTATTCCATCTGGGTAACCTGTGACAAAAGAGCGGAGTAACTCCCCTCTTGTGCAGTCCCCTTTGCACCAGATTCAACCCTGCTGATCTCCGCGAACTCTTGGAATAGCCGAAGCTAGACCAAAAGCGTCAAGGTAAAGTTCCAAATCTAAGGAGTATCTGTTAGGGCCTCCTCCTCCATCCACTTCGCATTCAATGCCGGATAGTTCTTGACTAAGAACTGCCGTTTGCAAGGTCGGGTGCCGATGATCTTGCAGATGACGGAAGTCGCTTGGAGGTGATCCACCTCTACGGCTAGGCTCGCTTGTTCCGTTGGCGAGAGAGCAAGTCGAACGGTGAGCTCTGTAGGCTTGGGCGAGCGGGCTTCTAGAGAGTCCCTCTAAGGTGGAGCATGAGCCTCATTTGTGTCTACTGCTGTGAGTGGGGCGAATGACAAGAACCAGACGACTTCCGAGAAGCTTCGACTGTGAAGGACAGGCCCTCAGGGTCGAGACGCAAGGAGGAACCGAAGGCAAGGGAGGAAGGGAGGAAAGGGGGGGGGGGGGGGCGGTGGCGCACGAGGGCAGTTGAGCAAGCCGTGGAGGCAGGCTGCATGCGAGAGCCGGCAGCACCAACACGAAGAACAGCGGGAGCGCGAGGGCAAAGGGAGGGTTATCAGCGATGGCGGGGGGGGGGGGGGGGGGGGCAACGTACAACAGTAGCAAGTCCGTCCAACACTGTTTGCTAGGTTTTGATCTTTATAAGGATTGCTTAGATTTCTCTCCAAAAGTGAGCCTTGGTTTGTTTTGGGCAAAGACACAAAGTATGGATACTTGAAATTCCACTATGGCTGATAGCATGGATGACACCAGAGAAGAGGGTTCCTCTACACAAGACAGACAGGCCATACCTACTGTGTGGTTTGCGAAACTTCACCGCCACCACTGTCTGTACCTTTTATTGATGTGAATGCGCCACAAGCTCAAGGGATAATGACTGCATAACTAGATGAGCACGTGTTCACGACACAGTTGGTATGGGTACTTGGAATTCCACTTTGGCTGACAGTTTGGAAGACACCAAAGAAGAGGGTTCCTCTTCACGAAAAAGACAGGTCATTCCTACCGTGTATAAGATTGGTGAAAGTTCATGGCCACCACTGTCTGCACCTTTTATTGATGTAAATGTGCCACAAGTTAAGGGATAATGACTGCACAACTAGATGAGCACGTGTTTAGGATACACTTGGTAGTTGCTGTGAATGTGTCACCCCGTTGATGCGGAATCCTTGGTTTATGGAGTTTCTGCAAGTTCCACCCGTGTCACAACAGGCAAGACAACATTCTCATCCAGTTGAGCCTGTTGGTGCGACCCAGCAAGTCAAGGAGCATTCGCATGTTGCGGAGTCACTTGAGGCTCCAAGGCAAACCTTTTCTGTCCATGAACAAGTGGCTAGATGCCAATTCCTCAAGCTATATCAGTTCAGTCAGCCACCTTTGAGCGTCCAAATGTTGGTCTAAATGGATACGAAACCCAAGCTATGCATCAAGTGCTTCCACCACCTACAGTACATCCGGGGTATTTTGGAGGTGGATCTGTGTTTCAAAGCATGGCTGGCTATGCACCTAGAAATCAACAGTATATGCCAAGAACAATGTCTGAGGGTATACAAGGCATGATGCCAAACCCCATGTATGGTAATATCAGCTTATAGCCACGGTTTCACAATACTCACGACCAGTTTGGGATGCCATAGGGCAATTTTGGTATGGCTGGTTTTTCCAATCAACAAGCAAGCATGGCATCAAGAACCCAAAAACTTCCCTATGACAACTTGACACTGCTTGACAAGCCAAAACCGTACAAAGTGTCACAAACGGGAGCGCATACGAATAATCAACAAGCTGAAAATAAATTAACTTTCAACCAAAAGAGACGAGGGAGAAGATCAACACAGTATTGGGGACCAGAAGATGGGCAAGTCCCCCCCCTTACAGAGAATCTTTATCTTTCTTACAAGCACAAGAACCGAAGTCACCCCTTCGTTCTAAATCTCAAACTCGATGGTCGATTCCTTCGCGTGCGAGAAATTCCGAGGGGCGCACTCTCAATTCCGTGTGTGCAGACAGAATTGAGAGACTCCGCAGACCATTCCTGATTTCGTTTTCGGAATCCCTGAGTGCAAGCTGAGGTCTCCTTGCTCCTCCTCCATGTGAGGGAGTACCTGTAAAAGTACAAACAAGAAACAACTCCTCATAGAGCGTATTCACAATCGGTACATGTTGCTCTAAGTGCAAAAATGCGACCTTCGCAAGTCAACTTCACGCAATCACTTGCAAATTTCCAACGGCAAAGCCTCCAAGAGCTAGCGCTGGCAAAATTTGAGGGAGAGAAAGCGCTGACTGAATTTATAAACTCCCGAGCCGGCAGGAATAGGGGGCGAAGGTCTTGCAACAATAGCAAGGGTGGGTAGCACTACAATAGAGAGAGAGAGAGAGAGAGAGAGAGAGAGAGAGAGAGAGAGCTTGCAAATTTGCAGCCGTAAAAATACAGTGGCTGTTTCTTCTTTTTCTTTTATATAAGCCTTGCTTTAATTTTAAGTGGGCAAACGGTCACTTTTTTTAAAGGGTGTGACCTTGGTTAAAACTCAAAAAAAACTCAGTGAGCTGAAAATAGATGCTACACAACACTTTCCAAGGATGCAGTTCTCAGGCACAGATGCAATGCAAACAAAGATTCCTCGTGGGAAAGCATCTCCTTTTCCGGAAATAACTTAAAAATATTCCTCTTTTTAGAAAAAGCTTCTCAAAACCCATCTTTATTCTTGTGCCTGCTTCTTTACGCGTATTCCTTTTTCAAATTCGGATTTCCTACCATACCAATGGAATATTCCCTTTTCGATGCTCTTGCCACCCATCACACGATGCTCTTGCCACCCATAATGTAACCCATCAGGAATATCCACTTTCCGGTCTCTACCACCGAACTAACGGTACAACTCCTTCACGATGCTTAATGTCACCCATCATATGATACATCAGAGTTGTGCGTTCCTGTTGGCTTTTATCAATTCCAATAGATCTACAATTCCTAACTTTACAATTCAAGTGTACACATTTAAATATCCAAATTTCAATAAATAGAAATTACTCAAGAAAATAAGAAAATAGTCCATTTAGCAGCATCCCTCTGGCTTTTAAACAGTTGTCTTCAACTGTTTAGCACTACAGTTGTCTTTAATTGTGGTGCTTGTACATATCCTTCCAAAATCTCGGGATAAGATGCTAATTCCTGCTCAATCATCCACTGAGCGTCCAGAGTAGAATAGTTCTTGAACTTTACCAGATACTTATGTGTAATCTTTCCGAACTTTAGTGGCCGCTCCTGATAATGAATGATATGCTCCGGTTGGAGTATTTCTTCTGTTTTCTCAACCTCGAGAGGTTCCTCAGCAATAGGCTGACTTGGTTGCGATGAAGTCTTATATCTCAGAAGACTCAATGGGAAAAGTACTTACCTTTGGTGAAATTTGCCTACAATAACACGATACACTCTTCGACGGGGAAGGCGCCATTTGAGATTGTTGAAGGTGCTGCGAAGGTTCCACCCTTCCTAAGCACGAAAGATAAGATCTTTGAAGCGGATGAATATACGCGAGATTTGGATACGGCTTTTGCCAAGGTTCGCGAGACTTTGCAGAAGTCTCAAGAACGACAGAAAAAGGCAGCGGATCGCCATCGTCGCGACACGAAATTGAAGGAGGATGATTGGGTGCTCTTACGTTTTGAGAAGGCACGCCTACGACAGAAAAAGGAAAAGGAGAGGCTTTTTCCAAAGCTTAGTATGCGATACTACGGACCTTTCCAGATCACTGAAAAGATAAATGATGTCTCCTTCCGATTGAAACTGCCAGATAATTGGAGGATTCACAATGCATTTCACATGAGTCTCTTGAAACCTTTTAAAGGGGATGTGCCCGATGATGGGGAGCCTGATGAGCAACCCGAAGTGGAAGAAAACAAGGAGATCCTTGTTCCTGAACAGATTTTGGCACATAAGGATACGAAGACTAAAGGTAAAGTCCGAAGGCGGTTCTTGGTTAAGTTCAAGAACTATGCTGCATTGGATGCAAAGTGGATGGAGGAGGAGGACCTAGCAGATACTCCTCAAATTGTGAAACTTTACCTCGATGCTTTTGGTTTAGCATAGTCTACTCCAAATGGAACCCAGAATTCAGCTAAGAGGGGAGTCGCTCCGCTCCTTTGTCAACAGATGCCTTGATTTAGATACTAGAGTCACTGATGTCTCTTTGAGCTTCAAGGATACTGAAAGCTGACAGTATTCTGCTGTATGACTTTATGAAATGGAATTCTGATTATGATACTGATTTGTTCTTGACTTCTCTTAAGTGCAGGAACTGATAGACGAAATGACTGCAACATTTTGGTCTGATTGATCTCGAATAGACATGGTTGCAATAGGGGTTAGTCAGTGAGGTCCTGATTGGACCTAGATGTGATTGCTAGCTACATTGCCAATAAATCATGCTCTAAGATCCGAATGAATGTTGAATGTCATGTGATGTCCTGTGATGTCGTGTGATGTGACTGTCAATTTGGTACATGTCCTAGATGTGTGTTCCTAGTACGTAGGTACTAACAGTCTGTGTCTGCTAAGACGGTTTATGGCTTTTGTCGGTTTTGCAAGCGTAATCGCGGTCGATTCCATAAAGTGATGATGTGGCTACTGACAGCAAAAACCCTAATTTCTACCAGAAACCCTAATTTTACAAAAACCCTAATTTCAAGAAACCCTAACCTAACTGCTGGCTGAAAACCCTAATTGGCTGGAAACCCTAAATTCTGGCGGGAAATGCCACATAGCAGCAGGTACAGATTTCCGGAGATTGCGGGCACATGATGACGTGGCACTATACGGTCATTTCCGCTTTTTGCGGGGTGAAATACGGCAGCCATGATAGCTTTTTCTCCTCAATTTGAGCTAGAGAGATAGAGAGAGTTCCATTGCTTTATTTTTTTTAAAAGCCCTACAGAGGGTTTTTGAGAGAGAGAAGTTTTTTAGCTTTTGATTTAGAAGCTTTTGGGGCTCTGCTTTCGGGCATCTCTTGTAACTTTAAATAAGTGGTTTGGGCATTCACTTCTCAGAGAATCTAGACGCAGAGTCTGAGAGTGAATCCCGACCTTGTTAGGTGCAGCGGAATGAATGTTTGACCTTTGCTCAAGATGAGTGCTCCGAACTATGCTCAAGGTTCCTTTTGTTCTTATGGAAGGGAGAGCCTTCCGTTCTTAATGAGAGAATGCTATGATCACAAACAAAGTGAATGGACATTGTGCGTGCAAGTGTATGAGACTGAGAGATAGAGAGAGAAGAGAAATACGACACCAGAGACGTTGTAAAACCCTCCTCCGAAGGCCCCACTCTCGTCGGCGAGAGTGGTCTACTTATGATTGCACAATCTGGTACAAATGGTATGCATGAGACTGATGCAAGTCTAGGCTATGTCGGTGATGATGACGGGACGACGAGACCGACCTAAGGGCTGAAATCTACAAGCTGTCCAAAAACGCTATGGGCTGAAATCTGCGGCTAGTCCAAAAACGCTGATTTGAGGGCTGTTTTCTGTGGGTCTTTGCCGCTGAAAATCTGCAGGTTTAGGGCTGAAAACAGAGGTTCTTAAGGGCTGAAAACTGAGGTTCTTACCGAGCTGAATCTGCTACACTTTAGGTTGAATCTTGTTGGTCTTTATCTGCTGAAAATCGCCGGTTGAAGGGCTGTAAAGGCTGGAATCTGCAAACGCTGGGGAAAACCAAAAACGCTAGGCTGCTGGCTTTCAAAAACGCTAGCTTGTCTGCTTCTTCAAAAACGCTAGGAGTTGTGGGATGCTGCGGGGAGATCTGATGCAAAAACGTTATCTGCTGTTGTCTTCTGGCGATGGTGTGATGGTGCAAAAACGCCAGGCTATAGCTGATGAAGAAACGCTAGGATGGGGGGGATCTGCTGCTTGGAGGGAATCCACCAAGGCTAGGTCTTGCTGGGAAGTTGCCTGCTGGTTTGGCTCATGTTGCCTATTCTACCAAATAGTGATAGCTCTAGTTTGCTTATATACAAACTTAGCAAAATTGCCCTAACTACTTTTGTTGGAAAGTCACTTAAATTAATAAGTGAAAAATGCCAAAAATAGGTAAAATAGGCTAAATGCATTGGAAAATTCCCTTGATGGATTCTGATGAGAATACTGATGATCATGCTGTGTGCAACCAGAGGATATGCATCTACACTAAGTGACCGGGCATGCACCGTCTACAAATAGACTCACAAAAGTGCCAAATGACTTCTAATCTAGACTGACTAGACTGACTGAACCCTTGTCGTGTTGTAGCTTGTCCACGGACACATAGGGTTGGATGTGTCACGTGACATCCCTTCCTTTTCAAAGTGAGGTACTGGTACCGAGCTGTATGGCATCGAGGGAGATCACCAATAGCATCCGGAATCTTGGAAGGTACTCTTCACCGGCTCACTTTGATGTGTGGGTCGTGCGGTACTTGAACTTCATAAAGGTCTGCAACGCTTGCTTCTTTAAGCCGCGCCGAAAGTGACACAAAGTCTCCTGTGGCTTTCGTCGAGTGTCATGCTTCTTTCTTCTTCAAGAATCTCCATGGCTGGAAATTCCTGAACCCATTTCCAACACAAAACCATGAACATACCTATTCCATGTAAAGTGAGTGGAAAAAATCTTGTCTTCTCTAAAGACTGTGTATGCAATGTAGATGAACATAGAGACGGAGTGACAAACTGTTCATCAAACACATGCAAACAATGAGATCAAATCTTTCTCTTTTGATCTAGAGCAATCAGCGGTGGCAATTCACAACGGAAATGCCCATGCTTCGTGCTCATACTTTCATGTGCTCGTTCTACGAATGTGTCATGCCAAGGAAGAGATAGGGAATGTGACTTCTGTGAATGTAAACTTTTCAGGTTTTCATGAAAAATCCGCATACAATCGTGCTCATTCATGAGTGAAACGTGCTTAACGAACAATATGCCATGCCTAGTACAAGGAATCACATAAAGACGCCGACTAAAATACAGGAAACGATCACGAATGAAACACTCGAACAATGGGTGCGTATCAATCATGCGAACACATAATACTTCATGTAAGGGTTCTTTGGACCTAGGCTCGAGAGCCAAGATCGGTTCTTCCTGAATGATCGAATCGTCTTGTGGGGGTTCTGTGGACCTCGACTCGAAAGCCAAGATCGGTTCTTTGTGATTGATCGAATCTACAACGAGGTTAGCTGCGCTAGAAAAGCATCAACTAACACATCTTCCTTGTGAACAATCACATCATCTTCATGCAACTCATCATGCTTGTGAGAAATCACCTCTTGATCATGCCAATCATCATGTTTGTCAGAAATCACATCTTGATCATGCAAATCATCATACTCGTGAGAAATCACATCTTGATCATGCAAATCATCATGCTTGTCTTGATCATCCCGATCATCATGCTGATCATTGTCAATCAAATCCTCATCATGCAAATCATTGTCATTCAAATCATCAGGCAAATCATTGTCAATCAAATCATCATCATGCTTCACACAATCATGCAAATCCTGTGTATCATGCTTTGGAGAAGAAGAGACTGAGAGAGTCTCCTTTTCCCGAATCTCTTGCATCAGTGCCTGCACTTGAGAAAAAAGTCGCAAGAACTCTTGCATGCGCCGCTCGCTCTGTTCTTGTCTTGCCTTTCTTTCTGCTTCTCTTTCTGCTTTGTCTTCTGCGTGTCTGCGTTTCATTTCTGCCATTCTTTCTGCATTTCTTGCTTCGCGTTCTAAATTCTGTTCCGGAAACATCAGCTCCAACTCCTCCATAGGAGTTAGTGCAATCGTTGTCGTAGATGGGAAAGGGTTAGAAAAACCTCCTGGTGGGGAAAATTCTTCTTCGCCTCTCTCATGCTCATCACCTCCAAGCGAAGTATCCATTCCGCTTCGAGTGATGACCATTCTAAAGTCATGGGTTCTTGTGGGTCTTGAGTTCTTGAGGTTCGTGCGGTTTTCTTTCGCTTGCAAACCGTGTTTGAGAAGGATCTTCTCTTCACCCGAGTTCTACTCCTTTCTGCGGGCACACCCCTTGGCGGCCTTGCGCTCACACCAAGGTTCCTTTTTCCCACCTCACGTCGATTGGCCAGCAGCTAAGTGCACGGTCCGCTCTCAATGAGTAAAAAGAGACACAAGGGGAGGCTGGACAAGCCCTTCTTTCTTGGGATTCCTATCACTCTTCAAAAACACCATTAGGAATCAACACGCCCTAGTGAACTTGGGTTCGTGCGGCCTCAACAAGAAAAAAAAATTTATGAGGTTCTTGTGGTTCTTTCCTTGAGTTATACAGAACACTGCCAAAGCTCTGATATCAATGTTAGGTGCAGCGGAATGAATGTTTGCGCTTTGCTCAAGATGAGTGCTCCAAACTGTGCTCAAGGTTCCTTTTGTTCTTATGGAAGGGAGAGCCTTCCGTTCTTAATGAGAGAATGCTACGATCACAAACAAAGTGAATGGACACTGTGAGTGCAAGTGTAAGAGACTGAGAGATAGAGAGAGAAGAGAAATACGACACCAGAGACGTTGTAAAACCCTCCTCCAAAGGCCCCACTCTCGTCGGCGAGAGTAGTCTACTTATGATTGCACAATCTGGTACAAATGGTATGCATGAGACTGATGCAAGTCTAGGCTATGTCAGTGATGACGACAGGGACGACGAGACCGACCTAAGGGCTGAAATCTGCAATCTTTCTACTGCTGTCCAAAAACGCTATGGACTGAAATCTGCGGCTAGTCCAAAAACGCTGATTTGGGGGCTGTTTTCTGTGGGTCTTTGTCGCTGAAAATCTGCAGGTTTAGGGCTGAAAACAGAGGTTCTTAAGGGCTGAAAACTGATGTTCTTACCGGGCTGAATCTGCTACACTTTAGGCTAAATCTTGTTGGTCTTTATATGCTGAAAATCGCCGGCTGAAGGGCTGTAAAGCCTGGGAAAAACCAAAAATGCTAGGCTGCTGGTTTTCAAAAACGCTAGCTTGTCTGCTTCTTCAAAAACGCTATAAGTTGTGGAATGCTCCGGGGAGATTTGATGCAAAAACGCTATCTGTTGTTGTCTTCTAACGATGGTGTGCTGGTGCAAAAATGCCACGCTATAGCTGATGAAGAAACGCTAGGATAGGGGGGATCTGCTGCTTGGAGGGAATCCACCAAGGCTTGGTCTTGCTGAGAAGTTGTCTGCTGAGCTTAGCTCCTGTTGCCTCTTCTACCAAATAGTGCTAGCTTAGTTTGCTTATATACAAACTTAGCAAAATTGCCCTACCTACTTTTGTTGGAAAGTCACTTAAATTAATAAGTGAAAAATGCCAAAAATAGGTAAAATAGGCTAAATGCACTGAAAGGTTCCCCTGATGGAATCTGATGGACTCTGATGAGAATAATGATGATCATGGTGTGTGCAACCAAAGGATATGCATCTACACTAAGTGACTGGGCATGCACGGTCTACGAATAGACTCACAAAAGTGCCAGATCACTTCTAATCTAGACTGATTGGACTAACTGAACCCTTGTCGTGCTGTAGCTTGTCCACGGACCCATAGGGTTGGATGTGTCTCATGGCAGACCCACTCTCTTGTACTTTGAATTGATTAATACAAAAAGAAATACCGAAAGGGGCGCCAGTGTTTGGGGCCAATATCTCTAGGCACGGAACTCCGCCGGGCCAATGCAAACAGGGTAGTTTTCGTACGTCGAACGGAACCTCTCGTTCCGTCCGGTCGGACCCGTCCCGTCCCGTGCGTTCCGTTCTTTCCGTCCGGTGACTATTTTCGGCAGTTTATGACCGTTGGCAGCTTTTTGACCGTTTTGCAACGTCCAGTTTGTAGGCCTTTTGGAGCCGTTTGCGGGCAGTTTTGAAGCCAAATGCAAGCCCATGGCCCATGGGCCATTGCCATGCTTATTGCCCAAGGGCCAATGCCCATTGCTCAAGAGTCAAGCCTCACATGCTCTTCCTCTCCTATTTAAGCAACCCTTCCCCTTTGTTATCCAACACAACCTACAACTACAAGCTACAAGCTTTAGCCCTAAGCCTCTCAATGCTCTACCCTCTCATCTCCATGTGCTTCCATTGAAGCTCTCAAGCTCTCGAGTCTCCATTGGGTCTACCATCTCTCTCCTTCAAGCTCCCTTGGGTGACGGGTCTCTCCTTCAAGCTTCCTTGGGTCTCTCTCTCTCTCTCTCTCTCTCTCTCTCTCTCTCTCTCTCTCTCTCTCTCTCTCTCTCTCTCTCTCTCTCTCTCTCTCTCTCTCTCTCTCTCTCTCTCTCTCTCTCTCTCTAATCTATTGATACATCATACATCATACTAGTAGCTACTAGCTACATACTACATAATGCCGCCTCCTCTTCATGAAGCCTTTGAGAAGCATTGCCGATATTTTGAGCGGGTGGGGGGCAAGCAAAACTCTTGCAAGTGGTGGTGCAAATATTGCCCAAAAGCTATGACCTCTTCCGTCACCCGTCTCATCATCCACTTGACAAAGATGGGAGGACAAGTGGGGCCATGTCCTAATATCCCCGAAGATATCCTTGCGGAATGCAAGAGAAAGTATCTTCCATTGAAGACACGCAAGGGTAGAGTCACCTCGGATGAGTTCGTGTCGCCGGATGTTGATAGCTCCGATTCGGAGGAAGAGGCCTCTCCAACTATGTCCATGGCTACCGGTGCCACCGCGGCCTCATGTGATGGTAGTGCCTCCTCCAAGAAGTCCAAGAAGTCCAAGGGGTCTTCAAGTGATGGTGGCCGGCCTCCGAAGATGGCAAAGCAAACTTCTCTTGCGAAATTGGTGGGTGGATGCTCCGGCCCCTTGTCTTTCCTCAAGGAGAGAAAAAGAATCGCGGAAATAGAGATTGCCCGCACGGTGATTGAATGCAATCTCTCCTTCAACATTCTTCGGTTGGAGCGATGGAAGAGGATGATCATAGCAATTGCGGCGGTTGGGCCATGCGAAGGGTGGATGGGTGTGTCATACCATGACATGAGAACAAAGAAGCTTGATGAAGAGAGGGCAAGGATTGACAAGTCACTTGAGCCCGTACGTGCGGGTTAGGCAAAGTATGGATGCTCTATCCTCTCCGACGGATGGAGCGGCCGCAAGAAGAGGGGCATCATCAACATTCTTGTTTCTTGTCCTCTTGGTACGTACTTCTTACGGGCGGTGGATGCGGGTTCGAGAGGGAAGAAAGTGACCAGGGCATTCATTTGGAAGCACATCCGCCAAGCCATTCTTGAGGTAAAACCGTAAATCGAGCCTTTATGTCTTGAGCAATTGCCAATGAGTCCTATGTTTTAATTTTTAAGTTTTAACTCTTCTTGTCACAAATGCCTCTTGTGTAGGTTGGTGCGGAGCATGTCGTGCAAGTGATTACCGACAATGCTTCAAATTGCAAGGCAATGAGTAAGAGGCTAGAGAAGGAATTTCCATCCATAGTATGGACTCCATGTGCCTCTCATTGCCTTGACCTTCTCTTTGAAGACATAGGGGAGCTAGGTTGGGTGAAAGATATCCTCAACCAAGCACTCTCCATCATCAATTTCATCAATGGCAAAGTGAGGGTGCTTGCCATTTACCGCACCTACTCCGACCTTGAGTTGAAGAAGCCATCGGCCACTCGCTTTGCCGCCATGTGGCTACTTCTAGAGCGGCTCTATGATGTGCAAAACAAAATACAAAAGACCATGGTCTCCGATGAGTTTAAGGAGTGGATGAATGGAGAGTCCGCCGCTTCCCAACAAGATGCAAAAGCCATCCAACGGCTTTGCTTGCGGGAGGAGTTTTGGCAAGAAATTAAGGGTCTTGTCATTGCGATCTTGCCCTTGTACAAGGCTCTCCGCATGACCGACATGGAAGGGGCAACTATTGGGCTTCTATGGCACTTCATGGAGGAAGCTTACAAGGAGATTGAGAAGTCTACAATCCTAGATGGGGCTCCCGATGGAACACGGTATAACTACATATTTATTATTACATAATACATTCTCTATATATCTAAATTCTACATGCTTGTTTCTCTACTTAGTACATTTCCTCTCTCTTCTTGTAGTGATTACCTCGAGGACTCTCCCAAGAGAGACTACATTCTCCTCCTAATCACAAAGCGGTGGGATTGGATGAAGAGACCTATCCATTACTTTGCGGCTCTCTTGCATCCGGCTTACAAGAAGCCCGAACTCTTTGCAAATCAAGAGCTTATTGAGGAGCGCAACAATTACCTCTTTAAGGTGCTAAAAGAAGAGGACATTGGAGCATTTCTCCAAGAGGTAATCAACTATAGCGACCAACGAGGCACCGCATTTACTTCCAACTTGTGTTGGAAGCGGCAATCCTTGGTGAAGCCTTTATTTTGGTGGGAGAGCTTTGGCTATCAATTGCCTACTCTCAAACGACTTGCTTTGAGGGTTCTTGGCCAAGTAAGCGACAAGCCTCAAACTTTTACATTTTGTGCTTAATCTCTTCAACTATAGTCTCTTATAGCTTATGCCTCTCTTGATGTGTTTTAGGATTTCTCATCGGGAGCATGTGAGCGTAATTGGTACGCATACTCCTTCATCCACACCAAAATCCGAAACAAGCTCTCAACGAAGCAATTAGAGCGACTTATCTATTGTCGCTCCAATTTACGCATGTTGCGCTCTATGCATTGTTACCATATACATGTGGTAGTGATGTGTGTGAACACACTAGGACCGCCGGGGCATTTTTTCCCTCTTTAGGAGGTTTTTTCCCCCGCGCATTGTATATACGCCCATCACTCTAGGGCTATCTATCTTTCCATTGCACACTAAGTAACACACTCTCTATTGTGTGCCTTGAGCTTCCTTCGTCTTCTCCAAGCTGTGTGTGTTTCTCTGCAACCCTAATTCCAACAATTGGTATCAGAGCAGGTCACGTCCTCCCGGGCTTAGTCGCCAGTTGCTCCAGCACACGCCTGCTCACTTTCTTCGATTTCAGTGAGCTTTGGCGAGCGTTCGCAGGTCGAAAAATATTTTGGGTGAGCTCGAAGAGCTCGGTCTGCTCAGAATTTTGATTTGGGCTCATTTCGGCCTCCGTTTCCACTACGGGCATTACTGCACAGGCTATTTCGTCATTTTGTGCAGATTTTCTGTCAGTGCCGTTTTCTGCATAACAGGTGCCTTATAGTCTTCTACGGTTTGTGCTATATAGCACAAGTTGTTCCCGCTCCATTTCTCCTATTTTCGTGCAGTTTTCACATCAGGTGCAGCATTTACCATGGCTGACAACAACAACACAGATGTGTTCAAGATGTTTGCTGCTGAGGACAGGTTGGATGGGGACAACTACCCTATGTGGGCTTATATGATGCAACATGTTCTTGTGTCAAAAGGTGTCTGGAACATTGTGCAGGGCATTGATGTACGTCTTGGTTCTGAAGATGTAGGCGATATTGAGGATGTTGCAGGTCTTGCTGCAAGGATTGCAGCTGTTAGAGTTGTTTTGCCTACGGCAGAACAAGCTCGTTGGGATGTTAAGGATGCGCAGGCTCATGCATTGATTGCGTTGTCTGTGAAGCGCACCATTATTCCTCACATCCGTTCAGCAAAATCTGCAAAACAGGCTTGGGATATTCTAGCAGGTCTTTATGCAAGCCGCAATGAGGCTAAAATTGCTTTGCTGCGTAAAGAGCTAGAGTCGAAGATTATGCATGAGGAAGATGATATGGACACTTTCCTTGCTAGTGTCAAGGATATCAATGAGCAACTCATTTCTGCAGGTGAAGTCATTTCGGACAGTTCCCTTGTGCAGACTGTTCTTGATGCCTTACCAGATTCCTACCAGACTTTTGCTAGTACTTGGAGACTGATGACCCAAGGAAATCCTGAAGTTGTCAAGTTTGATGCATTATGCACATTGCTGTTGCAAGAGTCACTTTCTAGAAAAAACAGGACTAGGCAGCGTGCAGTTGAACAGGCTTTTATTGCTTCTCAAAGAAAGGGTGGTAACAGTAATGCAGCCACTTCTTATGGTTCTGCTGCGAGTGGCAAAAATTCTGTTCCTAATGCTTCTGCTGGCAGCACTTCGTCTGGCAATTCTGGTGATAAGGGCAAAAAGAAGATGCGTTGCCATTATTGTAAAGCCAATGATCACTTGATCAAGTCGTGTCCTAAGTTGAAGGCCAAAGAGGCTAAGAAGAAAGAGGGTGGTTCCACTGCAAATGCTGGTTCCACTACAAATGCAGCCATTGTTGAGTCTTCTGTGAAAGGAGATTGTGATGCTGATGTTGATGCAGAATGGGCTTTTAGCGCAGAGTGCACTTACAATCCTGCTGTCCATGATGCATGCTTGTCAGTTGCTGCAGATTCACATGTGTGGTATTTCGACAGTGGTGCTACAAAGCACATTACCTCACATCGTGAATTGTTTACCTCTCTCGAGTCTGTCCCTCATGGGAATTCAGTCACTTGTGCCAACAACGCCTCTTATCCAGTTCAGGGAGTTGGAAAGATTGTGCTCACTGCTGCTAATGGCAGTTCCTTCACACTTGTTGATGCACTTTATGTACCTGGGATCAAGAAGAATCTCTTGTCTGTATCCGCACTTGCTAGACTTGGACTTGTAGTCAAATTTGTGGATGACAGAATTACAGTTCATGATCTCAGTTTTGGTGATGAAATTGTTGCATCTGGGCTTTTGTGCCGTGGGCTGTATAAGCTCACTTTGTATGACAAGTGTGGACAAAATTTTGCAAATGCTGTTGCAGATTCAAGGGCTATTTCAGATGCAAAACTTTGGCATGCACGTTTTGGTCATCTGAATTTTGCCAGTTTGCTGCGTTTGCAGAAATCTGATATGGTTGCTTCTTTGCCGCCTCTTGAAGCACTTGTCAAACATGTTTGTGAAGGTTGTATTCTGGGTAAAATGCAGCGTTCTAAGTTTCGAAAGGATGGTTCAGTTAGGGCCACATGCAGGTTGCAGCTTGTGCATAGTGATGTTTGTGGGCCCATGCAAACTCCGTCCTTGGGCAATTACCTGTACTTCGTGACTTTCATTGATGATTACTCCAGGCATGCATGGGTATTTCCGCTTAAAGCGAAGTCCGAAGTTTTTATGTGCTTCAAACAATTTTTGGCTATGGCTGAAAATGTCTCAAAATGTACTATGGGCACCCTCCGTTCCGATCGAGGGGGAGGGTATATGTCTCATGAATTTAATGCATTTCTGGCTAGTCGTGGGATAAAACACCAATGTACAGTGCCTTATACACCTCAGCAAAATGGTGTTGCTCAGAGGAAAAACAGGTCACTAACGGAAATGGCACGATGTATGGTCAAAAGTCAAGCTTTGCCGCATTCTTTTTGGCTTGAGGCCATCATGTGTGCCACTTATGTACTTAACAGGTGTCCTACGAAAGCTTTGCAGTCTATTACTCCATATGAAGCATGGCATGATAGAAAGCCTTCTATTGAGCACATGCGTGTTTTTGGCTGTTTGGCATATGCTTTGGTGCCACAAGTGCAGCACAGAAAATTGGATGATAAGGCTGTCAAATGTATTTTTGTTGGTTATAGTGCTGAAAGCAAAGGTTACAGGTTGTATCATCCACAAACAAAACGTATTCTGGTTTCACGGGATGTAGTGTTTGTGGAAGATTCTGTTCAGCCCTTGCTGTCATGTACTAGAGACAGTAATGTAAGCTCACAGGACATTTATGACACTTTGTTGCCTCTTTTCAGTGGTGGAAATACGAATGTAAGTTCCAATGAGGCAAATGTACAGCCTATGGGGGTTTCTGAAAATGTTTTAGAACAGCCTATTACTGATGCAGATGTACATGATGTACTTGATGAGGAAAGGGCTGAAAATGAGCAGGCTAGAGGTATGCCAAAATGGCTGGTGCACACTTTGCGTGACAGTAAATTGGATGCACCTTTATCTAGTCGTACTCGTTCAGGCTCTCGCCATGCATCTTATGCATCAGATTGTTATGCTTTGGCTGTGTCTAGTTTACATGATGTTGAGGAGCCTCTGTCTTTTGATGAAGCACAGAATTCAGAAAATTGGATTGCTGCCATGAAATCAGAATATGATGCACTTATAGAGAATGACACATGGACTTTATGTGATTTGCCTCCTGGCAAAAAGGCCATTGGTACGAAGTGGGTTTACAAGTTGAAACGCAAGCCGGATGGTGAGATCGATCGCCATAAGGCTCGACTTGTTGCAAAGGGTTATGCACAACAAAAAGGCATAGATTATGAAGAGACTTTTGCTCCCACTTGTCGTATGACTACTGTGCGTTTTCTATGTGCATTGGCAGCTCATTTTGGTTGGGATGTACATCAATCAGACATTGTTACTGCTTTCTTGAATGGTGACATATTTGAGGAAGTTTATGTAACGCAGCCTCGCGGTTTTGTCATAAAAGGACAAGAGGACAAAGTGTGCAAATGTAAGAAGGCTTTGTATGGGTTGAAGCAATCTCCTCGTGCTTGGTATGAGAAAGCTGACACTCATTTGGTTAAACGAGGCTTTCGTAACAGTCCAGCAGAAAGCACATTGTATGTAAAGCGTGAGGATGATGTATTTCTCATTGTGGTTCTTTATGTTGATGATTTGCTGATCACTGGACCAAATGAGAGACATTGCTGAATTTAAGGCTGATTTGAATGCTACTTTCAAGATGAAAGATTTGGGGCTGTTGCATCATTACTTGGGTATACAGTTTAAGCAGTGTGATGGTGGTATTGCCTTGTGTCAGAAAAGTTACATAGAGACATTGCTATGTAAGTTTGGACTTGAGGATTGCAAACCTATTGCCACTCCCATGGAAACAGGTTTGAAGTTGAGTCTACATGATGCTAGCGATCCTGCTGATGTCACTCTTTACCAAACTGCTATTGGCTGCCTCATTTATGTATGCAACACGAGGCTAGATATTCAGTTTGCAGTCTCTCAGGTCAGCAGATTTATGCATAGCCCAGGGTCTAAGCATTGGCAGGCTGTCAAGAGGATTTTCCGCTACCTTAGTGGCACTTTACATCTTGGCTTGTTTTATCCCAAGGGGGGATCATTGCCGCCAGACTTACATGCTTTTTCGGACTCAGATTAGGCTGGTTGTTTTGACACGCGAGTGTCCACAAGTGGTTTTTGTTTCATGCTTGGCAGTTCATGTATATCATGGTTGAGCAAGAAGCAACCTACTGTGGCCACTTCGAGTTGTGAGGCTGAGTACAGGGCAGTCTTCACAGCTAAGGTTGAGTGTGTATGGCTCAGACGCTGTGAGCGGGATGAAAACACACACAGCGCCTCTATAACGACCCGACACACACTCTTGGGAAGATACACACACACACTATGGGGCACCACTCGGCTTAGACAACACACCTGGCCGAGACAGGGAACACACCTCTGGAGTGAGAGGAGAGAAACTATCCACTTGTCCACTCCACACAGACACACACACACACACACCCAAAAAACTCAGCTCAAAAGAGGAGAATTTCTGATGTTTAGATACAAATGAGCTTGGGCCAACACCAATGGGGCAAACAGCTCACACAATATGGGTAAAAGATACCAGATACAATCACAAATTGGAGAAGAAGCTTCACTCACCGGAGAAGATTACACAGAAAAACAGCAGAAAAAGAGTGAGGAATTTGGCAAAATGGACAGCGCCATCGCGTCCGGAACGGCCCAAAACCCCAGTCTACAATGTCAAAGTGCTCAAATCCGACCTCGGATGAGCAGTTTAGGGCCAAAACAGGCTCCAAAATGGGCAAAAACACACCTGCGGCTGTTCCTCCTCTCTTCTCCACGTTTTTTCTGGTCTTCTCTCTTTTTTTTTCAGTTTCCACACTTAGCTTTATTAGTTGGGCACCCTTGGCCTTTTAGATGACCTCAAACGGACCCCGAACAGGCCAAAAATTGACCTCGCAGTGCATAGTTGTCACCTTATTTGATGGGCAATACTTTATTTGATGCACCATGCATGGGTATGTACATATGCGCAATCCCTTGCTCCAAAAAACTCCTGACATAATTGCCTTATGGCTGACTTGGGTGTTGGACAGGACACTGCCAACACTATCTACACTGACAGTCAGAGCGCATTAGCAGTTGCGAGGAACCCAGTTTTTCATGCTCGCACAAAGCACATTGAGGTGCATTACCACTATGTCAGGGAGAGGCTCTCAGCAGGAGAGATCAGCTTGGCTTATGTGCCAACACAGGACAACCTTGCAGATCTTTTCACAAAGGCATTGTCTCGTGAGAAGCTTGAAGCTTTCCGCAAAGCTTTGGGCTTACTCCCCTTTGTGGACTGATCCTGTCCTCAGGGCATGGCACTTCCCTTTACTCATGTGCCAGCTCTCGTTCACCGCATCACTCCAAGGGGGATTTGTTACCATATACATGTGGTAGTGATGTGTGTGAACACACTAGGACCGCCGGGGCATTTTTTCCCTCTTTAGGAGGTTTTTTCCCCCGTGCATTGTATATACGCCCATCACTCTAGGGCTATCTATCTTTCCATTGCACACTAAGTAACACACTCTCTATTGTGTGCCTTGAGCTTCCTTCGTCTTCTCCAAGCTGTGTGTGTTTCTCTGCAACCCTAATTCCAACATGCATGAGATGCCTATGGCTCGACAAGTATAAATTATAAATTATAATCACGACTCACTCCATTTTCTATACTCTAGAGTCTAGTCTTTAATTAGTTTGAATATACTAATTATGTTTTCATTGTCCAATGTTGTAAATGTCAAATAGGTCAACGTGGATGAGCTCACACTTACGATTGACACTCTAAAGAGTGTCAATAAAGAGCAAGACCCTGAGGAGCAAATGATTTTTCGTGAGCTCTACTTGGAGCTTGAGGAGATTGATCGCCGGGTTTCTCGCACACGATCACGCAAGAAGGTCGTCATCCATGGAGTTACATCGGCTACAAGAGGCAGAGGTGCCAAGGCTACAAGAGGTAGAGGCAAAGCATCAACAACACCCACGGAGGCTCCTAGGACCTATGTGCGGCGAGGCTCCGGAAGCGGCTCTTGTGCGGCGGCCATCACTATGGAGGATAGAGAGCCTCGAGAGCCAGAGTATGATGATGAAGGCAACCTCATTAGTGATGGAGATTATGAGACGTCATCCTTCGACTCTTGTGAGGAAGAGGATGATGTTGATGAGCAAGGCTCAGAAGAGGAAGATGAGGAAGATGATGAGAGCACTAGTGACTAGTGACTTTACTATTTAGTCTCTCTATTATGGTGTGCCACTTTTTGAGTACTCTGTAGCCCTTGCCACTTGGTCCCCCCACTTTTTTGTATCCCTTGCCACTTTTTGAGTACTTTGTAGCCCTTGCCACTTCGTCTCTACTTATCAAATTTCAATGATCATTTTGGTTTATGTAATGCTCATTCTCTTTAGTCTTTGAGTCTTGACTCTTTACATTGTAGTATTGTCACTACTAACTTGTAATCTATACAAATGTCAAGTTTCTATAAGTAAGTATTAAGGCCTAAGCCTTGGGCCCTTAGACTTGAGAATTATTTGTTTTTTTAAATTTGAACGTACATAACGTCATCGTACATCATAAATTTTTTTAGTTCGTTTAGTACCGCACATCATCGTACGCGTACAAAACGTACGGGACCGTACGAGACTACTATGAGTGCAAATCTATTGTGATCTGTGAATTGTTTGAAGTGGTTATTTGGTGTTGTCGCGATTGATTCTTGACTGAGTGTCCAAAGTCTGTTACACCAAGCGCTAGCACTGGAAAAATCTGGCAGGGGGAGAGCGCTGGCTGAATATATAGACTCCGAAGCTAGCAGGAATAGGCGGCGAGGAATACCCGGAACGCGGAACGGGAACGGCGACGGGCCTCCCTGCGGAACGGGGGAACGGGAATGGGCCCGGAACGGGAACGGCGCGGAACGGCAAGCTAAAAAAACACCCAAACATTATTTTTTTTAGCGTTATGTGTTTGAATACAAGTAGTATTAGAGTCCTTTGACTCTAATACCCACAAAAAACATGATTCGAAGACCATTTAACCTTATTATGACTTGATTGGGATGTGAGGCGCCCAGAGTACATAGCCAGATGAACAACATAGCCAGATGAACAACAATGAGCAAACACAATGCCCATAGTACATACACAATGCTCTCAAATAATTGCAAGAGTAGTAGTCAGAGATAACACTTTGGAATTAATTATGGCTAACATAGTAACAAGCCTCAAGGGCCGCCAGCGGCCAAGGTGCTACAAAAAAACCAAAGGGGGGCAAAGTTCAAACCAGACTTCAGTGACCACAATACCAAAAGACTGAAGGTGACAAATACCATAAAGATGCTAGTAGCTACAAATGGCAAAGAGGGCAAGGCTCAAGCAGCCATACAAAAAGGTGGATAAATGGCAAAGACTCAAGACTCAAGAGCCACTAGCCTGAGAGGCCTCCCAATCCGTAGTAGCCGGCTGTAAATCATGCACATCCTCCCATTCCTCATCATCGAGGTCTAGGTCCGGCTCGATCTCAGCCACAGATGAAGTACCTGGTGTTGGTGGATGTGCATCTCCACCCGCCTGAGAAGCCTCTTGCTCCATCTCCCACTGTGTAAAAGGATCTGTCTGTTTGTCTGTACTCTTGCAAAGCATTTTCAAATTTGCGCTGACGAAGACAAGATCATTAGCCTTCTCCACTCCAAGCCGATTCCTCTTCTTGGAAGCAATGTGGCTAAAGGTACTCCACAATTGCTCCAAGCATGAGGTACTAACTGACTGGCTGAGAATACGGATCGCCAATCTCTGAAGCTCAGGGCCATCATAGCCATAGTCCTCCCACCAAAGCACTGAACCTATTTTCCTGCGATCAATCTGAGCATCTGGACTGCCAAATGACCCTCGCATCTCTCTGTACTGTCTCAGCTGATCTCTGACAATGCGTCGCCCATCTCTGTCTAGAACCATCTTGTTTAAGATCTCTGTAAATTGGTTCATGACTTCCCTATCTGTCTCTTGCCCTGCACCTTGGAACTCTGGATCCACCATGTACGCTGCCCCGTGTAAAGGAGAGGCATATGAATTCCACCTCGAGCTGCAAAGCGCATGGATCTCCTCATATCGCTCTGCGTTCGGCTCAAGCTATGCAAGCTGCTCAATCATGCGGTCCATTGCCTCATAAATCTTGCCAATGCAAGGATCCATGCCATCCAGAACTCGAAGCAAATGAACCACCGGTTTTACCTGTGCATCTAGACTCTTGAGCTCCTTCCAGAACTCAAGATCCTCTGCCTTATCCTTGCACAAAATCCCTGCAACTGTCTTTGCATAGGGGGAGGTGGTGAACTCATCACTGATGAAGACCTGTCGGACCGCATTTTGACATTCAAACAGCCTGCGTACAAGAAGAAAGTTGAATGCGAAGCGGGTATCTGAATACTTTAGAAGCACTTTGCCGCCCGACCTCTTGAGGTACTCACTCCGAACCAAGTTGTGATTGTTGATGAAAGTAACCATCTTCACTGCATCAGCAATGACTGGAGCAATCCAGTCTAGCTTGCCGATGTCTTTCAGAAGGTTGTTCAAGCAGTGTGCCATGCAAAAGCACACTGTCACATGCGGATAGTGGCCCTCTATGATAGCTGCTGCTGCCCTGTTTGATGCCTCCCCATCTGTGACAAAGGCCACCACGTGTTGCTCACCGATGGTTTCTATGGCCGCTGTCCACTCTGCAGAGAGGACATCGGCGGACTTGCCACTCTCAGTGGCATCATGAGAGTGCACAAAGTACATCTCTCCACTGGAGTATGCGACGAGACCATGGATAGATCTCTTCCTTGTATCGCTCCACCCGTCAGCAATGAGGGAAACGCCATGTTTTGCCCACAGACGCTGAATGTTGAGGGTTGCTTGCTCCACGATAGCCTTCTCTCGATCGAGCAAGGTGGTTCGGAGAGCCTCTGAAGATGGCGGCACATAGCCGGTGCCATACTCTCCTATCTGTTGCACCATGACTTTCCAATACTCCGACCTATTTCGATCAAACATAGAAGAGGTTAGTATCAAAAAAGTGGAAACGACGATAACGGAAGAAATGAGAGAGAAGATTGATGAATCATAAAACAATGTACATACCTCGCTGCGACAAATGGGATATGGTCGTGATAGAAGAATCGGGCCACGGCCGCATCCACCTCTTCTTTCTTCTTTGGGTCCCAAGAGGTGGTAAGGGTCTTTTGGCGACGAATTGGACCTTTTGAAGATGCACCAACACCTACACCGGGTAGAGAGGAAGAAGGGAAAATGAGGGTCTTTGGATAAATAGCTTTGCGTGCCGGCTTGGCTTTATGGTTGAATTGCCGATCCTTTTCCTCGAGCTCCTTCCTCTTCTCGATGGTTACGTTGGCACAAAATTTCACCTCATGTCCCGGCACTCGAAGAAAGTGTGCCCTCACTTTGTCATGCCCCCCTTTCCGCGTGTAAGAGCATAGCTTGCATCCCCATGCACGAGAACCTCCCGCCGCCGACAAGGTGCCCTCCGAGGTCACTTCATCCCACCACGACCATTCCTTCGCCTTTTGAGTGTTGCCCGCATGAACGGAGGGGGTTGAACGAGAAGAAGAGGCCATGGATGATGGATTATCCGTGAAAGAGAGAGCTTGATCTTGAACTTTGAGAGAGAGAGAGAGAGGGATTGAGAGAGAGAGGCTTGCACTTGATTCCGTGAGAGCTTGAGCCTTGAGCCTTGAAAGTTGAGGGTTAGAACTTAGAAGTTAGCCCAAGAGAGAGAGAGGTTGAGAGCTTGAGCCTTGAGGCATGCCGCGGCGCCACACTATGGCTTGAGAGTTGAGAGCAAGCTAGGGAGAATGAGCTTGGCTTGAGAGTTGAGAGCAAGGCTCAAGCAAGGGAGAATGGGCCTTGAGGCTTGATGAGTGTGTGAAGAATGGGGGAGGAGGGGGGCATTATATACTTTTTTGACTGCTGAAAATGGCCGTTGGCTGCCTAACAGTCATTTTTTTCAATTTCAAAAACTGCCGTTTATGGCCGTTGGGGCCGTTCTGGCCGTTCCGATCCGTTCCGTCCCGTTCCAGCCCGTTCCGGTCGTCCCATTCCGGTGACAGTTTCCAGCCGGAACGCCGTTCCGTTCCGACGCGTTCCAGAAAATCCCAGCCGGCCGGAACGCCGTTCCGGCGTTCCAAGGCCCGAAATGTCCGTTCCCTAGTAACTATGCCTACAACAATGGCAGGGGTAGGTAGCACTAGAATAGCAGGAGAGAGAGAGAGAGAGAGAGAGAGAGAGAGAGAGAGAGAGAGAGAGAGAGAGAGAGAGAGAGAGAGAGAGAGAAGAAGAAGAAGAAGAAGAGGACTTTAACGTCGTAGGAAACTATCCCAAGAGACCTTAAAGATCAATCCGACGAGGAGAGTTGAACTCAAGACCTGTTATTCAAGAGGACTAGCGGCTGTTTTAGAGAGAGAGAGAGAGAGAGCTTGCAAATTTGCAGCCGTAAAGGAGCACTGGCTGTTTCTTCTTTTTTATATATATATAAGCCTTGCTTTAATGTTGAGTGGGCTGATCACTTATTAAGGGGGCGGGTGGTCCTTTTTTTAGAAGGGTGTGAACCTGGTAGTTTGGCTTTCCGTCTTCTCAGAGGATAACCCCAGCACTAGCATAATCTGGCCACCCCTCTTCTCAAAGGATGACCACAGTGCAGACTTCTACTTCTGGCTATCCCTCATCATGAAGGATGATTACGAGCTAACTGCTTAGTTGCCACTCATCTTGGACAATTCGACCTACCGTGCACGGGTGCAGTCTATTGGTCACTTATACAGCATATGGTCGCTTCCATCGCACACCAAACTTTCTAGCATTCCTTTTTACAGAATGCTTTCTGGTGCACACTTCTCAGTTTGACATTCCTCGAGTTTTTGTGGATCAGCCGCCTTGCCACTTCGGGTTGCAGTTTCTTCCTCTCTTCTTCAGACGAGTGACCACAGATCTTCATTGGCACGATTGAACATTGATTGAACATTTTCAGGCCTGTGGGCACTCACTCTATCTCAAGAGTAGCCGTTGTACTCTGTTTGGGACCTATCTTTTAGAGCTGTATATTTCCTTCGCATCAGTGGAGTACATCAGTTCATTACACTGCTTGTAACGGCATTTATCACAGAATTTTCTAAGCGGTTGCCACTCCCAAGACTGAAGCTACGCTCGTAGAGTATTGTCCTTCTATGGACATTGCAGCAGACATCTTCATTGTTGGCCTCACATCTTCGGTTTCTGGAGGGTTTGTTCAGCACAGGTGTTGAGAAGGAGTGTTACACCACTCTGCAACCTCATGTATTGTTTAGGACATGCTGGTATGGCTAGTGTGTCTCCCTGGCTGGACAGCCATTGAATACACATTTCGGCTACATGTGGTCCTGGCCAGGCAGTTTTGGTCTGGTTGCCCTTGTTTTGGTCCGCACCCACTTAGGCTATTTTATATAGTCCTTCCCGTTCTTTATGTATCAGTCTCCTCTCCCACACATCCTTGGGCATAGCTTAGAACAAATAACACCATATTTACCAGAAAGATAAATGTTTAAAGAAATGTGAGACGTACCGACAATGTCTAGACTGGCATAGGCACAAACCCTAACTCCTAATCGCACTAGCACTAGGGACGTGAATACAAAAAACAACCAAACGCTCGACATAAACCATCTTGCAAAAAAAATTCCCTAAAAGGAAGCAAGCAAAAAGACTCTACTTGGAAATTTTCAACTTTTTCCAGGAACAATCAAGTCATTAATTACTAAAGTAATGTGTTGTAGGTCAAACATAAATATCATGCTGCTGCTTAAGATCTGCTCGCTCCTAAAAACCATCCACACATTGAGGTAGCATATGGAGACGATAAAATCACGGAATATAGCTGTAAATGAAAAATATTCCAAATTCTACAAAATTGCAGGGACATTTTCCCTCCAAAAGCCTGGTTTCTTATTTTAAGATTATGAACTTCTAGCTGCAGCTAATCTGTGTCCTATGCACAACGCCCCTTAGAACTGACGCACTCTGAAGCAATCTAAATACTGAAAGAAAAAAAATGAGGGAAAAGGGCATGATTAAGAAATTCTCTAATTTCACACTAAAATGTGTGAACACTCGCCAGTTCAAGCATAACAGTTACATAAATATAGCCAATAGACATACAATGGGAGTTATTCCATAATGTAAACATACAAGGAATATTGTGCAATACTCTTTGACATTTTCTACATGGAGAGCTTAAATACCTGGGACACAGTAGGCATATAGGGAGTCACCACTCGTGAAAATTTTCCTGCCACCACCAGTGTTGACATGGTAGCCAGAGCCCACATAAGCACATCCATCAGCAACAGCAAAGCCGCCATAGACAGTGGCATTGGTGGAGGCCTGCCATAAAATACGGCCAGACAAAGCATCCAGCGCATAGACAGGGCCCGTTCCATTCACAGACCCCACAAACACCACCCCATTTGCCACTGTCACTGGCCCATAATTGGTCCCATTTGCAGGGTCAGCTGTTGACCACAGAATCTGAGTTCACATTCAGGAGTCAGTCCACACCAACTAAAAAATAGGATACATAAACAAGGATTAGGCCACTTACCTTGCCTGTGCTTGCTTCCATTCCCACCCAGCCCCCCCCAAGTGTGACCCCGCCACCCGGCGCCAGTGTGAAATTTAGGTTCTTATTGTTCACTATGTTTGTGTATACCCTCTCTCCATCTGCAGCCATCCCAAAATTGCCACCACCACCGGGGCCCCCTGGCCCTGCCACCTGCACACATCACATACATCCACATTATTGTTCCTCTCCTTGGAGGTGCCCAATGACATCCTCCCCAACATCACCAGAGGCATGGACAAGAATCACTACCAAAAGTCTCAGCAATTAACTACATGGAAACCACCTGACTTCTATTACATGCATCGTAAAGAAGGCAACTCAAAAACACTCCATGTAACAAAGGTAAGCTAAATCCATATAAATAGTAAACTGACCGTTGTCCACAAAATGCTACCATCATCACAATCCAACGCCCACACGTTGCCCGTCTTCTGACCAGCCACCACAATATCTCTTAATGTGCCATTCATTTCAACACTCATGAACATGGGTTCTTCCCCAAAATCCGCATCTGGGTTAGGCCCAGGTGGGCAATTTGGAGTTGAAAGGTTTTTGCAAGCATTGAACCAAGCATCGTAACCACCCAACTGTGTGGACCACTTGATTTTTCCAGTCTCCATATCCAACGACATCATTGAGTTCAAGTGATTTTCAGGAATAATGCATGGGTTTGGCGAGTCAGGCTTGGTTTTATTGTTTTGCTCCTCTTGACATTTTTCAATCTCTGGAGGTGCTGTGTAAAGGTTTCCAGTGGCAATGTAGACAGAGTTGCGCTTTGGGTCAATTGATGGACTGCTTCCCCATATCGCCACACCAGAATAGTTGCCAAGTTTGCCTCCATTGTCAGGCAACATGTAAACTTGCCACATGATTTTGCCAGTTGACAACTCTAGCTTCACAAAAGATCCGATAAAAGTGCAACATTGCTCAATGGGTAGACTCTCTTCTGAGGATGAAACGCCCACATAAAATGCACTGCATACAACAACATTCAATATTTGAGTTCATCAAAGATACACTGATAGTAATCTCTATACGACAATTTTGCTGTCTATTTTATGGTTACAAGACACCCAACTCATGTTGACATCCACTTTGCATTTTCTTTTAAGTGTTCGGTGCCAGCAAGTATGTGACAATTACACACTTTCTAGAAGTTGCCCAATCTCAATCCCACAGAAGATATTAGGACCTATACTGCAGTGAAGTAGTGCAAGCCTTACTCATTGTAGGGCGTCCCTGACATAGTGATAAGGCCACGGGCATTAGGATCAAGCTTGGTCTGCCATACGAGTTTACCCGAGTCACGTTCAACGGCAAATAGCACAGCAGGCCCATACAAGCCAACAATGAGAAGATTGCCAGCAATAGAGGGTGAGGCACGTGCAACTGTCCAATTCACATTTCTGATAAATCCAGTGCCATTGATACCCAATAGCTGAGTAAGGTTTCGTTCCCACAAAAGGGATCCATTTTCTGCAGTAACGGCATACAGGTTGCCATTCCAGCTTGGAAAATAGAGCACACCATCTGAAATCGCTGGAGTCGCTGTTATGTCCAAGCCTGCCTTGAATTTCCATTTTTCCACCAGGGTCGGTGCTGACGTCGCACTAATGAGTGTCTCATTGGGCGCATTCCTCCAATTCTTTAGGTCCCCTCCATGATTGATCCACTGCAAAGTTTGCACAGGAAGATAGGCAGTTGATGTTAAAACAAGCTCTCTCTCTCTCTCTCTCTCTCTCTCTCTCTCTCTCTCTCTGTGTGTGTGTGTGTGTGTGTGTGTGTGTGTGTGTGTGTGTGTGGCGCCTAGTGTGCGGACAAATGAATGAAAATAGACGAGGAAAAAAATGCGTGTGGAGTGTGAGAGTGTGTGAGTGTGTGCGCGCGCGCGCGCGTATTGATTCACCTCTGCGGCGTAAGCCAAAGAAGCACAGAAGAGGAAGGAAGAGAGCAAGGCCCCTTGCAGAGTAGGCATGCTTCGTTTGCTTTCGGCGGCCTGCTGCGACGTGCCATAGACGAAGAGCAATTCATTTCTTTAGGTAGATGAAGCGTGAATGAAGAGAGTCCACCAACGTTTTTGCAGGCGGTTTGACAGTTGACTTGCTTGCACTTTTGCCAAATGTGCAACCTTGGCCCTCACATTCGCCGCCTGAGTCCCTCGTCACTAAATGACACCTCCCCAGGGAGGTGGGATCAATGGCCCACAGTAGGCGTCACGAGGCGGGTGCAATCCGGATCGTTCGATCGACATTTAAATTAGGTGTGAACAAAGCGTGAACTCGGAGATATGTGCACCACACCAAATTTGGTGTGAACTCGGTGTGAACTCGACGTGAACACGGTGTGAACTGGGGAGGGCATGCACACCACACCAAATTTGGTGTGAACTCGGTGCGAACTCGGTGTGAACTAGGTGTAAACATGTCCGCGACGCCCTGATCTATAAACTTATCCCCCACACACCTTTCAACGAGCGCATGTTAGCCTAGTGGTTAGAGTCAATCCTATGGGGGAGAGGGTAGTGGGTTCAAGTCTCGGATCCGAGAAAGTGGAAAACTTTTGCATTCCGTAGGAAATCCAACGGTCACGATCAACTGGTGATCGTGAGCCATTGATCCCACCTCCAAATGGAGGTGTCAATTAGTGACAAGGGCCTGAGTCCCCACTGCCAGACGAGCATGTTTAATCTTCTGCACAAAGGGCATAATAGTGACTTTTACCCGCACAGAGAAAGTGTTTGCCATGTTAAAAGGAAGATGGTAAATGCCAAATCTATCTATCTATATTATATTATATTCTATACTGATAGATAAAAGGGGAGGGGATCCCGCCCCCCCCCCCCCCCCCCCCTGCCACGTGGCGACTCTAGGAGACTCAAGGACCTTCAGGCGGGCATTTTCAAAAAAAAACCTTCGAAAAAAACCATCATCGCCAACCGCCTACTCAAGTTGGCGCGCCCAGCAATGCAAGGTGTTCAATGCTGGCGGGAGAGAGAGAGAGAGAGTGGAGGTCCTACTCCTGCTCCTACTTTCCTCACGTCAAGAGAGAGAGAGAGAGAGGTCCTCATAGAGAGGTCTGCCGCTGCTCCAGAGAGAGGCGTGCTTTCCTCACGTCAAGAGAGAGAGAGAGGTCCTCATAGAGAGGTCCTCCTCAAGAGAGAGAGAGGTCTGCCGCTGCTCCAAAGAGAGGTCTGCCTCATACGCTGCTCCAGAGAGAGAAGGCTACATCGCTCCTGCGGCGGCAGAGAGAGAGAGGGGGGCTGCTGCCAATACATTGCTCCTGCGCGGTAGAGAGAGGGTCTGCCTCACGCCATTTTCCTGAGAGGGTTTGCCTCACGCCATCGCCATCGCAGGAGCTACTACAGCTTCTCATCCTCACACCATCGCCATCGTAGGAGCTACTGCGGCTGCTACTGCACGACCGGCCTACTGCTCCCCGGCCTACTTTTCCTCTCGCGGACTACGACTCCACCCGACTATTGCACCACCGGCGGCCTGCAGGTAGCTCTCTCTCTCTCTCTCTCTCTCTCTCTCTCTCTCTCTCTCCTCTCTCTCTCTCTCTCTCTCTCTCTCTCTCTCTCTCTTCTCTCTCTCTCTCTCTCTCTCCTCTCTCTCTCTCTCTCATTCCTTGCGCCTTGCACCGCCTTGTGCAAGAGCTGCCGTCGTGGGCATGAATTGCCACCGTGGCACGTGATTCCGCCGTGGGCATGAATTGTCCCCCCCCCCCCCCCCCCCCCCCCCCCCCCCCCCCAACGATGTTATAGAAATGATATTTTATGATTTATTGCAGTTGTGACACATGGAAAAGTCTTGACCGAGCTAAGCTATTACAAAAGGATATCATATTTTATGTACATTTATTATTCAAGTGCTCTTTATGAGCTTTGGCCATTTATGACCGGCCGGCCAGTTTGTACTTACTTTGACCATTCAAGAATCTATATATTAAATACGTGCAAGAGGGAAATGGTCACTCTTGCACGGGGGGAGATTGCACCCAGTGTCTACGTTGCTCTTCTCATCTCTCCTCTCTTCTCTCTCGCCGTGCCAGGCGTAGCACTCCGCTCTAGGAGGTGCGCCTGCACGTGCGCTGTCTTGCTCTTTGTCTCTCTCTGTTCGTGTATCTTGCGATCATGCGACCACGTGATTGTGCCAGGTATGCGGATTAGTCTGTTGTATGCTGTTTATTGTGCTATTTTGAGTATTTCGCAGGGCAGCCATGCTCCCGTTTGTAGCAGTGGTATCAGAGCTGAGGCTACGCTCCAACGATTGGAGATTTGGATAACCAAAAGCTAAGTGCTCTTGTTTTCTTCTGGTTTTCAAAAAAATTATAATTCTATGTCCTTGTTTTATATTATCTTTATCATGCAAATTTGACATTATCCTTCGTTAATTTGTAATTAGTGGAAGAGATAAGATAGTAGGAATGATAATTTTATACTGTGAGTAATGTTTACATAGTATTAATGTATATATATATATATATATTAATAAGCATGAAAAAAATATATCATCATAGGATTTGCATAGTAGCAACAAACGAAGAAGAGAAGCTGAAGAATTTTGTTTAAAAGTCGAGAACTTTTAACGCCGTTAGCACAACCTCCAACGACTTGGGCTAGGAGTCAAAACTTGATGCTCAACAGGGAACTGAGATAAGTAACCTACCATACTCGAAGAACCTCACCATCGACGGAGGAGAATATATAGGCGATTTTAATTCGTGAGAAACCACCCAACATTTTATTTTTTTTTGAGCTGTAACCTTAAGCAAACTTTTGTTGTTTATCTTCCTGTATAGGTAACATTTTGTTTATCTTCCTCTATAGTTTGGCTGTGTCGGGAATGCTTTATGCAACATGTACCTGATGTAGAGTCAATCATCAAAGTGTTAGATTGTTGTCCACAATGACACTAACAGTGGAAGCAGCGGCTTACTTCCGTCTGATGTGTAGCAGACGATGGCACCCTACATATTAAGTTGGACTGCACCTTAGAAGACTGTGTCAGCCGGCAACAATATGCATGACAACTACTACACAAACCACCATTTCGAGTGGCCATCGCTTCTCCAATTCAATAGCCCAACACCATGCAACAGTACCCGCTTTATCTGCATGTATAAGCCCGTCTCTTTCTCAGTTCTTACCTGCTAGCAGCCATCCACTCATTTTTTTATTTATTTTTTTCTTTTCTCTCTACCCCTCGTGTGCTAGACGGGTGCGCACACGCGCCCACTCCAACCACCCTCATGCAGAGGAGTTGCACACTCTCTTTCTCGCCCCCTCGTTTACTGTTGGCGGCAACACCCAGCCTGATATCTCTCTCTCTCTCTCTCTCTCTCTCTCTCTCTCTCTTCCTCTTCTCCCACTCACCCTAGCCGCCATGCAATGTTGAGTGCTTCAGTTCCAGCCTTTTGAGGCTCTACTTGCACCAACCTCCACCACACATCAACAGGTGAGCCTGGGCCGCAGTCTCTCAACCACTACTGCAGCTGCATACCCTTTAACCTCACTCCAATTCTCTCTCACTCACTCTTAGTCGGCATGCAAGGCGGCCCTCTTGCAAACACATGCACAGTACAGCCATTGACTTCATGCAGGGCGGCCACCCACTACATCGAGGCGTCATCTGACTTCCTCTCACTCTCTCTCCTAGCCTCCCTCCATGCTTTCTCGCTTTTCCACCCCCCCACCCACTCACCCACCTCTGCATGGTAGTGCACCGCAGCGCAGACATTCAGCTACGCAACCCTCCATACAGATGGAATCGTGCCAACCTTGCGGCTCTCATACTTTTTTGGTGGCCTGCATGCCTGCGTAATATCCACCACGCACAGACTAACTCCATCTACCCTCTGCCCCTCCTTTTGGGCTAGTGCTACACTTAGCGCCCCCACCTACGGACCGCCCTTGCCAGCCTCAGTTTACCGGTCTCTCTCTCTCTCTCTCTCTCTCTCTCTCTCTCTCTCTCTCTCTCTCTCTCTCTCTCTCTCTCTCTCTCTCTCTCTCTCTCTCTCTCTTCAGGCGTCATCCCACTCTCCCTCCCTCTCTTGCATGGTTTGGTAGTTGGATAACCACCCACCACCCTCACTAGTATAGTCGTCAGTCAAACACCGCATGGGGTAGCCAACCCACCAACCAACCCTCACTCTCTCTCTCTCTCTCTCTCTCTCTCTCTCTCTCTCTCTCTCTCTCTCTCTCTCTCTCTCTCTCTCTCTCTCTCTCTCTCTCTCTCTCTCTCTCTCTCTCTCTCATACAACTTCCATTGAACTGACTCTCTCTCGCAACAGACAACACTACTCTATGGAAAATGCGAGGAACTTTGAGTTACTGCGAGCAGCAATGCTTGTATGTCGAGCTAGTGTGAGAATCAGCTTGATCCAGCAAGCGGCCATCCGCAATGGCAATTGCGGCACTATAAAGCCACAGAAGATGACGACCTCGAAGAAGGATGAATTTGGGAAAACCCACAAGACGATGACGATCTGTAAGCCGGCGAAATTTCTCATGGGGAAGATGCTGAAATTCGGGATGTCAAGGTAGACGATGATCGGAATATAAATTTATTTATAATTATTTTTAAAAAAATGACAAAATTCATGACTACCGAGAGTACTGATGATGGTGATGGTATACATTATTGTGTGAGAACGTGCCTCGTAATGTCGAGGCCATTTAGCTCTGCGTGGCCGTGTCCAATGTGAGCCGGTGTTCCAATTAGCTCCATGCTTGAATTAAGGCCGCCACTGTTGTCCCTAATTCAATCAGTAGCAGCATCGAAGCACGAACAGAGCTAGACAATATTGAAGACGCTCTTCAATGATTGATACAATGCTTTCTCCAACAACGCCCACTGTCTCAAGCACCGACGATGCTGATGATGATTTTAATATAATGTTTTTTGGCTTTTAGTTTTTTTCTTTTTCACTTTACTTCATTATAGTTTTGTATCCAACCACTGGATTAGATCCATAAGGATTGTATTAGTTTGGTCTCATGGCCTTAATTTGAAGACGGTTAATATACTCTTTCGTTTCATTTTCTCCCTCTTTCCCCCCTTATCGAACTGCGGGCTCTACCTTGGTATTCGCGACTCCTCGCGAGAAGATGTGGCAGTAGATAACACACCATATCCACAACAAGACGGGAGTCAAGGTAGAATGAGAAGCCCGTATGCATAGATTTGTGGTCGGTTAAATCCTCATGGACGTCCACTTATTTGTATACAGTGCACATGGGTTACTTATGTTCAATTAAATGTATGCAAAGCAATTGTATTTATGTTCAACTTATGTATGTAAAGACATAGTACTTCAAAATATAGTAACTCTCCCCATGTTGGTTCTACCCTAGCGTCTCTACATATTTTCTCACCTCTTGAAGAATGTCCCGTCCCCATTTCAAAAAGCAGCGTTGTGACGCAACTCTGAAAATGTTGAACTCACATGGAGTTGCAAATTTCCATTTGTACAAGGTTAGGGTTTATCAATATAATCAGATTCAATAGTAAGAAAAGATTTAGGCTGCAATTGTCACTTCTCACTCATGACACTCATGAGTGTTCTTGTATTATTAATTTTTGACAAAAAATAAATAAATTAAAAAAAAAAAACATAGAGGCCTTGGACGAGAATTCAAAATGAAAAATACATAAATAAATAAACTAGCAAGTATCTCATATACTTATCTGGCAATTTTGACAGGACCTTCTTTGATCCTTTTAAGTGGTCATTTTACTTAAGAATAGTGATTTATTATGGCATGATTTTTTACAGTCTAGTTTATATATATATATGTGTGTGTGTGTGTGTGTGTGTGTAACATGCAATCTTATTAGCATTACATTTGCATTTGATTAAAGTTTTATTTTTATGTGGTTCATAGCTCCACATTTCTTAACCCTTCAACATTTTTGGAAAAGAATGTGACATGTCCACTTTTATTTTGGTTTAATGCATGTGTACCATCAAGACTACGCACACTTCAATAGAACTAGTTAGCTAAGTCCTATCCTCACTCCCGTTTCTTTTTCAAGACCAAAGCATCTATATTGATTACATGCTTGATCAACACTTATTTACGCGCATTATCTTCTGAGTTACTAAATCAATGCTTTCTAACGTTGTGGCCATACATACACTAAATGGAATTTACATTGAGATCGTCTCACATTGAGCTATGCAGATGCTCACATGTACCGAGATACATTGAGTTAATAAACAACAGTTTGTAAGTATTGTGTTACTTAATCTTACTCCAATGTGTTACCAAACAAGTATTCAAATTTTTAATTTTTATTTTTCTCTTTTTATGTCTTCTCTAGTCCATTGGTCACAAGCACACAGATTCGCCGATTTAGGCAGTGTGTCAATGCTCATCCTGGTGTAGATTTGTTGATTGAAACAAAACCAGTTGTACGTGCAGATCTGCCGATTTAGGCAGCACACCGACAAATTACACTTTCACTATTTTTAACAAATTAAATGCAGATCCGCCGATTTAGGCAGCATTAGTGCAGATTCCCCGATTTAGGCAGCACGTCGGGTGTAGATTCGCCGATTTAGGCAACACCGATCACAAAATCATGTTGCAATGGCTGGCCACCACTGTAACTGGTATGATTTTGTTACACGGGTACATAATGAAATTGATTTGGACTTATGTTGTGGAATTGGAATTGGATCGGGATTTGGTATTTGATGATTTTATCACGATAGTGTTCATGTGATGAGACTTTACAATGTAAGATTGATGATGAGCGTGACCAATGATATCCTGATTCATCAGGGTATGACATATACTGCTTATTCTAGTGGTATGGGACACTAGAATAGGTAGTATGTGGATGACGGCAGGCATAACCAATGTGTTTAATTTTATGGATTTTTTCTTTTACTATTTGATACATATTTCTAATCATTGTTTTTGACAAGTACTGTTTGCAGATTTTTTATCTTCGCAACTGAGGACAGTTGCTTTCCAACGGAGAGGTATGTTATAGAAATGATATTTTATGATTTATTGCAGCTGTGACACGTGGAAAAGGCTTGACCGAGCTAAGCTATTACAAAAGGATATCATATTTTATGTACATTTATTATTCAAGTGCTCTTTATGAGCTTTGGCCATTTATGACCGACCGGCCAGTTTGTACTCACTTTGACCATTCAAGAATCTATAAATTAAATACGTGCAAGAGGGAAATGGTCACTCTTGCACAAGGGTAGATTGCACCCAGTGTCTGCGTTGCTCTTCTCATCTCTCCTCTCTTCTCTCTTGCCGTGCCAGGCGTAGCACTCCGCTCTAGGAGGTGCGCCTGCACGTGCGCTGTCTTGCTCTTTGTCTCTCTCTGTTCGTGTATCTTGCGATCATGCGACCACGTGATTGTGCCAGGTATGCGGATTAGTCTGTTTTATGCTGTTTATTGTGCTATTTCGAGTATTTCGCAGGGCAGCCACGCTCCCGTTTGTAGCATACGGCCTGCGCTTGGGAATGATAATGAAATGGAATGTTGGTTATGTAGGCTTTGGAGATTTTACGTGATTCCAGAGATGCTAAAACTAGAATTTGTGTTGCTTTTTGGAGATAGATTGTTTCATTATTTTACAACATCATGCCCAGGCGCAGGTCAAAGACAAATTTCATTACTTTAAGACAAATTTGTGCTGGTTATGTAGGCTTTGGAGATGAATTGCTTCATTATTTTACGTGATTCCAGAGATGCAAAAAAATATTTGTATAGATACAATATGCTAAAACTAGAAATTGTGTTGGTTATGTAGGCTTTGGAGATGAATTGCTTCATTATTTTACGTGATTCCAGAGATTCAAAAAAATATTTGTATAGATACAATATGCTAAAACTAGAATTTGTGTTGGTTATGTAGGCTTTGGAGATGAATTGCTAAGCACTAAAAAACGGATCTAGAAATAGATACAAGGGTACTTTCGGGGATTTTGAAATTTAAGGGGTATTTTGGGAATTAGCACAAAAAGTGCTTGAGGAGCTTCCTGTTCGAGATGTCAAGGGGAGAGAGAGAGAGAGAGAGAGAGAGAGAGAGAGAGAGAGAGAGAGAGAGAGATAGATTTTATTATCGTCCTCGGAGGTCAAATATGACCTATGGGACCAAAGTTACATGTGATGTAGTATGTGTATGGCTGATGAGTGACTCTCGATGCTCCAAAATTGTGGTGATGAGAGTCGCAATGGAGAGCCCACACTTTGGCTGGGAGAGGAAAGTGTGTAGGTCTAAGTTATGGCTGAAAATGTGAGAGAAGCAAGTTCGGATGTGATCAAAAGCTGAGCACTCTAGTAGTGTGTGGTACTCAGACTCTCGAACTTGCAGTGAGCATAATGTGCACAATCGATTTGACTCTTCTCCATTGCCCCAACGCCCTATCTCACATCGAAGGAAATGGGAGCTAAGCCGAATTGCTGCGATAGTGCGTATCACGGACAAGGGAATAGGCTCAAGCATGTAAGTGTGAGTACGGTTTCCTCTCTCAGCGAAGAACATGGTTTTGTAGTTGGGGGCAATATAGGTGATCAAAGAACATACACTTCTAACATTGTCTACAAAGAGGTGTTGCAATTGACCTGCCCCCTGCCACCCCCTTGCCATGGGGTTTAACGTGGTTGGATATGTTTCATCCAATAAAAAAGCACGGTGACTCTTACAACTATTTCTTTGTCATTTACAAGCTTAATATCTTCTTATGAAACATGGTGTAGCCTCAAGCAAGGTATATTCGCTGAAACAATTGACTAAGATTTATTAGTGTTGAGAGATTTATGCTTCATGTGTTTTTTCATGAATTTCTAATCCTTTATGTATATGTATATGTATAAATGAAGATGGATCCTAACTCCTCTGTGACTTACACACTAGGGAGACGACCTCGACACGTCCGAGGTAAAATATTGTATATGTGTGTTTGTGACATTTCGATACTTTAAAGAATTTAAATCTCACAATCAACGATTATGTATTAGATCCACCATTATGGAGGGGTCCAATCACAACCATGCAGGTGATTCATCTACTCAAGGACTTGGATGTAGCAAGGTAACAATGTTGATGTTGATATAGTAAAGTAATAGCTTTTGTGTATCAAAATAACTGTCTATACTAATAGCTTTTTGTTTGGCTATAGATCACAGTATTACCCAGAATTTTTAATGGTGGGTATATATCATGCTTCATATGATCCGAGCTTACTGTGCTACATTCAAGTTGCTATTCATAGAGGATTCAGAGCACGTGTCACCATTGCAAAGTTAGGCAGAACCCGTCCAATTAATGCTATGTTTGCTCAGAATCTTAGTTTCGGTGCTTGGTTCCTACGTGTTTTTGTGTTAGGATCTCTTCCTCTAGTGATTGGTAGATGTGTTTTACATCGTGGGCCATGGGTGGTTCGATACCGCAACAGGGCATGTCGTAGACTACGCTTTTGAGCATATAAATCTTAAGTCTCTACGCATGTTATATTTTTTGACATGGGAAATATCACTTACTATATATATGTTAGTGCAAATTTAGTTTGAAAATATGTTGTGATGACTTTTGTTTAGGTAGTTGCATAAAGGTTTTCATGTTGTCCATCTTATAAATTTCAAACACACACAGTACCGCTCTCTCTCTCTCTCATCAAGCATGAGAGAGAGAGAGAGAGGGAAGGAGAGAGAGAGAGAGCTCTGTCTCTCTCTCTAGCTAGAGAAAGAGAGAGAGCCCAACACATGGACAACAAAGAGAGAGAGAGAGAGAGAGAGAGAGAGAGAGAGAGAGAGAGAGAGAATCCACCCAGTATGTAGACAAAGGAACATGCTAAAAAAAACCAAGGTTTAATGTAATCCCACCTACAAAATTTGAGATTTTTCTCTACATTTTAAATTTGAAAGAGTGCCCTATAGCTCTGATGACTGCGAGAGAGAGAGAGGGAGAGAGAGAGAAGGGCACCAGAAGAGGGCGGCTATACTAGATAGTCGGACAACACTACAGCTTAAGGGTAAGAGGGGCCATGCCGCCGCCGAAGCTCTGCACTGTTTTTGATAGATGGGGAGAGAGGGAATCTCTCCAAATGCAATCACGTACACTTTGTGCTTGAGGAGCTTCTTATCGGGGATGTCATCTCTTGGGATGCATTGATTGAGGGATATGCCCAAGTTGGACAAGCCCAAGAAGCTCTGGGATGTTTTCGGCGAATGCGAAGCAAGGGTGTCTCTCTAGATGAAATCACATATGCTCTCAACTCGAAGGCAAGAGTCGGGGTTAGGAAGCTCTGCACTGTTTTTGATAGATGGGGAGAGAGAGCATCTCTCCAAATGCAATCATGTAGAGTTGCACCTTGAAGGAATGTGGCATTACACAAGATGCTGATATAGGCAAAAGCATTTGTGATTATATAATTGTTAGTCAGGGGTCATTGAAAGAAATGTCGTGCTTGGCACTACCTTGGTCAGAAGGGTGTCTCTCATATGCATTCACATAGCACTGCCGGAGGCGGCGCCGTTGCACTAGTACTCTATAAAAGGGGCAGGGATTTTGGCTCCCTCCCTCAGACACGTGGTAGCGTTTACTTCAACCGGCAAGCTCCAATGGTGTGTGCCCTGCAGCTTGGCCGTTGTGTGTGTGTGTGTGTGTGTGTGTGTGAGAGAGAGAGAGAGAGAGAGAGAGAGAGAGAGAGAGAGAGAGAGAGAGAGAGAGAGAGAGAGAGAGAGAGAGAGAGAGAGAGAGAGAGAGAGAGGCGACCGAAGGTCGTTGGCAGTACTAGTATAATAAAAAAGGAAATGTGAAGGATGGCAAGGCATTACATGGGAAATATGTTTCAGTAAAAATATCCCATAAGGAAATATGCATTTTGATAGAAGGGCCAAAGGAAACTGAATTTCATATATATATATATATATATATATATATATATATATATATTAATTATATTATTGTATAAAAGGGGCAAGGATTCCGGCTCCCTCCCTCGGAAACCTGGCAGTGTTTCCTTCAACCGGCGAGCTCCGATGGTGTGTGCCCTGCACACACACACACACACACACACACACACACACACACACACACACAGAGAGAGAGAGAGAGAGAGAGAGAGAGAGAGAGAGAGAGAGAGAGAGAGAGAGAGAGAGAGAGAGAGAGAGAGAGAGAGAGAGAGAGAGAGAGAGAGAGAGAGAGAGAGAGAGAGAGAGACTTTGTCGAGAGGCGATCGAAGGCCGCTGGCAGTACTAGTATTAAGAAAAAAGGAAATGTGAAGGATGGCAAGGCATTACATGGGAAATACGTTTCAGTAAAAATATCCCATTAAAAAATATGCATTTTGATAGAAGGGCAAAAGGGAACTGAATTCCATGTATATATATATATAAACTAGTATGGCCGGTCGCCTTCGACGGCCTCTCTCTCTCTCTCACTCACACACACACACACATTGTGCACGTGCTATCAACCTATGTCATCGGGCCTACAAGGAACAGAGCCAGATCAAGCTACTTGCGATACATGGCTGGGGAAGGGACTGGAATTCCTTCCTGCCTTGTATATAGTATAGATAGTGTGTTCTTTTCAAGCAACCCACTATCACAAATATCAACATGTATCCTATTGCCTTGGTACCAATCCTTCGTCTTAGCACAGTCTTGGAGCATATGTTCACCTCGTCATCATGTCGTGCCTTAGAGCTCGAGCTACAGACACGTCATCACAAATATACCCATGTTTTCCTTCAAGATGCAAGAAAATGGATTGCATTTGCAGTGACATTCTTGCTTCACATTTGCCGAAAAGAACACAAAGCTTCTTTGACCTGCCCAAGTTGGACATATCCTGCAATCAATGCATTCCAAGAGACGACATCCCGGACAGGAAGCTCCTCGCGCACTTTTGTGCTTTATGAAGTGTACCACATTTGGGATACATATCGACCAAGGTAGTGCCAAGCACAAAGTTTTCTTTCAAAAAACCCAGTCTTACAATATTACCATGAATTCTTTTGTCCATATCACCATCTTTTGAAATGTCACATGCCTTCAAGGTGCAAGTGTACCTGATTGCGTTTGGAGAGATGACCTCTCTCTGCATTTGTTGAAAACATCTCGGAGCTTCATGACCCACCCTGATCCTTGGCTTCAAGATGCAAGCAGATGTGATTGCATCTAGAGAGACACCCCTCGCTTCGCATCTGTCGAAAACAGCCTAGAGCTTCTCGACCCTACCACAAGTTGGACATATCCCGCAATTAATGCATTCCAGAGACGACATCCCGGACAGGAAGCTCATTGCACACTTTTTGTGCTTTATGAAGTGCACCACATTTGGGATACATGTGACCAAGGCAATGCCAAGCACGAAGCTTTCTTTCAACAACCCAGATAGGAAGCTCCTCGCACACTTTTTGTGCTTTATGAAGTGCACCATATTTGGGATACATGTCAACCAAGGCAGTTCCAAGTACGACATTTTCTTTCACCAACCCTAGTCTAACAATATCACCGTGAATTCTTTTGCCCATATCAACATCTTGTGTAATGCCACATGCCTTCAAGGTGCAAGTTTATGTGATTGTGTTTGGAGAGATTCCCTCTCTTTGCATCTACCAAAAACATCTCGAAGCTTTGTGACCCTGATCCTTGCCTTCAAGATGCAATCGTATGTGATTGAATCTAGAGAGATACCTCGCTTCACATCCACGGAAAACAATCGAGAGTTTCTCTGCCCTGCCCAAGTTGAACATACCCCGCAATCAGTGCATTCCAAGAGACGACATCCTGGACAGGAAGCTCATCGCACACTTTTTGTGCTTTATGAAGTCCCGGACAAAAAGCTCCTCGCACACTTTTTGTGCTTTATGAAGTGCACCACAATTGGATACATGTCGACCAAGGCAGTTGTGCGCGTATGTCGCACGTGTCAATGCAAAGGAACTTGCCGATACACTGTGTGCGAGCCACAAATGGCTCCAATCACACAACAAGCCTAAACTAGTGAGCTCAAAGATAGCGATGGTGTGTCACTCACCACTCTACACTTGCTGTTGTGGAGGATTCCTCGCCGCGAAGAAGAGGGAGACGCCGCTACGCCGCGCTCAACCGCCTCGCCGCCGTCGTACCGTTGCAATGCTCGATCGCACTCTCTCTCTCTCTCTCTCTCACGCATACACACACACAAGGAGATGAAGAAGAAGAAGATGGAGATGGAGCAAGAGCACTCTTCAATTGCACAAATGAGAGAATGAGTGAATTTTAGGTTTAGTTGACTTTTATATGAGCTCGTCCCATTCACACTTGGGGGCCCATGCTTAGCCTACTAATTCCTTGAATGTTCCAGTTAGAGTGCGCCTCTCATCGATTACCCTTTTCCTATTGGACCGACAAGCCTGGTACCTGACTCTACCAAGTAAATAATACAACGTCCGTTGTAGGTGATAGGGTGTCTGTGAGCCATGAGGGTTAACATGCCTCCCTTCTTGATGTAGATTCCGTTCTCGGAAGCTATTGAGTTGAAGCTCATTCGTCGAGGTGGAAGAGCTTTTGAGATGAATGTCCTTAGCCTCCTTCGTGTTTTCTTCTTTTTCTGAGATTGAGCAATTGGCGCCATGTCTCTTTCCTCAAGAATTTAATTTTGTTTTTGGAGCATCGATCGTGTGAGTACATTTACTGGTACCACAGGTGTACTTTGTGATGGCTCCTTGGTAACTTCAATCAAGTTTAATGGCATGATCTTCGGTGCATTTGGATTATTTGGACATTGGGAAATCAAATGATCTATGCCACATCGATTACACATGAGTATCGGCATTGTAGACGTGCTCGCTTGATTGGTTTGCATTAGTGTGGTGTTCTTTTGTAGCCTAATAGGACACTCGGCTACACGATGTGGACCTCCACACTCATAGCATTGAAGAGGTGGTCTCTTAGCAGTGTAATTGATATTTTGGCCTCTTGTCGCAAGAGCAGCTACTTGATATACAGGTTTGACTTGTCCCCAACAGTCCTCCATGTAGTATTGTGAACTTTCTTCAAGCACATCCATCCCATAGGCAATATTAGGATCTATATCTTCCTCATAGTCTTCCAAACAAGAAATAGATGACTCACAACCCACTTGATTCATAGAAGTGATTCTCGGATGTGATGGTTGCGGTCCTAGCACTAGAGGTGGTAAGGGTGTTGTTTGAACAACATTTTGGGCCCTAGGGACCATGTGTTGTGACGTTTGTTCAAGAGGTGGGGCCGGCATCAACGCAGGCACTCAAGGTGTGCCTGTCCATGCTAAGGTTGTTCTATTGGCCATCGCACGCTTAAATACTATGCAATCCTTAGCTTGATGACCATACCTTCCACAGGCATTGCAATTCCCATTGAATTTTACTCTAAAAGTAGGGCATTCATTGGTACTATGCGTTCCATAGCATACTGAGCACCATTGTTGCTCCCTTCTTGGATACATATGATTGTTTTGCGGAGCACGATTGTCTCTAAGACTCTCTTGAATAGCCTTGGTGAGATCTGTTAAAGTCATCTCAGATATCTTTGGCTCCTTAGCAATAGGCTTTAGGGTCATTGGCTGATGCCCTGATGCTTGCGAGCTAATAGATTTAGGCTCAACAGACACTCTTTCTCCTTGAATCATTAAATTATCCTCCAGTTGGATCGCATTGGTGGTGATTGCTTCCTAAGTGGTGATACCTCTAATGACTAGGCCATTGTAGATATCCTCATGTCGTAATCCCCTAATGAATCTATCAAGCAATTGATTATTATAGAAGCGCTCATTTGGATTACAACGAGAATTTAAATGCTTCAAGCGACTAATAAAGTCTCTCACCGACTCTCCTTCCTCTCGTTGGGCTTTTTGGAGCTGAGAGGCTACACCCCAAAGCACTCCCTCTCGTATGTATTCTTTCAAGAACGATCTCCTAAGAGTAGGGTAAATCGTTTTTTTTTTCCACCCTTAGGGTTCTATATCAATCCCTTGCCTTCCCACTTAAGGTTAGGCTTAAAGCATTACTCTTATGTAGGTCATTGTGTTCTCCTAGAGAATCGCATATTTGTTCGAACACTTCGATATGCTTTCTCACATCCCCGTCTCCACTAAATTTTTGTGTGAGCTTGGCTATTTGTACTGCCTTACTTCTAGGCTCTCTATCAGGCGTGTTACGCATATTCTCAGAAATAGATCGACCAATAGCTTGAGCAAATGTTGCCAAGTCACCTAAGTGAGCAAGCACCGTGGGTGGAGGAGCTCCAGAGACTACATGTGGAGTAGGTATTGGCATTGGGCTTGGCGCATAGGAAGACCTTGGGTTCCACGTTGGGTATGATGTTGTGCCATGTGGTGGCCCAAAGTTCATATGTGTGGCCCTAGGCATAGTAGACGTCGGATGTGACATGCTAATACTAGCCGGTGGGTAGCCGGTATAGTCCCATGGAAATAAGAACTTGGGTGTTGTGGTTGTGGAGCATAGGTAGTTGAAACAATGGGAGGGGTAGGGACTACATGAGTGCGATGACCCATAGGTGCATACGATTGGTACACACTTGTAGGTACTGTTGTAGGCATTGAGATACCATGTAGTGGTCCATGGTGTGTTTCTCGGCATGCCCATCATTGGGGTAGGCATGGTAGCCATGGTGTCATCAAGGGAAAGATGAGCTAGACTTGGAAAGGTAAAGCTATCACTTGTGGGCTCAGATTGCACCGAGACCCCTAGCAAAACAACATATGGAGGATCCATCGGACTTACCGAGGGAGTCTCCATTTGCGATAAGGTCGGTTGTTTAGCATTTCCTGTATCCAAGAATCTCATGAGACTCGTTGAAGGCATGTTGATCCCCTTGTTCTGTCTCTCTAACTCAATGACCCTATGGATGACCTCACAAACTCTTTGTTGTTGATCCTCCAACTAGTAGCGCCCATTGTGGATTGTCGGACATCTAACCAACCCATGTGATAGGTGTGACCTGTGTATAGGTCGGTCAGAGTTTCTGTTTGTAGTTCGTATCCCCAGTTCTCATTTAAGAACACTCCATCTAGGATTGAGGTGCTAGGGGTGTCCTTTGAGCTAGATGCAATGTTACATTCTAGGGGTTGGCCCTTAGCGGTTGCTAAGTCAGGAGCACTCGATTGCTCTCTTAGCAAGGATATTGACATAGGGGCTTTCGCTTTTAACTCTCTTCGTTGCTCCGCCTTGTGTAAGCTCTCGACTTCCTTTTCCCTCGCTGCAAGGATATACCGCTCAACCTCTTGCACTTCGGCAAGGCTTCTACCATCGGGTAATATGATCTCGGAGGGAAATAACTCTGAAGAGTCAGGAGGTGCAGTGAATGAAGTATTCACGTGCACATTCTCTAAGGGCATAGGCTCTACGTTGGTCATGAATGGAGAATTTACTTCCCCACCCCCCTCATTGACATCATTAGCTCCATGTTCGGAGCTAGTGGCTCTACTAAAGGTTTCTTTCAAGCAGCTAAGCACGCTCGGCCCAGACCGTGGACCCATGGCATGCATGTCTTGGCTTGAGCTATCAGGATTAGGCATTGGGAAACCCTCCATGACGTCGTAGTCAGAGGAAGAGTCACTAGCAGCTATGTTCGGGTCTTGGTTTGTAATACCATGGGTCCTCGCCGAGGGCTCGGAACCTAAAGTAGGTAGATATTGAGAACTCGCGTAAGTCAAAATTCTCTCTAGTTGCTCCATCTCTAGCACACAACCAGAGCGCAGATGCCTGTGTCTTTGGCACCCTACAAGCGTTGATGAATAACCTCGAAGGTTAACCGCTTACTTTTTTAAGCGTCCGTTTTCACTCGTGTTTTTTATATTTTTAATGTTTTTTAATGATCGATTTTTTTAATTAAAGTGTGTGATAGCTCAAAACGAGCGTATCACTCAGAGGGTCGTGGTGTGATTTACAGCACAACGTTCGGTCACCTGAAGCTCCGTTGGTCCTCAAAAAAGTTGATTTTTAGCTACCTGTGAAGCTAAAATTCGTAATTTTAAAGAGCGATAGATGCCTAAGCCTGAGCGTGAGCTTTGGCTTGGGTCTGGGAGATATTCGCGATCCCAATCCTACCTTTAAAATTTTTATTTTTTTTAAATTTTGCGCATGAGCACACACACACACACACACACTCTACCTACCTACTTACAACTAATACACCTACTGTTACACACTAACACACTTCATTAGCTCTCACATATCTACTTCCTACTTACTGTACTTTATATTACACAGAACTAGCAACCTTAATACTAACACCTTACACAGAGAAAAAAACACAGTACCTTTGAAAACTCCATTAACAAAGAAATACACAGTAGCAACACAAAATCCTTCTTCTCAACACACACACCCTCCTTCCTTACCTTTCCTACAATTGAAATTGCACCACAAAAGAAGCACAGAGTGCCATTCAAGCTTAGTGTATGGAATTCCCCGGCAACGGCGCCAAAAATGTGTGCGTATGTCGCATGTGTCAATGCAAGGAACTTGCCGATACAGTGTGTGCGAGCTACAAATGGCTCCAAGCACACAACAAGCCTAAACTAGTAAGCTCAAAGATAGCGATGGTGTGTCACTCACCGCTCTATGCTTGATGTCGTGGAGGATTCCTTGCTGCGAAGAAGAGGGAGCACCGCTACGCCGCGCTCAATCGCCTCGCCGCCGTCGTGCCGTTGCAATGCTCGATCGCACACACTCTCGGTCTCTCTCTCACGCATACACATACACAAGGAGATGAAGAAGAAGAAGATGGAGATGGAGCAAGAGCACTCTTCAATTGCACAAATGAGAGAATGAGTGAATTTTAGGTTTAGTTGACTTTTATATGAGCTCGCCCCATTCACACTTGGACGCCCATGCTTAGCCAACTAATCCCTTGAATGTTCTAGTTAGAGTGCGCCTCTCATCGACGATCACTCTTACCCTTTTCCTATTGGACCGACAAGCCCGGTACCTGACTCTACCAAATAAATAATACAACTTCCGTCGTAGGTTACAACGCTCGTCGTAGGTGATAGGGTGTCCGTGAGCCGTGAGGGTTAACAGCAGTGCCAAGCACGATGTTTTCTTTCAAAAACCTCAGTCTAACAATATACCGTGAATTCTTTTTCCCATATTAGCATATTGTGTAATACCACATGCCTTCAAGGTCCAAGTGCACGTGCTTGCGTTTGGAGAGATGTTCTCTCATTGCATCTCCTGAAAACAACTCAGAGCTTCGTGCCCCTTATCCTTGGCTTCAAGATACAAGCGTATGTGATTGCATCTGGATAGACAACCTCGCTTCGCATCTGCAGAAGAAAACCCAGAGCTTCTCGGCCTTGCCCAAGTTAGACAAATCTTGCAATCAGTGCATTCCAAGAGATGACATCTCGGACAGGAAGCTCCTTGCACACTTTTTGTGCTTATGAACTGCACCATGTAATGGAAATGGCCTATGAACTTTGAGAATAGCGGAATTAAGAGAATTTGAGTGAGCATTTTTCTGAGATTACTTTGAGAACAAAGAGGGTGAACTTAATTGATGGTAGCAACATAAACATAGTACTTAATTAACTTGGCATGAACAATACTTTTGCAAGAGAGAGAGTATTAGAGAACATGACAATAGTTGAGGACCGGATTTACTTGGAGCTAGTCCCCCCTCCAAAAGGCGTTTGTATTATAGATTCTCCCATCAAGAGAGACTTGGGACAATACAATCTTTGTGTTCCTTGTGACCTAGGTGATGCAATGAAGATGGAAAGCTTCATGCATCACAAACATAACATATGTTGGGGTATAAAGCCCAATGTGGTCGCCTAGGTAAGTGGGCGGGCCGCCAGGTATGTACACATATTCTTTTGTAAAAACCTAATAAGAACTCACTATGCTCTACACATTACAATAGAGCGAGTTCACCATATCGTCGTGCTCTTCTTCTCTTACTCTCTCGCATCGCACTTCCGCTCGTACTCCTTCAACTGGTATCAGAGCTTAGATCGAGGCTCGGGGCAGCACTGCAGGAGGCTAGAGTCACCAACTCAGATTGGAGTGAAATTCGACAGGCGAAGGGCTTGGTGTTGTCAGAATTTCATTCTGAGGTCATCTCGGTCACCGTTCGGCTTCGACAAAGTTTTGCGCATGCCATTTTCGACTACGTGGTCTCAGCGGGTGCAGATCCGACTCTGCAAATTTGGGGTTTTCGGCCTACGACTGCAGGTGCTGAGGATATCGACACTCCCAGAGTGTTGATTTGTGGCTGTCTACACATCGAAGGACGGCTCACAATTCTTGGAGGCGTGTCACATACAGCACGGGCGCATCTACACACAGACTGAAGGCGACATCCACTAGTTCATCATGTAGCTTGTGTTTGCTGCTTGATATTCTAGATTTCATCCTGACATTGCAGGTACTTCCACATGGGATGTATTGTCAGAGATGATGTATGTCTGTTGAGGGTTTGCTGGCTGTGAGTCACGCAGCAAACAACCGCCGCAGCGGTTACAGCATACAGTGGGAAATTTGTGGATGTATGACTTTGTGGGAAGTCTATGTACTGTCAGATTTACTGCAGCCTTTGTTGAGGGTCGAGTGAGGTTTTATTGAGCTGGGGGATTCTCGAATGTTGAGATCCTTTCGGTGATACAGGTCTTGGAGCGATCCCTCGAGCACCCTTAGATAGGCAGCTAGGATGTATTGACTGTGAGTTAGACAGTTGGGATGCATCTTTGCTTTACTGCTGTTGAGGCATTGTCACAGTCTATGCTTACAGGACAGTGACAGGATAGTCAGAGACAGTACAGGTGCAGGACAGGTTTACCCACAACTTACAGTGTCAGAGAGACAGTGTTTTTGAGCTGTTTTTTGGTTTGTTTTTGAGTACACCAGAGCCATTTTACAAAGGAGACTCTGCCGAAATTTATGCAGAATCTGAAGCTTTCTTGGTTCATTTGGCAGGTTGATATTGGTTCAGAGGTCAGTTTACAGGGGAAACTCTGCCGAATTTTTCCCAGGAAAGTAAACTACTGTGAAGCGTAGCTATGGCTGGTGGATCACAGGACACTGCTCTTTACAATATCAAGAAGCTGGATGGAACCAATTTCCCATTGTGGAAGAAGCAGATTTGGCACGTGTTGGTACAAAAGAAGCAGATAAAACCTAAAAAGATCAAGGGGATAAAACCAGAAGATATGGACGAAGATGAATGGAGCGAAATGGATGAATTGGCACTTTCTACCATTATGCTGACTTTGGCAGAAAGCGTTTACTTCAATGTAGCAGACGAGATGTCGGCTTATCAAGCATGGTTAAAGCTGAGTGATCTTTATGAGAAGCAGAGTGCAGCTTCATAGGTATACTGGCTTAAGAAGCTTGTTGACTTGAAGATGAAAGAAGGGACACCTATGTCCAATCATCTGAATGAACTCAGCACAATCTATAGTCAGTTGTGAGCTCAAGGTGTCAAGTTTGATGAACCTGTTAGAGCTATGTTCCTGTTGATCACATTGTCGGAAAGTTGGGACACTTTTCGCACAGCTTTGAGTAATTCTGTACCTCCAGATGGTTTGAACATAGCAGGTGTAGAAGGAAGTCTGCTTACTAAAGAAACCAATAGAAAGACAATGGACAAAGGCAAAGGAACAGACTTAGTTGTCAGGGGAAGGACCAAAGAAAAGTACAAAGGTGGAAAGAGGAATCAGTCTCATAGCAAGTCCCGCAGTGCTAAAGGCAAGAGTGACATAGAATGCTACCATTGTGGCAAGAAGGGTCACATGAAAAGAGACTGCAGAGAATGGAAAGCAGAAAAAGGCAAAGAGAAAGCTGAAGACCATAGTGAGAAGAACAAGTCCTTAGTGAAGATTCAAGAAATAAATGTGACAAACACTGTTGCAGAGGATGACAGTCTAGTGTTAGGAGACATCTACTTCTTGAAGAATACAATGGACTCAGCTCTTCTTACAACATCTGATGGAAATGCACTGAGTGACTGGATTATAGACTCAGGGGCATCACTTCATGTGTCTCCAAACAAGGAGTGGTTTACTTCTTATGTGACCACTAAAGATCATGTTCGGCTAGGCAATGGGTAGACATGTGAGATCTTAGGTGTTGGAGATGTTCAATTGAAGTTTCAGAATGGCTCTTCTTTCACGCTGAAGAATGTGAGACATGTTCCCGCAATTACAAAGAGCTTGATCAGCACAGGTTTACTTGATGATGCTGGCTACGTCACAACTTTTGGACAGAACATGTGGAAGATATCCAAGGGTTCTATGACAGTAGCACATGGAGTAAAGTCTGGAGGACTTTACATGATTTATGTATCAAATGTCTCTAAAAATGTAATCAATGTAACCGAGCAGCCGAACGTTTCTTTGTGGCATAGCCGGTTAGGACATATGTCCAAGAAGGGAATGGAAATCTTGTCTCGTTTTGGTTATTTGCCTGGCTTTTCATTTAATGATTTTGAATTCTGTGAACATTGTCTATATGGTAAGCAAACACAGCAGCCACATAACTATAGAAGCAGTTGAAGAGATACACAGTTGGCACTTGTTCATAGTGATTTGTGTGGACCTATGCCTAACCTATCTCTAGGGGGAGCTTCTTACTTTATGACATTTATAGATGATTACTCGAGGAAAGTATGGGTTTACTTTCTCAAGCACAAGGATGAAGCGTTTAGTGTTTTCAAAACGTTTGTGACACTTGTGGAGAATCAGAGTGGCAAGAAGCTTAAATGCTTACGCACTGACAATGGTGGAGAGTATGTTTCAAAGGCCTTTCAGGACTTTTGTGAGTGAAAAGGTATAAAACGTGAACTTACTGCTCCTTACAATCCTCCTCAAAATGGTGTTGCTGAGAGGATGAATAGGACCATACAAGAGAAGGTCAGAAGTATGTTGTCTAATGCACAATTGCCAAATGGGTTTTGGGCTGAAGCTGTATCAACAGCTGTTCATCTTGTAAATAGATCTCCTAGCAAGGTTTTGCAGAAGGATTCAGTGACAGAGATGGTATGGTTAGGCAAAATGCCCTCATACAAACATCTCAGAGTCTTTGGCTATGAGGCATATACTCACGTTCCAAAGGAATTTAGGAACAAACTTGAGCCAAAAAGTAGAAAGTGCATCTTTCTAGGCTATGGTAATTCTGGTGAGATGGGGTACAGACTTTGGGATCCCGAATCCAGAAAGGTTGTCCGCAGCAATGATGTTCACTTTAATGAATCCAAATATCATTCTAAACCAGAAAGGGTTGAGGAGATTAGAAGAGTTTTCTTCCAAGAATATGGACCTACACGTGCAAGACAAAATGTCAGGGCTCAAGAGGAGCAAGGACAGGATAGAGTGGAACCACATGTTGTGGATGAGCCTGAGCCACCTATTGTGCGTAGATCGGGACGTGTCATGCGACCTCCTGATAGGTTTGTTCCATCTATGAACTATTTCATGTTGACTGATTGCAATGAGCCTTCATGTTACAAGGAAGCAGTGCAAATGAAGGACTCCGGGAATTGGCAATTGGCCATGCAGTCAGAGATGACAGCTCTGCATAAAAACCAGACATGGAAGCTAGTTAAATTACCACGAGGCAAAAAGGCTCTACCCTGTAAATGGGTTTACAGGTATAAGATCATCGCTCATGATAGTCAGCCAAAGTACAAAGCAAGGCTTGTTGCCAAGGGCTTTAAGCAAGAACAAGGCATTGACTTTGAGGAAGTCTTCTCTCCGGTGGTCAAGATGACTACATTTAGATGCTTTCTTGCATTGGTTGCCATATTAGATTTGGTGTTGCACCAAATGGATGTCAAGACAGCGTTCTTGCATGGTGATTTAGATGTGGAAATTTACATGCAGCAGCCAGAAGGGTTTGTTGAGAAAGGCAAGGAAGATTGGGTATGCCAGTTGTTAAAGAGTCTTTATGGCTTAAAACAATCACCGAGGGCATGGTACCATAAATTCCACAAGTTTTTGCTTTCTCAAGGCTACAAACGTAGTGAGTTCGATCACTGTCTATATACAAAGAAGGCTAAGGATGGTAGTTGGCTGATCCTTATTTTGTATGTGGATGACATGTTGATTGCTGGCAAGCACTTGGAAGAAATTTCAGCTTTGAAGTCAAAGATGGCAAAATCGTTTGACATGAAAGACATGGGTGAGGCAAGTCATATACTTGGTATGCGCATTGAGAGAGACAGATCAAAGAAGTGACAGATCAAAGAAGTTGATTTGGTTATCTCAAAGAGAGTATATTGACAAGGTTTTGCAACGTTTCAATATGGAGAAGGGAAAGGCACTGAGTGTTCCATTGCCACCATATGTGAAACTTAGCAAACAAGATTGTCCTGTGTCTGAGGAAGAACAAGCTGAAATGGATAAGATTCCATATGCGTCTGCAGTGGGTAGTTTGATGTATGCAATGATTGCTACTCGCCCAGACATTGCATTTGCATTGGGAGTAGTAAGTCGATACATGTCAAACCCATGCAAGAAACATTGGGAGGCAGTGAAAGGAATATTGAAATACCTGAAAGCTACAAAGAGTATGCGTATATGCTATGGGAGTTAGGAGCTAAGTGTAAAGGGTTTTACAGACTCAGATTATGCAGGTGACTTAGACAACCGAAGGTCTACGTCAGGGTATGTCTTTACATTGGCTGGTGGAGCAGTATCATGGCGTTCTAGATTACAAGATTGTGTTACTCAGTCTACTACAAAGGCTGAATATGTTGCAGCATCAGAGGCATGCAAAGAATCAATTTGGCTTAATCGACTAGTAACAGATTTGGGAATCAAAGAAGAGATGCCTGTGTTATATTGTGATAGTCAAAGTGCTATACAATTGGCTCGCAATCAAGTTTATCACTCAAAGACAAAGCATGTGGATGTGAAGTATCATTTCATCAGGGAAATGCACGAGGATAAGCAACTTCAGCTTGTCAAAGTTCACACCACAGAAAATCCTGCTGATCTACTTACAAAAGGACTTCCCTCAGAGAGCTTTGCGCATTTTTTCAAACAGTTAGGTGTAGGGTAGTACATCACTTCTCTACATCTCTTGTATATTAGCTTGTATAGTAGCTTCTCTCACACTTAAAGTACCACATTGGACTTTAAGTGGGAGGTTGTTGGGGTATAAAGCCCAATGTGGTCGCCCAGGTAAGTGGGCGGGCCGCCAGGTATGTACACATATTCTTTTGTAAAAACCTAATAAGAACTCACTATGCTCTACACATTACAGTAGAGCGAGTTCACCATATCGTCGTGCTCTTCTTCTCGCACTCTCTCTTGCATCGCACTTCCGCTCGTACTCCTTCAACATAAACTTTGCAAAAAGCATTAACTATCCCAAGCTTCAGTCCCAAGGCCTCAAACACCTTCAAAGGTGGAGAGAGCTAGCGGGGAATGAGGGTAGGGAATAGGAATAAGAATCATCCATAGGAGAAAGAAATAGTTCCTCACTTATCATCAATCTTCTTGCTTAGCATACCATAATAGCATAGTAATGAAGATGAAGAAGATGGCAAGCTTAAGCATTGAAGCATGGCTCTTGGTTGGATTTTCATTCCATAGCCAAGAGTGTTGGTGTAGTCTCTCCACTTCTCAACAAGCTTGGAGAAGGAGATGGAGCTCTTGCACTTTGCACTCTACACAATGAGAGAATGTGTGTGTGTGTGTGTGTGGTAGAGTATACCTCCCTCTCATGCTTGGTCCACACCTCTCTCTCTCTCTCTCTTTCTCTCTCCCTCTCTCATGTATTATTTAATTATTTCATTTGGACATGTGTCATCTTTTCCTCTTTGAGAGAAATAACTTAATTATTTATTTTTATGTATCTAAATTCTCATTGGACCCCTTTAAAACCTATCCAATAGGATTCAAGCACATCATGAGGGCCACATGTGGAGGATCATTTGAACATGTGTCTTTTATGCTTAATAAGTCATTTGGCTTGAATCAAATACTTCAAGCACTTAGTCAATCAAGCATGGAAACGTTGATGCCTCTTGAGAGTTTATCTTTGAATTGAAAACTTTAACAACCTTAGTCATTTAAGCATGTGAGAAGCACCTCAAGCTTTTGGGCAAGGTTCCAACTAACACTTATCAAGCCGACAAGCACCTCATGCTTGGGTAGGATTCCCACCTCAAGGTCATTCCTAGCTTGCCTAAGGTCAAAGGACTTTTAACACTAACTTTTGGAGGTCTTTAATGAAGATAACCCTAAGGTCTTTAAGCTCCATTGGGTAGCATTGCTCTTTAACAGACCATCTCATTTGGACCCCTGTAACCTTGGCCCTGTGTTGAGACAGATCCATAAGCACATGTCTATATTCTAACCCTTGTTCCCGTTTATTCTCCCACATTAAATGATCAATTTAATATGAGAAAATCATTTGGGTTAGTTAGATATGAGATTTTATGACACTACCTCTCTTTTGAAATCATAGTCGTCCTCGACTATGAGGTAGAAGAGATAAAGTCTTAGTCATTAGTTTACGTTTCTTAGCGGGTAGAGGATCCCTTTTTCCCCCTGCGACATCATTCCAGAATGGATGACTAGTCCATTTGGTGCTTGGGAGACGTAGTTGCCACAAGCATGTCTGCTCCTTAGTCCATATAATACTCCCAAAGTAGAGTGACAAATTCTACTTGGTGTTTGAGTGACGTTGTCATCACAAACATGATTCTAAGCATGCATACTATTTAAATTTGTGCACAAAAAAGGATTAGTCTTATAAGACAAAAACATTATTCATTTAGAAAGCATTTACATTTGCTTACTCTAGTGCAGCATTGTAAGCATTAACAAGATTCATACTATCCTTAATCTGTATTCCTTGCATCCATCTAGCATCTTCAAAAGGACAGTTTTTTAACTTAATAAGATACCGTCGGATAATCTTACCATGCCGTAGTACCTTGTCTTCATGTCGAAGGATAGCTTCGGGTTGTAGCACTCTTCTTGGTCTTCGATTTCTGGAGAGTCTTCAATGATTGGTTCTCTTGGGGGCTCTCCTTTGTAGGGCTTAAGTAGGCTCACATGAAAAGCATTGTGTAGGAGCCAATGGTTGGACAATTTGAGTTGATAATCCATGTCATTGATTGGCTTCAAGATTTGAAAAGAACCATAGTATCTTTTTGCTAATTTAGCATAATACTTTTGATGGCCCGTAGGATTTTTGCCCATCATTTGCCTCAATCGAGCCTTGGGAAACTTAAGTAAGACCCAACATTTTCTTTGAATGTTAAGGCCCTTTTGTGCTTGTCAGCAACAACTTTTTTCCTTTGTTGAGAGATGGATATAGCCTCATTAACCTTTTGAAAAGATTCTTGTAGGTCACGGCTATACTCATCATCAGAGATCTTCCCATGTACTTTAAATATCAAGGGACTTTTAGGTCTTCCCTCTATGATCTCAAAAGGTGCTTTTCCCATAGAGTATAGATAGTATTATTGTACGCATACTCTACAAGGGGTAAGTACTTCTCCCATTGTGATCGTTGATCTACTTCTGTAACATAAGTCTTTAATAGATTGAGTATCGTAAGATTGGCTATTTCACTTTGGCTATCCATTTGTGTGTGTGATAGGCCAAAGAGAAATTCAATCTTATACTTAGATTTTCAAAGAGACCTTTCCTTAAATTTCTGGTCATTCTAGGATCTCTATCTGACACGATGGATGTTGGTAGTCCATGGTGTTTGAAAATCTGAGATATGAAGATTGTTGCCATTTGGTGTGCCTTAATAGTCTTTTTGACATGAATAAAGTGTGCTTGCTTGCTAAACTTGTCGACTATTGTCCATATTCCATATTCCCCTGAATAGACTTGGGTAATCCAAAGATAAAATCCATGGATGTACTCTTCCCATGGTGAATTAAGAATTGGCAATGGATGAAGTAATCCAGGTTTCTTCCCTCTATCATACTTAGTCTTTTGGCATACCACACATTTTGAAACATACTCTTTATATGTCCACTTTCATGGTAGGCCAATAGAAGTATGTCTCTACTCCTCTAAGAGTAGGTTGAATGCCTCTATGCTCTGCATAGGAAGAAGCATGGAATTCATACATGACTTTCTCATGAATGGAGTGGGTAACAGATAGCCTATTGCCACGGAGAAGATAACCATCCTGCAAGGTGAATGGTTCCTCTTTCTTCCCCAAAGCAAGGGCTGACATTACATCTTTAAAGTCAGGGTCAATAGCATACTCATCTATCATAGAAGATAAAGCATTGTGAGTTGCTATAGACACCGCATTGACTTTTGGTCTTCGTGAAAGTGAATCGGCCACTTGATTGTGCTTACCAGCAATGTGAGCAATATGAAAATAAAATTGCGAAAGAAAATTTTCCCACCTCATTTGTTTGTTAGAAAGCTTGGTTTATGTCATGAAGTACTTGAGACTTTGGTGGTCTGTTCGTAAAAAATGAATGGAGCCCCCAATAAATAGTGCTTCCATGCGTCTAGGACATGTAGAACAGCTAAAAGCTCTTTCTCATAAATGCCCAAGACCTGTTCATTCGTATTGAGCCTTCGGCTCTCATATGCTATGGCATACCCTTCTTGAAGCAAGACTGCTCCAAGGCAATCACCACAAGCATCACATTGGACCTCAAATGGCTTTGAGAGATCCATAAGGATGAGGACTAGTTGTGAGGTAAGCTTCTCTTTGAGCTTGTCAAAAGCATTTTTCTCCTTAGTAGTCCATGAATACTTAACGTTCTTCTTTGTTAAGTCATGATGGTCCTGCTATTTGAGAAATTTTTGATATGAAGCATCTATAATATGCACACACACCAATAAAGCTTTTTAGTTCATGTAGATTCCTTGGATTAGGCCATGCTTTTTTTACCTCTAACTTTGATGGATCCATATGGACACCATCTTGAGAAATAATATGACCTAAGTATTGAATCTCTTGAAGGAAAAATTCGCTTTTCTTTTGGTTGAGAAAAAGCTTGTTCTCCCTCAATGCTTGAAAAATCACTTGGAGATGTTGCTTATTTTCCTCCAAGGACTTGGAGTAGATGATGATATCATCAAAGAACACTCCAGTGAACTTGAGGTAGGGTCTAAAAATTTTCTCCATCAAACGATTGAATGTGGCAGGTGCATTGGTCAAGCCAAAAGGCATGACTAGATATTCATAAAGACTAAACGTTTGCACGAAATGCGCTCTTTAGGATATCTTCATCCACTATCCTTATTTGATGATAGCCACTTTTAAGGTCAATCCTACTGAAGTAGGTAGAGCCTTGTAGCTTATCAAACAAATCTTCTACCCGAGGCACGAAAAGTTTGTTTTTGATAGTGATATGGTTTAGTGCTCGATAATCCACAAACATACGGTATGTACCATCTTTCTTTTGCACTAAAAGGACTGGAGAATAAAAGCGAGAAGAGCTAGGAATCACCATCCATTTGTCTACCAATTTGTACTTGCCTCATGATCTCCTCTTGTTGAGCTTGGGAAACTCGAAAGGAGGCGTGTTAGGTGGTGAGCTTCCTGGTAGGAGCTCAATTTGATGGTCAGCATCCCCTCGTTTTGGAGGTAAGTCCATAGGGATATCATCGATGAAAATATCTTGGAATCCATTTAGAAAAGTAGACAAGTCTAACTCTTCTTGATTCCTACCATTTTCATTTGATAAATCATTAGCGTCATCAGTGAAATTTTTGACAAAAATCATGTACGCAAAAATCAATCTTTTCATTGACTTATCAAAAGCTGCTGAATTTACAAGTGGTATAGTACGATCAAACTCATTAGCATCTATATACATGTTCTTTTCCCTATAGGTCAAGTAGATTCTCCTTTCAAGGAACTTCATGTTGGCAGCCATGCGATCAAACCATGGCGCCCCTAGGATAGCACCCTCATGTTGGAGAGGAGAAATGAAAAATTCTTCTTTGTCAACATAGCTTTGGACATGAAGCCTCAATTTCTGAATCAAGAGGTAACGGAGGTTTGCTGTCCCTTGAAAGCTGTGTCAGCCGTTACAATATCTCCCATCTCGAAAGCTTGAATGCCCAACTTGGTGGCCAACTCCGTTGATATGAAGTTGTGAGTAGAGCCAGGGTCAAACAAGATGAAGGCATCATGCTCCCTTACCTTTCCCCAAGCATAGGAGAGAGATGATCCTTTGCAATGAGAATCCTCTTTTGGAGCTTCGATGGTGGAAGCCCTAGGAGTCTCATTGCGAGCAGTTTTCTTGGGCAAGAACGATATCCATGTCCTTGCTCCCCACACTTAAAACACTTATGGTCCTTGAAAAAATCTTCAAGCTCTTCATGAAAGAGTTTGTTTTTACCTTTGTAAACTCCCTTCTCCTTGGACGTATTGTTGTTGTTGTTGTTATAGGAAGTGCCTTGGGAAGAATTTTGGGCATTGGTTTTCCCTTTGCATCATTTTTGTCTTTGTTTTCCATGGGTTTGACATTCCGTCTAGCCCCTTGGTGGAAATTGATGTGGGAAGCAACCATGGTGTGGTGGATTACTTCGATGAAGAACTAGTCGTTGGGAGTTGACATACTCGACCATTTCTTCAGAAAATCCGGCACAAAATTGTTGCTTTTACTCGGTGAAGTCTATCTTTTGGAAGATAGTAGCCTTGAGATGTAAATCCCAAAACTTGTCCACATATTTGTGAATAGATTCGTGTGAGAGAAGCTTCAAACTGCGCCATTCGGTAAGTACTTTGTCCTTTGCACCGCTTGCAAGGAATTGATTCATGATGGAAATTCGTAGAGTTTTCCATGTCTTTGGGGCTTCACCATTGCCACGAAGGCTATCCCACCATTGACGAGCCGATTTTTGGAAGTGCATAGCTACATGGCGTAGCTTGGAGGACTCCATGAAGCCCTCGTCTTCAAAGGCCACATCAAATTGTTGGATGAAGGCCAATACTTTGTCGGTGGCACCAAAGGTGCCATCATAGGTGAGAAAAGAGATACTCTTTCCTCCCTCTTTGAACTTCTTGAGCTTTTGTGATCTTCGCCATGCAGGGTATGATTTGCGATGTCCTTCCCTCTTGTATTCTCTAGGAGAATAGCCATAGCTTTCGTCAGGAGAGGAGGAAGGTGAAGAAGGAGGAGAAGAGGGTGACCTCTTTCTTGACCTTTTCTTCCTTTTGTTTCCTCTCTTCCCTTTCAGAGTGACGAGGAGAAGGACTGTGTGTTGACCGTTTTCTCATGGGAGGAGTTGGCGATCGTCTAAACCGCCATCTTTGTGGAGCCATATCTTCAGAGAAACTTAGGGATTCATTACTTTCTTGTTCTTTGGATTTCTCCTCTCGTATGGGAGAGAGTATTCTTTTGGGGGTCTCATTAAGAGGCCTCCTAAGCTCTCTCTCCTCTTGGAGAGAAAGGGAAATCCCATAAGAACGAAGTTGTTGAGTAACTTTGGCTTGCAAAGTAGGGTTGCCCATAGCTTGATGCAACCTAGTAATAACAAGATATTGATAAATATGGGGGACATCATCATTAGCACCTTCATGTGCAAAACCAAACTTATCAATGTTCATTCTACTCTCTTGGTTATTGTCAGCCATGCTAATGATAACTATGTGTTTACTTAGTGTATTCTTTGGCAATTCAAAACCTTAGTTGCCTCTTAGCCTTTGAAAATAAGCACTTAAGTATCTACACCCACTCGAATTGGTTAATTATAGAGAGTAGTGGGGTGGGTCTAACATAGTAGAATTGCTGAGGGATAGCTCCTTTTGGACTTCTTATGGCTCAATAATGGTAAAGCCGTAGGCAAATCTAAAAAGACACCATTATTAAGACCAAATCTCCCGAGATCTGCACCATATCCTACATAGTGGGCTCAACAAAACCAATAATAGATCCCAGTCCTACTTACCCTAATATAATTAACCAAACCAACCATTAATAGGCTACTTAAGGACCTCTCTTTTTAAGCAAGAAAAGAGAAACCAAATGCTCTGATACCAATGTCATGGAAATGGCCTATGAACTTTGAGAATAACGGAATTAAGAGAATTTGAGTGAACATTTTTGTGAGATTACTTTGAGAACATAGAGGGTGAACTTAATTGATGGTAGCAACATAAACATAGTACTTAATTAACCTGGCATGAACAATAATTTTTTAAGAGAGAGAGTATTAGAGAACATGACAATAGTTGAGGACCGGATTTACTTGGAGCCGGTCCCCCCTCCAAAAAGCGTTTGTATTATATATTCTCCCATCAAGAGAGACTTGGTACAATACAATCTTTGTGTTCCTTGTGACCTAGGTGATGCAATGAAGATGGAAAGCTTCATGCATCACAAACATAACATAAACTTTGCAAAAAGCATAAACTATCCCAAGCCTCAGTCCCAAGGCCTGTTGACTCGATATATTGCTGAGTCAGATATGTGTTAAACCTATAGTCAGAATTATGCTTATTCAGATAGTTGTACTGATCAGATTTGTGCTCAGTCAGATGTTGCTTAGGTAGAATTATGTTGAGTCGGATGTTACTAAGTCGGATTTCTGCCGAGTCAAATTTCTATTGGGTCGGATGTTGGTTAGCTAGATGTTGGTCAATATGATCTTGTTTAGTCAGATTCTGTTAGGCCGTAGGTTAAAGCTATATATTGTAATGTTGTTGAGTAGTTTTAAAGAACGACTCTCTCTCTCCCCCTCCCCTTGCTCTCACTCAATCTTTCTCTCTCTCTCTCTCTCTCTCTCTCTCTCTCTCTCTCTCTCTCTCTCTCTCTCTCTCTCTCTCTCTCACTCAATCTTTATGCATGCAGTTTTGTCGAGAGAGTCGTTCTCTATGTTTTTCCCTATTGAGGGTGTATACCCTCAACAGGGCATACACCCTCAATTGAGGGTGTATGCCCTCAACACTTTGGCGATCAGGGTGTTTTAGTGATGAAGACTCACCATTTCTTGTACTACTGAGATGCGGTTTAGTGACACACACACGCACACACACACACAAAGATAAGTCTTTGGTGGGATCTTGCTGAATCAATTGCACCTGCATCATTTGATTCTTCCTACGCTTGTTCTTTGCAGCAGTCGTCTCCACTATTTGCAAGCAAAATTTTCTTCATTCTCTCTTGCAGATTTCCAATTTTCGATTTCTGATTTCCATTTCTTTTCTCTAATTTCCCTTTATGTATTGCTATCTCTGATCTTGTACTCCATAGTTTTCTCTGCATCAACTAGCCTAATCTGAAGAGCAAGCTTTCAGCCAAGAAGCCCAACTTTGTACTTGCAGATTTTTATGAAGGAAAAAAATTTGGAAGACATGGTGCAAGTGAACAACATCAACCTTGCTGCAGTCTCTGATCTCATTTGCTAGGAAAATCGAAATCTGAATTGGTATTTCAAGCACACTATAGTTGACATCAAGAAGGAAAATTACATCAACATGCAAACAAAAAGCATGGACATTAGATGGTGTATTTCTAAAGCGGTTTCAAGATGATGACTCTTGGCAAGGTCAAAGTGATCCAAAGGGGGCATACCTGCAAAGAGAAGATCGGATGTACTACCTAGAGACACGGAGCCTACAAGAAGCACAAACTTGGACAAGCTGATGAATACTCTTTTGGTGAACCAATGCCAAATGAAATCATTTGTTTTTTTCCAACATGTTTCATTTTCAAATCTTTGTAATCCTATGCCATGTGATAAGGCATTTGACTGTGATCAAGGGATATATGAATCCGTGTCGGATTTATATGAAATCCACCATCGGGACGTGCCATGTGTTGACTGGACATAATGCTGAGTCAGATATGTGTTAAACTTATAGTCAAAATTTTGCTTAGTCAGAAAGTTGTACTGATCAGATTTGTGCTCAGTCAGATGTTGCTTAGTCAGAATTATGTTGAGTCGGATGTTACTGAGTTGGATTTCTGTTGGGTTGGATGTCGGTTAGCCAGATGTTGGTCAATCAGATCTTGCTTAGTCAGATTCTGTTAGGCTGCATGTTAAAGCTATATATTGTAAAGTTGTTGATCAGTTCTAAAGAATGACTCTATACACAAATCAATTTTACGAGTTCTCTCTCTCTCTCTCTCTCTCTCTCTCTCTCTTCTTGCTCTTACTCAATCTTTATGCACGTAGTTTTGAGAGTCGTTGTGTGTGTTTTTCCTTGTTGACGGTGTATGCCCTCAACAAGGCCTCACACACCTTCAAAGGTGGAGAGAGCTAGCGGGGAATGAGGGTAGGGAAGAGAAAGAAGAATCATCCATAGGAGAAAGAAATAGTTTCTCACTTATCATCACTCTTCTTGCTTAGCATAGCATAATAGCATAGTAATGAAGATGAAGAAGATGGCACGCTTAAGCATTGAAGCATGGCTCTTGGTTGGAGTTGCATTCCATAGCCAAGAGTGTTGGTGTAGGATCTCCACTTCTCAACAAGCTGGGAGAAGGAGATGGAGCTCTTGCACTTTGCACTCCACACAATGAGAGAATGTGTGTGTGTGGTAGAGTATACCCCCCTCTCATGCTTGGTCCACCTCTCTCTCTCTCTCTCGTCTATTATTTAATTATTTCATTTGGACATGTGTCCTCCTTTTTCTCTTTCATAGAAAGAGCTTAATTATTTATTTTTATGTATCTAAATTCTCATTGGACCCCTTTAAAACCTATCCAATAGGATTCAAGCACATCATGAGGGCCACATGTGGAGGATCATTTGAACATGTGTCTTTTATGCTTAATAAGTCATTTGGCTTGAATCAAATACTTCAAGCACTTAGTCAATCAAGCATGGAAACGTTGATGCCTCTTGAGAGTTTATCTTTGAATTGAAAACTTTAACAACCTTAGTCATTTAAGCATGTGAGAAGCACCTCAAGCTTTTGGGCAAGGTTCCAACTAACACTTATCAAGCCGACAAGCACCTCATGCTTGGGTAGGATTCCCACCTCAAGGTCATTCCTAGCTTGCCTAAGGTCAAAGGACTTTTAACACTAACTTTTGGAGGTCTTTAATGAAAATAACCCTAAGGTCTTTAAGCTCCATTGGGTAGCATTGCTCTTTAACAGACCATCTCATTTGGACCCCTGTAACCTTGGCCCTGTGTTGAGACAGATCCATAAGCACATGTCTATATTCTAACCCTTGTTCCCGTTTATTCTCCCACATTAAATGATCAATTTAATATGAGAAAATCATTTGGGTTAGTTAGATATGAGATTTTATGACACTACCTCTCTTTTGAAATCATAGTCGTCCTCGACTATGAGGTAGAAGAGATAAAGTCTTAGTCATTAGTTTACGTTTCTTAGCGGGTAGAGGATCCCTTTTTCCCCCTGCGACATCATTCCAGAATGGATGACTAGTCCATTTGGTGCTTGGGAGACGTAGTTGCCACAAGCATGTCTGCTCCTTAGTCCATATAATACTCCCAAAGTAGAGTGACAAATTCTACTTGGTGTTTGAGTGACGTCGTCATCACAAACATGATTCTAAGCATGCATACTATTTAAATTTGTGCACAAAAAAGGATTAGTCTTATAAGACAAAAACATTATTCATTTAGAAAGCATTTACATTTGCTTACTCTAGTGCAGCATTGTAAGCATTAACAAGATTCATACTATCCTTAATCTGTATTCCTTGCATCCATCTAGCATCTTCAAAAGGACAGTTTTTTAACTTAATAAGATACCGTCGGATAATCTTACCATGCCGTAGTACCTTGTCTTCATGTCGAAGGATAGCTTCGGGTTGTAGCACTCTTCTTGATCTTCGATTTCTGGAGAGTCTTCAATGATTGGTTCTCTTGGGGGCTCTCCTTTGTAGGGCTTAAGTAGGCTCACATGAAAAGCATTGTGTAGGAGCCAATGGTTGGACAATTTGAGTTGATAATCCATGTCATTGATTGGCTTCAAGATTTGAAAAGAACCATAGTATCTTTTTGCTAATTTAGCATAATACTTTTGATGGCCCGTAGGATTTTTGCCCATCATTTGCCTCAATCGAGCCTTGGGAAACTTAAGTAAAACCCAACATTTTCTTTGAATGTTAAGGCCCTTTTGTGCTTGTCAGCAACAACTTTTTTCCTTTGTTGAGAGATGGATATAGCCTCATTAACCTTTTGAAAAGATTCTTGTAGGTCACGGCTATACTCATCATCAGAGATCTTCCCATGTACTTTAAATATCAAGGGACTTTTAGGTCTCCCTCTATGATCTCAAAAGGTGCTTTTCCCATAGAGTATAGATAGTATTATTGTACGCATACTCTACAAGGGGTAAGTACTTCTCCCATTGTGATCGTTGATCTACTTCTGTAACATAAGTCTTTAATAGATTGAGTATCGTAAGATTGGCTATTTCACTTTGGCTATCCATTTGTGTGTGTGATAGGCCAAAGAGAAATTCAATCTTATACTTAGATTTTCAAAGAGACCTTTCCTTAAATTTCTGGTCATTCTAGGATCTCTATCTGACACGATGGATGTTGGTAGTCCATGGTGTTTGAAAATCTGAGATATGAAGATTGTTGCCATTTGGTGTGCCTTAATAGTCTTTTTGACATGAATAAAGTGTGCTTGCTTGCTAAACTTGTCGACTATTGTCCATATTCCATATTCCCCTGAATAGACTTGGGTAATCCAAAGATAAAATCCATGGATGTACTCTTCCCATGGTGAATTAAGAATTGGCAATGATGAAGTAATCCAGGTTTCTTCCCTCTATCATACTTAGTCTTTTGGCATACCACACATTTTGAAACATACTCTTTATATGTCCACTTTCATGGTAGGCCAATAGAAGTATGTCTCTACTCCTCTAAGAGTAGGTTGAATGCCTCTATGCTCTGCATAGGAAGAAGCATGGAATTCATACATGACTTTCTCATTAATGGAGTGGGTAACAGATAGCCTATTGCCACGGAGAAGATAACCATCCTGCAAGGTGAATGGTTCCTCTTTCTTCCCCAAAGCAAGGGCTGACATTACATCTTTAAAGTCAGGGTCAATAGCATACTCATCTATCATAGAAGATAAAGCATTGTGAGTTGCTATAGACACCGCATTGACTTTTGGTCTTCGTGAAAGTGAATCGGCCACTTGATTGTGCTTACCAGCAATGTGAGCAATATGAAAATAAAATTGCGAAAGAAAATTTTCCCACCTCATTTGTTTGTTAGAAAGCTTGGTTTATGTCATGAAGTACTTGAGACTTTGGTGGTCTGTTCGTAAAAAATGAATGGAGCCCCCAATAAATAGTGCTTCCATGCGTCTAGGACATGTAGAACAGCTAAAAGCTCTTTCTCATAAATGCCCAAGACCTGTTCATTCGTATTGAGCCTTCGGCTCTCATATGCTATGGCATACCCTTCTTGAAGCAAGACTGCTCCAAGGCAATCACCACAAGCATCACATTGGACCTCAAATGGCTTTGAGAGATCCATAAGGATGAGGACTAGTTGTGAGGTAAGCTTCTCTTTGAGCTTGTCAAAAGCATTTTTCTCCTTAGTAGTCCATGAATACTTAACGTTCTTCTTTGTTAAGTCATGATGGTCCTGCTATTTGAGAAATTTTTGCTATGAAGCATCTATAATATGCACACACACCAATAAAGCTTTTTAGTTCATGTAGATTCCTTGGATTAGGCCATGCTTTTTTTACCTCTAACTTTGATGGATCCATATGGACACCATCTTGAGAAATAATATGACCTAAGTATTGAATCTCTTGAAGGAAAAATTCGCTTTTCTTTTGGTTGAGAAAAAGCTTGTTCTCCCTCAATGCTTGAAAAATCACTTGGAGATGTTGCTTATTTTCCTCCAAGGACTTGGAGTAGATGATGATATCATCAAAGAACACTCCAGTGAACTTGAGGTAGGGTCTAAAAATTTTCTCCATCAAACGATTGAATGTGGCAGGTGCATTGGTCAAGCCAAAAGGCATGACTAGATATTCATAAAGACTAAACGTTTGCACGAAATGCGCTCTTTAGGATATCTTCATCCACTATCCTTATTTGATGATAGCCACTTTTAAGGTCAATCCTACTGAAGTAGGTAGAGCCTTGTAGCTTATCAAACAAATCTTCTACCCGAGGCACGAAAAGTTTGTTTTTGATAGTGATATGGTTTAGTGCTCGATAATCCACAAACATACGGTATGTACCATCTTTCTTTTGCACTAAAAGGACTGGAGAATAAAAGCGAGAAGAGCTAGGAATCACCATCCATTTGTCTACCAATTTGTACTTGCCTCATGATCTCCTCTTGTTGAGCTTGGGAAACTCGAAAGGAGGCGTGTTAGGTGGTGAGCTTCCTGGTAGGAGCTCAATTTGATGGTCAGCATCCCCTCGTTTTGGAGGTAAGTCCATAGGGATATCATCGATGAAAATATCTTGGAATCCATTTAGAAAAGTAGACAAGTCTAACTCTTCTTGATTCCTACCATTTTCATTTGATAAATCATTAGCGTCATCAGTGAAATTTTTGACAAAAATCATGTACGCAAAAATCAATCTTTTCATTGACTTATCAAAAGCTGCTGAATTTACAAGTGGTATAGTACGATCAAACTCATTAGCATCTATATACATGTTCTTTTCCCTATAGGTCAAGTAGATTCTCCTTTCAAGGAACTTCATGTTGGCAGCCATGCGATCAAACCATGGCGCCCCTAGGATAGCACCCTCATGTTGGAGAGGAGAAATGAAAAATTCTTCTTTGTCAACATAGCTTTGGACATGAAGCCTCAATTTCCGAATCAAGAGGTAACGGAGGTTTGCTGTCCCTTGAAAGCTGTGTCAGCCGTTACAATATCTCCCATCTCGAAAGCTTGAATGCCCAACTTGGTGGCCAACTCCGTTGATATGAAGTTGTGAGTAGAGCCAGGGTCAAACAAGATGAAGGCATCATGCTCCCTTACCTTTCCCCAAGCATAGGAGAGAGATGATCCTTTGCAATGAGAATCCTCTTTTGGAGCTTCGATGGTGGAAGCCCTAGGAGTCTCATTGCGAGCAGTTTTCTTGGGCAAGAACGATATCCATGTCCTTGCTCCCCACACTTAAAACACTTATGGTCCTTGAAAAAATCTTCAAGCTCTTCATGAAAGAGTTTGTTTTTACCTTTGTAAACTCCCTTCTCCTTGGACGTATTGTTGTTGTTGTTGTTATAGGAAGTGCCTTGGGAAGAATTTTGGGCATTGGTTTTCCCTTTGCATCATTTTTGTCTTTGTTTTCCATGGGTTTGACATTCCGTCTAGCCCCTTGGTGGAAATTGATGTGGGAAGCAACCATGGTGTGGTGGATTACTTCGATGAAGAACTAGTCGTTGGGAGTTGACATACTCGACCATTTCTTCAGAAAATCCGGCACAAAATTGTTGCTTTTACTCGGTGAAGTCTATCTTTTGGAAGATAGTAGCCTTGAGATGTAAATCCCAAAACTTGTCCACATATTTGTGAATAGATTCGTGTGAGAGAAGCTTCAAACTGCGCCATTCGGTAAGTACTTTGTCCTTTGCACCGCTTGCAAGGAATTGATTCATGATGGAAATTCGTAGAGTTTTCCATGTCTTTGGGGCTTCACCATTGCCACGAAGGCTATCCCACCATTGACGAGCCGATTTTTGGAAGTGCATAGCTACATGGCGTAGCTTGGAGGACTCCATGAAGCCCTCGTCTTCAAAGGCCACATCAAATTGTTGGATGAAGGCCAATACTTTGTCGGTGGCACCAAAGGTGCCATCATAGGTGAGAAAAGAGATACTCTTTCCTCCCTCTTTGAACTTCTTGAGCTTTTGTGATCTTCGCCATGCAGGGTATGATTTGCGATGTCCTTCCCTCTTGTATTCTCTAGGAGAATAGCCATAGCTTTCGTCAGGAGAGGAGGAAGGTGAAGAAGGAGGAGAAGAGGGTGACCTCTTTCTTGACCTTTTCTTCCTTTTGTTTCCTCTCTTCCCTTTCAGAGTGACGAGGAGAAGGACTGTGTGTTGACCGTTTTCTCATGGGAGGAGTTGGCGATCGTCTAAACCGCCGTCTTTGTGGAGCCATATCTTCAGAGAAACTTAGGGATTCATTACTTTCTTGTTCTTTGGATTTCTCCTCTCGTATGGGAGAGAGTATTCTTTTGGGGGTCTCATTAAGAGGCCTCCTAAGCTCTCTCTCCTCTTGGAGAGAAAGGGAAATCCCATAAGAACGAAGTTGTTGAGTAACTTTGGCTTGCAAAGTAGGGTTGCCCATAGCTTGATGCAACCTAGTAATAACAAGATATTGATAAATATGGGGGACATCATCATTAGCACCTTCATGTGCAAAACCAAACTTATCAATGTTCATTCTACTCTCTTGGTTATTGTCAGCCATGCTAATGATAACTATGTGTTTACTTAGTGTATTCTTTGGCAATTCAAAACCTTAGTTGCCTCTTAGCCTTTGAAAATAAGCACTTAAGTATCTACACCCACTCGAATTGGTTAATTATAGAGAGTAGTGGGGTGGGTCTAACATAGTAGAATTGCTGAGGGATAGCTCCTTTTGGACTTCTTATGGCTCAATAATGGTAAAGCCGTAGGCAAATCTAAAAAGACACCATTATTAAGACCAAATCTCCCGAGATCTGCACCATATCCTACATAGTGGGCTCAACAAAACCAATAATAGATCCCAGTCCTACTTACCCTAATATAATTAACCAAACCAACCATTAATAGGCTACTTAAGGACCTCTCTTTTTAAGCAAGAAAAGAGAAACCAAATGCTCTGATACCAATGTCATGGAAATGGCCTATGAACTTTGAGAATAACGGAATTAAGAGAATTTGAGTGAACATTTTTGTGAGATTACTTTGAGAACATAGAGGGTGAACTTAATTGATGGTAGCAACATAAACATAGTACTTAATTAACCTGGCATGAACAATAATTTTTTAAGAGAGAGAGTATTAGAGAACATGACAATAGTTGAGGACCGGATTTACTTGGAGCCGGTCCCCCCTCCAAAAAGCGTTTGTATTATATATTCTCCCATCAAGAGAGACTTGGTACAATACAATCTTTGTGTTCCTTGTGACCTAGGTGATGCAATGAAGATGGAAAGCTTCATGCATCACAAACATAACATAAACTTTGCAAAAAGCATAAACTATCCCAAGCCTCAGTCCCAAGGCCTGTTGACTCGATATATTGCTGAGTCAGATATGTGTTAAACCTATAGTCAGAATTATGCTTATTCAGATAGTTGTACTGATCAGATTTGTGCTTAGTCAGATGTTGCTTAGGTAGAATTATGTTGAGTCGGATGTTACTAAGTCGGATTTCTGCCGAGTCAAATTTCTATTGGGTCGGATGTTGGTTAGCTAGATGTTGGTCAATATGATCTTGTTTAGTCAGATTCTGTTAGGCCGTAGGTTAAAGCTATATATTGTAATGTTGTTGAGTAGTTTTAAAGAACGACTCTCTCTCTCCCCCTCCCCTTGCTCTCACTCAATCTTTCTCTCTCTCTCTCTCTCTCTCTCTCTCTCTCTCTCTCTCTCTCTCACTCAATCTTTATGCATGCAGTTTTGTCGAGAGAGTCGTTCTCTATGTTTTTCCCTATTGAGGGTGTATACCCTCAACAGGGCATACACCCTCAATTGAGGGTGTATGCCCTCAACACTTTGGCGATCAGGGTGTTTTAGTGATGAAGACTCACCATTTCTTGTACTACTGAGATGCGGTTTAGTGACACACACACGCACACACACACACAAAGATAAGTCTTTGGTGGGATCTTGCTGAATCAATTGCACCTGCATCATTTGATTCTTCCTACGCTTGTTCTTTGCAGCAGTCGTCTCCACTATTTGCAAGCAAAATTTTCTTCATTCTCTCTTGCAGATTTCCAATTTTTGATTTCTGATTTCCATTTCTTTTCTCTAATTTCCCTTTATGTATTGCTATCTCTGATCTTGTACTCCATAGTTTTCTCTGCATCAACTAGCCTAATCTGAAGAGCAAGCTTTCAGCCAAGAAGCCCAACTTTGTACTTGCAGATTTTTATGAAGGAAAAAAATTTGGAAGACATGGTGCAAGTGAACAACATCAACCTTGCTGCAGTCTCTGATCTCATTTGCTAGGAAAATCGAAATCTGAATTGGTATTTCAAGCACACTATAGTTGACATCAAGAAGGAAAATTACATCAACATGCAAACAAAAAGCATGGACATTAGATGGTGTATTTCTAAAGCGGTTTCAAGATGATGACTCTTGGCAAGGTCAAAGTGATCCAAAGGGGGCATACCTGCAAAGAGAAGATCGGATGTACTACCTAGAGACACGGAGCCTACAAGAAGCACAAACTTGGACAAGCTGATGAATACTCTTTTGGTGAACCAATGCCAAATGAAATCATTTGTTTTTTTCCAACATGTTTCATTTTCAAATCTTTGTAATCCTATGCCATGTGATAAGGCATTTGACTGTGATCAAGGGATATATGAATCCGTGTCGGATTTATATGAAATCCACCATCGGGACGTGCCATGTGTTGACTGGACATAATGCTGAGTCAGATATGTGTTAAACTTATAGTCAAAATTTTGCTTAGTCAGAAAGTTGTACTGATCAGATTTGTGCTCAGTCAGATGTTGCTTAGTCAGAATTATGTTGAGTCGGATGTTACTGAGTTGGATTTTTGTTGGGTTGGATGTCGGTTAGCCAGATGTTGGTCAATCAGATCTTGCTTAGTCAGATTCTGTTAGGCTGCATGTTAAAGCTATATATTGTAAAGTTGTTGATCAGTTCTAAAGAATGACTCTATACACAAATCATTTGGACCCCTTTAACCTTGTCCCCGTGTTGAGAGAGATCCATAAGCACATGTCTATATTCTAACCCTTGTTCCCGTTTATTCTCCCACATTAAATGATCGATTTAATACGAGAAAATCATTTGGGTTGGTAAGATGTTAGATTTTATGACAGCACCACATTTGGGATACATGTTGACTAAGACAGTGTTAAGCATGGTGTTTTTTCAACAACCCTGAGCATGAAGCTCCTTGCACACTTTTTGTGCTCTATGAAGTGCACCACTTTTGGGATACATGTCGACCAAGGTAGTGCCGAGCATGACGTTTTATCTCAACAACACCAATCTCACAATATCATCGTGAATTCTAATGTCTATATCAGCATATTGTGTAATACCACATGCCTTCAAGGTGCAAGTGTTCGTGATTGTGTTTGGAGAGATGCCCTCTCTCTGCATCTACTCAAAACAACGCAGAGCTTCGTGACCTTGACCCTTGTCTTTAAGATGCAAGAGTATGTTATTAATCTGGAGAGACACCCTCACTTTGCATCCGCAGAAAACAACCAGAGCTTCTTGGCCCTCCCCGAGTTGGACATACCTAACAATTAGTGCATTCCAAGAGACGGCATGCCAGTCGAGCAGATCGCAGGTGGTGGGCGAGTAGAGAGAGGAAGGTGGCAAGCGTTGGCAACTTGTGCAGGAGCCAGGCCAGGTAGTGTCCCAAGGAGTTAGGATAGAAGAAGCTTTTCTTAAAAACTGAAGTGCACCAACCTAGAGCTTCTTGGCCCTGCGCCTAAGCTAGACATATCAAGCAATGAGTGCACTCCAAGAGAGGACATCCTAGTCGAGCAGATCGTAGGTGGTGGGCGAGTAAGCGTTGGCAACTCATGCAAGCCAGCTAGTGTCGCGAGGATCTAGGGTAGAAGCAGATTTTCTTAAAAACTAAAGTGCACCCCCAAGCACCATCAAGCCAGTTTCGAATTGCTTACTCTCCACGTGGCTATGCGAGTTTTAATTCAATTTTGAATCGTGGTTTTAGTCTTAGTTTATAGCAAGGCAAGGATGTGGTGGAAATTTTGGGCAATAAAACAAAAGATCTACCAGCATAGACATGGCCCAATAGCCTATGTTTGCGCAATTTTGAATAAATCAAAGTATGATGTGGCAAGTTGACATATGATATATGGGCGACGACCGAGATAGAACCAAAAAACCTGGCTCCTAAAGCGTCTTTGGGCAGAAACCCAGCTAAGTGTAGCAAAATTCTGGACCAACAGATGATTGCCATTGGCTAAAGTATGGTTGAATACGTGGAAGTATTCAACTCTGTGGAGCTTTGCAAAAGTTGGGTCCTCATCTGCATCATCATCATCAACTGCGTCGTCTTCATCATTATCGCCCTCATCATTGTCGTCAAATACAACGATTGTTTCATCGAGCAGATTGACATCGGCTTGGACGGAACTCTTAGCCCTTGCTATGCACAATTTATTGTGGAGCTTTGGATTTGTTTGAGGCCTACCACATGAAAAACGTGCGAAGTGGCTATCGGCGACAAAGTTTTGAATTTTTGAGAGGGATAGCAGATTGTGCGAAGCCCATTTCGTGTGGAGTTCCCTTTGCGGTGGAGTTGAATCGGCTTAGATCTTTTTCGGCTTGGTTTGTACAACCATTTTTTGGAGTGCAAGAAGGTACTTGATTACCAGATCTTGCAACTTCAAAATGGCCTCCCCTTGCTCGAGGCTCAGTGACATCGACCAAAGACAACCAAAAGCTATGGATAACGGGTTGTCAACCATCCATTTAGCGGCCTATGCACCGGCACAGTTTTCAAGGAACATGACAAATTATTTGACTCGAGTTTGTGAAGTCAAAAGAAAATGGAGAAGTTTGCTAGAGGACAACAACAAAGGTTGGTTGGGCAAGGATGGTAGTACCAATACTTAGTTAGCTGCCTTGGTACCCACGAGGTACAATTTGCAGTTGTCATAAATGTGACTTGATGCTTTGTTTGGCTCGAGAGTTTGAAGCCAAAGGCAAAAGCAAGAACTCATAGGAAGACAAGGATAAAGGCAAGCTGGATAGAGATTACGGTAATAAAGATTTGACAGAGGAGATCGGTATAATACTCGTGGCGGTGGCCATAGTGGCCTTGACGTCAGATTTCTAGTCAAAGTGAAGGTGTCACCACTAGCTTCAACCACCAGAGAGAGGCTTGTGAGTGGCAGAGAGGGGCAAGCAATGCTGCCTATAATTAATTTGGACCCTTTTGTTGGAGTTCAAGTTATTGGTGTTTGGACCCGTAGGTCGGAGTTCAATGCACATGCATTTGGCAGAGAATTAATCAAACGTCTAAAACACTATGGATGAGGGAATGTAGGGATGCGTTGTAGCACGACCTAATCGCAACCCACAAAATTGTCAAATCGCGGATCAGCAACCCGGCTAAGGCATAGAACCACGAGCCTAGGATGTATAGACATAGAGGATTCAAGGGATCCTTCTACTCATCATAGAGAGAAGCCATGGAAAGGGCTTCCTCTAATAAACAACACATTCCTACTCACTAATCACTTGCACACAATCACGTGGTTGAAATTAACCTCTCACATCAATCACTCTTATTCACAACTCTTAATCACAACTACACAAGCATGCAATTAACATACCTACTCCGCATTAGTGTGTCCATTCCGGCACAACCCCTCAATGCGACTACGTATGTACACACACTAACCACACCTTGTAGAGAGAGATGAAGAGAAGGAAGGCATAGCCCTCACACATCATGGCCAATGGTGTGGATAGAATAGATTAACTCAAAAAAGGGATTAGAGATCTACCATCACACTAATACAATCTCACTCCACATAATGAAACAAAGAAGACTAATAAGAAAGAAAGTATAATTGATTATTAGAAATCAAGAGCTACATGGGCATGGAAAGCCCATGAGGCTCATGACCATCCACTCTACAAAGAGGAGAACTCACCCAAGAATGACTACTCATTAAGCATAGGGCTCTTTTATAGCTTTGGGCCTCAAACCCTTCAACTATGGGGTAAAGTTGAGCTCTCTAGCCTAAACTCATACAACTTTGGAACTCCTAAATGAGCCCAAACCCTATACAATGATCAGGAAATATTTTTCACTATAGCACATCCACAGCTTGGTGCATAATTGGTGTAGCCTGTGTTAACCGCTGCAAACATTCGCCCCTTCCTAATTTGGCGCACGTCCTCGTGTGCCGGTGAAGCAAGACACGGTGACATGGTAGAAACAAGTCCATATAAGAAATGTTGAGTTGCAAAACATAAGAACAAGTAAAGAGCGTCAAAGGCCAACAAGGATAAAAACATGAAGTACAATGAACAATCATGCAAGTGAATTTTTTGCTTCTAAAAGATGGGTGAATCATAGTCAAAAACTAGAACACATAAAGCAAAAAAGACACCTATACTATTGAGAAGATTAAACCACTTGAAATTTCAGTTTTATGCATGAAACACAAGCAATAAATTATGACCCTAGGCTAATGCAAGTTCGTAAACCTACTAGCCCAAAAACTATGTGAACAATCTTAATAAATCATTCAAGCCTATCATGTCTACGGGCTATAAAAAAAGCTCCTAATCTATTAGTACATTGTCAAAGCTTTTTGAAGCTCATGGAAGTTTTGTTTTGTCATTCATTGAAAAAATTAAAGCACAATCACAAGGGTACCACCCCAAGCCAAGTCTGGGTGCGACTCTCGGCTTCTTGAACCCTCAAGAAGGCCATTTGAGTCTAGAGTGGTGTGAATTAGCATAAATTTGTGACGCTCGATCAAATTAAGTCTTCTCGTAATGTCTCGTACTCAACTAGGTTCAAAAAGGGTGAACGCAAGAAAGTTCCTTCCATTAAGCTCAAGTGACTCTAAATCCTCAACACCCATTTGTAATTAAACAGTTCACACTCATTCAAATTGACTTCGTTAATGGAGAAAGAGACTTCAGATCAAGCAGTGTATATCCGCAACGTAGGGAAAGATTATTCTCAATATTGCAAGACAATACTCAAATACCAATCATTGCAATCATGATTGCTCATATTTCAAAGCCCTAATCATATAAATCCAATTGGATTGTCATCACATTGCTACACACTTTTAATTCATGTGGCATTCACCAATTACCATACCCTATTGGCATACATAGCAATAGTAATTCATAAAATCACTTTCAATTGCATTAATTGAATCATCTCAAGTCAATCATACACCGATCTTATAGGCCAAATTAATCATCATAATTGGTAAAAAATACCAATTATTCATTCAAGCACCGGATTGCACATGCCATTGAGTGCCTAGGCACACACACCCAAATTTAGGCCAAAATTTTATGCAAAAATTACATTAATTCCGCATTGCAATGCTCAAATTTTACACTTGACCAAGCATAGGTGAATGCATGCATGTTTAATTTCTAAAAAATTAGCACTATTTTTCCCCAATCAAGCAATGCACACACTCAAAAATTAAGCACAAAAGATCAAATTTGGCTCAATTGGCATTGAATTTAGGCTTATTCCTAATCATTGCACACACTTTTTATGATCATTTCACAATAAAAAATAATTTAGGTGCCCTAATTGACCATCAATAATAGAAAATCAAGTGGTCATGGATGGGCGCACACATTCAATTTTTGTCCAATTTTTTGGCAATTAGGCTTATCCAATGATTGAATTAACCTAGCATACACATCATTTACATGATTGCATACTGATGTATCATCAATTCCATCAATTTTTATGTATGCACACATTCGAGATTAGGTGCACACACACTTGAAATTTTTGACAGTTTTTTCCCTCTTTGGTGTGTGCACACACACAATGATTTTTAAGCACACACATGAATTCTTGATGAGAATTAAGCATTATTTGGATACACACAGAGTTTATTAGTCACAATTTGACTATCAATTACATTCAAAGTGTATCAAACTAGGTGCAAAGTGTAGGTCAATTTGTGTTACACACCTAATTTTAAAAAATAATTAGCAACATTGAACCTCATTAATCAATCAAGAATTGACATAACAAGTGAGTGCATTTATATCGTAATTACACTCCAAGCTATTTCTTTGCTCTATTCGAAGTCGCATAATTGCACACACAAAGTGTGTGCACCATCAAATTGGTTCCAAAATTGACCATTTGTAGGTCAAAAACTCACATACTCAAATCATCAAATTAGGCATAAATTGGTACAATTAACTTGATTAGAGTGATGATTCCACCTCTTGCAAGGGGATTTCACATACTTTACACTTCAAATGTTAATGGTTAGGTTAGCAAGGTTAGTCAAAATTAGTAGAAATTAACACGAAATTAGTAAAATTAGCATGGAAAGAAGCGAAATTAGCAAGGGTTAGCATGAAAGTAGTGAAATTGGGGGTGGAATTGGGGGTTTGGGGTATTTATAACTCAACATTAGCATCAATTTTTTGCACAACATCATCAAATTAAACCAAACAATGAGTTACACACACTCAAAAACCCACAAATTTAGTAGTGAAATTACTCTATTATACACATCCTAAACTCACTAACTTAGGTTATCGATCCCCGGAAGCGACGCCAAATGTAGATAATCGCAACCCACAAAATTGTCAAATCATGGATCGGGATTGGCAACCCGGCTAGGGCATGGAAGCATGAGCTTAGGATGTATAGACATAGAGGATTCAAGGGATCCTTCTACTCATCATAGAGAGAAGCCATGGAAACACTTGCACACAATCACGTGGTTGAAATTAACCTCTCACATCAATCACTTTTATTCACAACCCTTAATCACAACTACACAAGCATGCAATTAACATACCTACTCCGCATTAGTGTGTCCATTCCGGCACAACCCCTCAATGTGACTACGTATGCACACACACTAACCACACCTTGTACAGAGAGATGAAGAGAAGGAAGACATAGCCCTCACACATGTACACCATGGACAATGGTGTGGATAGAATAGATTAACTCAAAAAAGGGATTAGAGATTTACCATCACACTAATACAATCTCACTCCACATAATGAAACAAAGAAGACTAATAAGAAAGAAAGTATAATTGATTATTAGAAATCAAGAGCTACATGGGCATGGAAAGCCCATGAGCCTCATGACCATCCACTCTACAAAGAGGAGAACTCACCCAAGAATGACTACTCATTAAGCATAGGGCTCTTTATAGCTTTGGGCCTCAAACCCTTCAACTATGGGATAAAGTTGAGCTCTCTAGCCTAGACTCATACAACTTTGGAACTCCTAAATGAGCCCAAGCCCTATACAATGATCAAGAAATATTGTGTACTATAGCACATCCACATCTTGGTGCATAATTGGTGTAGCCTGTGTTAGCCACTGCTAACAGGGAATGGAGCAACTAATAGGTCTAATGGAGGCAGATGTAATGGTGTAGGTCATGAGAGTGCTACAAAACGCTTGAGAGAGTTGTTAGGAGGTGTAGCCAATGCAAGGAGACCTAGAATACCGACTCTAAGCAATTATTCTTCAGAGCACCAAGGCAGTGATGCATCAACACAAGGCGGACAAGATAGTGGCGCACCCTCCATGCCTGCCAACACACACACACACACACACACACACACACACACACACACACACACACACACACACACACACACACACACACACACACACACACACACACACAAAGAGCTAGCACTCAAGATGGATCACCCGGGTACTAGTTTGAAATGCATAGAATGAGGCAAGTAAGTCTAGAGAAAAGATTTTGATCAATTGCTCTTGAAGAGGCACAATCTGCTCTTGTACAAGCTATCTATTTTACAGGCGGTTCTATGTTGATGGTCACACGAGAGTCATGGAAGCATGCATGGAAAAAAATCGGTAAGCATGTGCCTTTTTTTTCCTCTGCATCATATCATCAAATGCGCACATGTGAAACCAGATTTTGCACTAACTTCTACACTATGCAGAGTCTTTTGCAAACTAAAAATGCTGTTTTGGAGACATTTGTTTGTGCTGGCTTCTATGAGTGGGAATCAGAGCAACCAGTACGAGTAAACACAAAGGTTCGATCCATGAAAGTGCTTATTGATGATAGACACTTTTGGTCTGATGTTGGGGACGCATACTTGGTGATGAGGCTTGTGATGATATCTTTGCGTTAGTTTGATCTTAAGTTACCCAATAATATAGGGAAGGTATACATGGACTGGTATAATGTTCAGGAGAGCTTGAACTCTCCTTCAAAGCCTTTTTTTTTATCAATCCCTAGAAAAACCTTTTAATAAGGCTAAAAGAGATATCTTAAATAAGTATGTACATGCTCGATGGGTTAGTGCGCATAGCCCACTACACAGTGTTGTTTTTTTGGTTGATCTAGAGTAATGGAACATGGATTGTGATGAATTAGATGAGGAGGTGATTGAAGACTTCTATGATGTGGTAAGTAATTTCTATAGCAATCCAAATGATCAAGCCCAATCAGTCACCGACCTGACAAAGTACAGGGTAAAGGACGGCCTTTTCAATTCAGAGTTTGTGCAAAACCTTGCATCAGAACAACTAGCATGGAGATGGTGGCTCATGAACGGTGCTTCATTGCCTACATTGCGTCCATTGGCCGTTAGGGTTCTTGCACAATGTGCTGCCAATTCAAGTTCCGAGAGAAACTGGAGTACGTACCACTATGTACACTCGACTATTTTTAATCGGCTTCTCAATGTGATCAAGCCGAGAAATTTGTTCACCTATATTGCAATCACAAGCTACTTAGGAATATTCAATTAGAAAGGTATGAAGAAGATAGACCACGGTGGACTGTGGAGATGAATGAAGATGACCAAGAGCAAGGGAAAGAGGTGACAGTCAAAGAACTTGAGTTCTGTGAGCTTGGTGGATGTACTTTGCTTGAATTGAATGCAAACCTTGAGGTGGATGATTTTCCTCCTACTCGGCAACAAAGGGCATTGCGGAGCAAGGATGTAAACATAGATAGCATTGTAGGTTAACACTTCATTGAGGTGTAAAACAATTGAATGTCATGTAAACCCTTTTTTTGTGGCTTGTGGACCTTGGGCCAAGTGACATACCACAATTTTTATTTTATTGTCATTTAACACAGTAGTCTGAGTATTGTCATTTATGAATTTAAAAAGTATCATTTTTTTTGTGCAATTCCAATGGGAGACTTTATACACTTTGCATTTATAACATTATTATATGCACCAAGGAAGACTATCAAACCTTCACGGATCAATTTACCAACATTCAAAAAGTCACATCAAGTTTTACAAGGCTTCAATGTTCATTGCAAGGGAGACATATACAAGGATATAATAGTCACTACAATCCACTTCAGGTTAAGATGTTTACAATTTACAATTCAAATTATCCAAACTAGAGTCTCTCTCCCTTGAAGTTGCCGCCAATAAGCGTTGATAATCTTTCTCCATTTTTAACATGGAATACATAAGCCTTGCAAATGTGGCACTCTCTTTTATTTACCATGTTTTTCATGAGACATGGAAAATGATACATGTGGCCACAAGCTATTCTGTAGTGTCCACTCCAACTATGGAAAAAGTGTTCACAAACCGGGCAAGGGCCCACTGCATCCAAAGTGTAAGTTGGAGGTGGCCGCAATGTGTTAGTATGCTTGATCATTTTCATGATTGATTGTTGTTGAACCTATTCCTCCATTTCACGGAGTTCACGCCTGAGCATCTTGATATCTCTCTATAACTCTATGTTATTGCTTGAGTCCCCTTCCCCCGTTGTCTGTGTGGAGGTACGAAGCTATGTTTGCAATTCCTCCATAGTGTCATGTGTTTGCATAGCGGAGCCAGCCAATGCATATCTTAGCTCCTCTTGTGATATTGTGACTGTCTAAATTTGGATATCCACTATGCTCTTATTGTGGGATTTCCTGCTGAAGTCCACTGGCTCATTTTGAACAAATTGGATGTATATCATCTTTGCAAACCACAAGGGACAATCTGTGTGGTTTAGTGTACTCCCCGTGCATGGAAGGTATATAGCTTTGGCATGCGTGCTAATGTTTGACACAACACACTTATTCAGCTTCCATCTTCCCTTGCGGATAGAGAAGTCAGACACATTTGGCCATGCTTCCTTGACCATCTCTGTGGTGACATCTTTGTTGATGTCTTTCCATTGATTGCCATTTGTCAGCACCCACTCATTGGTCCTTGCGGAAACTCTCGCTTGGTCATTTAGGCCAATTGCATTTGCAAGTGCACCCAAGCGATTGTATGCTATTTTAGATTTCTAACGCTCGTCCATACATGGCACAAACACATTGACACTATCTCAATGTGCGATAGAACTTAAGTTTGCATCACAGTTACAATTGCAAATCCAGTTATCACAACACCTCACATTCTGTATTAATCACTTTGCACCATGAATCCATCATCATAAAAAGACTTTACTTGCGAATATAGTGTCCAGATTTCAACAAAAATTATAAAAACACACCACATTCTGCATTGATCGCTTTGCACCATGACGCCATTATCATAAAAAGACTTTACTGGCAAATATAGTGTCCAGATTTCAACAAAAATTATAACAATACACCACATTCTGCATTGATCTCTTTGCACCATGACACCATTATTATAACAAGAATATACTTACGAATAGATGTCCACATTGCAACATAAAATATCACAATACACCACATTCTGTATTCATCACTTTGCTCCATCATTATAAAAAGACTTTACTTTTGAATACAGATTGCAAAATTCAACAAAAAATATCACGACACACCACATTGTGTATTAATCGCTTTGCACCATGACTCCATCATTATAAAAAGGTACAATTTAACTCAATGGTCCATGAATATACAAAAAGATCCTACATTTGTCAGATAATCCAAAAAAGTCCATTGTTTACAAAAGTACCAAAGTAAACTAAAATCTAGGCATCATCTCACTAAGCGGACGCAAACACACCTCTGAGTTGAGCTCTAACATATCAAAATGCTCATTCATTGTCCGCAATGTCTTTCTCTGCCTAGGTGGTTGTTATAAGTAGTTCTTACGCATTATAGCGGCAATCATGCCGCAATCAGTTTGCTTTTGATTTTGCCATGACAATTGTAATGCTTTGAAACATCTTTGCACCAATCATATAGTTGCTCAATGCAAAAAGCAACTGCTAGGTGTCAGTGGCTTTCTAATACGGACAAGCTGATTTTGGGTTGCAAAAGCTTGAGGGCCCTCCAAGGACGTAGGGCATGCTCTTTGGGGTCTTTGATGTTGATTGATTGCTTGTGAATTCCCACTCGCAGTGCCAACCCCCAATCAATGAAACCCACATGCAGCATACCCTCCTTAGTGAAGTCACTCATGATGTTCCATGGGTGCAAGTCACAGTGTATAATTCCTTTGTTGTGTGCATGTGCCATGGTCTTCACTAGAGCATCCATAAAAGAAGGTGTCCAATTTAGCATATGCTTGCACATCTCTAACTCTTGCTCGGTGGAGGGCGTCTAGGATCTTCTTTTTGAGTCACCAGTATGTTAGAAAATTTCCCGGGGGGTTCACCTTACATAGTATGTAACCTATCACATGAGTTCAACAGAAGGGTATTTAAATCCCTTAAAACTTACAGAAATAAATTTACATAAGGATATGTTTTTACAAATCTCAAAAAAATTTACAGAATTTAAAAGAAAAGGGTTCATTTTATTTGCTAAAAAATTCACAGAATAGGGATTTTAGAAAAAGAGCCTGAACGCACGTGATATAGTGGTCTTAAATACAGTGAACCCCCCGGGGAAAATTTGCCTTTGGGTGGTGGAACACTCTCTAACATGTCACCCAGATCCATTTCATTGAAGCGAGGAAAAACCAGGGACCATGGGTCTTGGTGTGCTTATGCTATGCATCTAACGATGCCCCTGTGGAACAATTGCACGCTTGCCTCTAGAACGAAAGATTGGAGGCTCTCTGCTACATCTCCTTTGAAGTCTTTGACCACATACTTCAATTTTGGCGGAAACCAAGTGACTCGTTTGATTGTTCACTCTGACACAACTATGTAGCATCCTTTCCCAAGCTTTCAACCACGTTTGATAGCTTCCGGTGTGAGGTAAAAACCAATGGCACACTGAGACATAAAATGGGTGCATAACAAATGCTCGCGGTCTGTCCAAGCTTTTGCATGTGATCTTCCTACTGTTGCATCTTGAGAGGATGCTGCTGAATAAAAGATGGATCTAGCTTTGTGGCTATGGACATCTTGAGCATCAATATTGCACGCTCTTTTCGACTTTGACCTCTCTACACGCCATATATTTGTCCAATGCTGTAGCTTGGCTAGATCCACATCCGTTGGTGCATCAACACCCAAGTCTCTTAAGAATTATGTCATATTGCCCACAATAATATTTTTTAGCCTACAGATAGCCTTTCCATCTACAACTGGGAAATGTGTCTGAACTGCTTCAATTATGGTATCAAAGAAACGTTCTTTGCACGTCTCACTCTCCAATATAGAGGTGATCTCCTTCGTGGTCAGGGCACATATACACATCACCAAGAGAGTTCTGATCTTGTTTTTAACTCCTTCATTTCCACAGGATCCATGTATGCTACAATCATCACATATTTCATGATTTTTAAACACAACGTAACTTTAAATTTTATAACAAATATATACTTCATGCAATGACACTAGCGACAACACTAGCTTAAGAGTAGGCAATCATTCAATGAGAGTGAGAACACCTCCAACCCAGTAGTAGGGTTGATGCCAAGACCACCATTGAACTAACCCAACAAAAGAGGGCATCATTCAATGCAACTAACGACACCTCCAACCCAATAGTAGGGTTAATGCCGATAGCAACACCAAACTTAGCCTAAAAAGCAGGGCATCATTTGTTGAAACTGAGGACACCTCTAGCCCAATGGTAGAGCTGATGCCAAAAGAAACATCAAACTAGTCTAAAAGCAAGGGCATCATTCAATGCAACTAATGACACCTCCAACCCAATAGTAGGGTCGATGCCGATAGCAACACCGAACTAAGCCTAAAAAGCAGGGTATCATTTGATGAAATTGATGACACTCCAACCCAATGGTAGAGCATATGCCAAAAGAAACACCAAACTAGCTTAAAAGCAAGGGCATCATTCGATGAATCTAACGACACCTCCAGCCCAGTAGTCGTGGATTGATGCCAAAAGAAACACCGAACTAACCTATCAACACGTATATCACTCATAAAACATAGAAAGTAGTCTATCAGCTTGTACAACAACACTCCTAGCCCAATAATAGAACTGATGCTTATAACAAGGCTAATAGAACCACCTATAAATTGAATGTAACCAACCATTTTCAACAATGACACCTTCGGTCCAAAATAGAACCGATGCCGAAGTGAACACAATCGACGCGTTGTAAAATAGTGCCTGCTAGTCTAGCGTTTCACAACGACACTTCTGGTCCAATATTAGGACCGATGCTGACGTGAAAAGCAAGATCAATATACTCTTAAAACTACAAAAAATAATTATTTTTAAAAAAAGTATACCAGCTTAAAAATAAATTAGTTAAAGAGATTATGAAATTAAGCTAAAATTTATACCGTAATTTTTTGTCTTCTTTGTGAGGGCTCGAAAATTTTTGACAATTCTTTGGTTGGATACCTAGGCAAGTGAGAGGTGCAGAGCATGAGAATTGTGAAGAAAATGGGGCCCTATTTATAGATACCCTAGGGACCCACTATGCTACAAAGAAGGCCTGTCGGGCTTTCCTTATAGCTCGTCGGGGCCTATAGACCTGGCCCGGTGGGCAAATCTCACCGGACCTCCTAGTCCCCTTCAAGTCTCCATGCCATTTTCTATGAATGTGAAGACTTGTGAATTGAGAATTTGGTTAATTAACAATGTGATCACAAAAAAAAACACATGATCACGTTAATTTGAAATCCATGAAATTTGCATGAAAATTTTGGTGCTGCTCAACATCCTCTACACAAGAATCTCTTGAAAGATTTTGGGCTTGTGGAATGTTCACACATTG